>NW_005370366.1:535696-554553 GCF_000412655.1 Myotis brandtii
AGGGGTCCCAGACTGTGAGAGGGCACAAGTGGGGCCGAGGGACACCCCCCCGCCGCCAGTGCACAAATTTTTGTGCACCGGGCCTCTAGTTCTATTATAATATTTATCATACCAAATTATAATTTTTGGTTTGCCTATCTAACTCCCCAACAAAGTTGCAAGTTCTTCTTGAATCAGTTCTAGGATCACCCACATGAGGAGGTATCATTTACATTTATAGGTTCAGTCATTTACGTTATCACGGTAGTTCTGTTCTACAGAGTAGCCATGAACACAGAATTAGAGAATACCGAACCACTTGTTCCTGAGGGAAAAACAGGGTTAGGTTCCTGCCAGCCTCTCAGCATAACATTTTTTCCAATAATCAACATATAACCCTGTTTTATGTGTGTTTCTGTTTAAGTTAATGTTGTTGATTCAAGTTAATGTTGTTGTTATTATCCTATATAATAAAGAGGTAATGTGCAAATTGACCATCACTCCAACACACAAAGATGGCCGCCCCCATGTGGACACAAGATGACCAGCAGGGGAGGGCAGTTGGGGGGACCAGGCCTACAGGGGAGTGCAGTTGGGGTCAACCAGGCCAGCAGGGAAGAGCAGTTAGGGGCGACCAGGCCAGCAGGGGAGAGTAGTTAGGGGCGACCAGGCCAGCAGGGGAGAGTAGTTAGGGGCGACCAGGCCAGCAGGGGAGAGTAGTTAGGGGCGACCAGGCCAGCAGGGGAGAGTAGTTAGGGGCGACCAGGCCAGCAGGGGAGAGTAGTTAGGGGCGACCAGGCCAGCAGGGGAGAGTAGTTAGGGGCGACCAGGCCAGCAGGGGAGAGTAGTTAGGGGCGACCAGGCCAGCAGGGGAGAGTAGTTAGGGGCGACCAGGCCAGCAGGGGAGAGTAGTTAGGGGCGACCAGGCCAGCAGGGGAGAGTAGTTAGGGGCGACCAGGCCAGCAGGGGAGAGTAGTTAGGGGCGACCAGGCCAGCAGGGGAGAGTAGTTAGGGGCGACCAGGCCAGCAGGGGAGGGCAGTTAGGGGTGACCGGGCTGGCAGGGGAGCACAGTTAGGGGCAACCAAGCCGGCAGGGGAGGACAGTTAGGGGCAACCAGGCCGGCAGGGGAGGGCAATTGGGGGCAATTGGGCCGGCAGGGAAGGGCAGTTAGGGGAGACCAGGCTGGCAAGGGAGGGCAGTTAGGGGTAACCAGGCCACAGCAGGGGAGGCTGGCAGGGAAGTGGTTACGGGGTGATCAGGCTGGCAGGCAGAAGCAGTTAGGGGCAATCAGGATGGCAAGCAGGTGAGCAGTTGGGAGCCAGCAGTCCTGGATTGTGAGAGGGATGTCCGATTGCCCATTTAGGCCCAATCCTGGGATTGGGCCTAAACCAGTCGGACATCCCTCGAGGGGTCCCAGATTGGAGAAGGTGAAGGCTGGGCTGAGGGACACACACATACCCCTGCATGAATTTCGTGCTCCGGGCCTCTAGTGTAACAATAAACTCACAGCCAATAGCACTGTAACCTGTGCCTGAATGAAACTTGTCTAACACATGCATTTGCCCCATAAGACACATCATTGCTTCCTTGCTTTCAGGAACACTAGACAGCACTCAATACAATGCTTGGGGGCATTTTAAAACACAAAATCACCAACAAAACACAAAAATGTCAAAAACGTGTCACTAACTAGATCCTGAAAAGGACACCTTTTTACAGTGAGAGCTGGAACAAGAAGGCAGAGGTTGCCTTGATGGACCTCAGCTGGGAGGGTACCCACCAGGCGACTACAAGGCGACTCATTTCTTGCTCGTCTGTGCATGTTTGCAAATGATCACAGAAGTGCCATAGGAATAATTTTAGGATTACAAGCAAATTTTAGCAAGTAAATAAATTGGCAAATATGCAATCTACAAATAATGAAAATCAACTGTATTTCCAGCACCTGGCACATGATGGTAAGAGGTGATATCAATAATGCTTGTGGACTTTGTGAAAGCAAGCAAGCATCAGTGTGCAAGTGAGTAAATGGAAGAGTGAGTGAGTGGAAGAGTGACTGAGTGTGTGAATGGAATAGTGAGTGTGCAAGTGAGTGAATGGAAGACTGAGTGAGTGAGTGACTGGAAGAGTGATTGAGTGTGTGAATGGAATAGTGACTGAGTGTGTGAGTGAAGTAAAGACTGGGTGTTCAAGTGAGTGAACAAGCACATGGTTATGAAATGGAAGCATAAATGAGTGACAGAGCACCTCCTGGCTCTTGATCAGGCTCCCAATAGCATTAATGGGAGGAACTGGGAGATAGGTCTCCCTGAGAGAAGCAGGAAGCTCTGCAACTAAAGACCCATGAAACAGGCTGAGCTGAGGAGCAAGTGCAGGCTCTGTGTGACCCACAGTCTGTTCTGGGAAAAGCGGCATCCTAAGAGGTGAGGTGAAGGTAGGTGAGGGAAAGTGGTCCCAGTAGCTCTGGAGTGCAAAAGATCAGAAGGGGCAGAAGCAGGGAACACTGGGAGGCAAGGAGCCAAGGTTTGTTTTCCCCAATGTCATTTTCTACTGGTGGTCCTCACATCTCAACTTAGAAATTCACTCGATGTCGTGGGTGCAGCAAGGCTCAGGGTAGGAAACCAGGGGTCTGCACAGTCAGTAAACTTTATAAAGGAAACATCACCTCACAGACATGCTGCTCTTTCCAAATGTATATCTGACCTGCTCTGTAACCACTTAAAAACATTGCCCTGACCGGTTTGGCTCAGTGGATGGAGCGTCGACCTGCGGACTCAAGGGTCCCGGGTTCGATTCCGGTCGGGGGCATGTGCCTTGGTTGCGGGCACATCCCCAGTGGGGAGTGTGCAGGAGGCAGCTGATCGATGTTTCTCTCTCATCGATGTTTCTAACTCTCTAGCCCTCTCCTTTCCTCTCTGTAAAAAATCAATAAAATATATTTAAAAAAAAAAAACATTAATGAATTCTCAGGAGTTTTTGTCATAAGGTAACCACTTAAAAACATTAATGAATTCTCAGGAGTTTTTGTCATAAGGCATTTTTTCAATCAAAAGACATAAGTACAAATACTATCATGTGGGAATCCCTGCCACTTTTTATCAAAAAGGTAGCCTTATATACAAAATGATCAGGAACCACTCTGGTCTCCTTTTCTAGCCTCAAATACCTATTTGTAAATTAGGTGTTTGTAAGCCACAATCTGCCTGGTCCTCTTTTTACAGAAAACAAGAAATAGGTAATCTGGAATCCCACTGACAATACAGTGACACGTTCAATATTTATTAAGTGCTAACTGCATGCAAGACATGGTTTAAGTCCATGCAAGACATGGTTTAGCTTCCATGGGAAACTAAAGTGACCACAACCCTACCTTTGCAGAATTCACACTTTATGAAATGGAATTCTATTAGGGACAGTGAAGAACTGTCCAGAGGAAGTTCTTCCACTGAATCAAGAACTTCCATTGCAAGAAACAGCTTTTATAGTGCCTGACTTGGGGCTTCCTGAAACCATTCTCTGAACTCTCCTTATCAGACAACTCTGACGGGGACTTCTGAGCACGCCGCAGTGTGGAACAAGGAAAATGACTACACCAAGGGCAGGAAGAAAGAAGTTAGGATCACGTGTAGAACTGTGCCCATCAGGAGGAAGATTCTGCTTGGGAATTCCTAAACCTAAAGAAGGACCATCCCTGAGCATGTTACCTGGTGCCCAGCACATACCCCTACCATGAAAGGGGATGATAGCCATCTACAGAGCTGTTAGCTATTAAAACTAAATCCTTTGCAGAGCCTGTAAGATCTGCAGACCTGTGCCCTATGACTTTGGCCATTACTGACCTGAACATTTTAAACACACCTCAGATAATCAGTAAATGTAGCTACCCTGCTAAACAACATAAACTCAATTAAAATTAAATAATAAGTACATATTTAAATGACTTCAACTAACTAGTGGCCAGCAGTAGAGATGCTAAGGACCAGTAAATGAACCACTAAATAAAAACTAGAAAGAAAAATAATTGTTCCAAATCAGATCTGTGAAGGAAATACTAAAATCCTGTTATAATATGTGGTTAATTCTAGTTAAAAAAAAATGTTATTCCCAAAAATGGATGCCCACTCTTATACGTGTATGTTGGACATGGTTTACTAATTCACCCAAGTTCAAATCATAATTTGTCACATACTATCTGGGTGACCTTGACTAAGTCACTAGCCACTACACTCTCACTCTCCTCATCTCTAAAATAAGGACACTGTATGAAACAAAATCAAATAATATGGTAGAAGATACTCTTCTGAGGTGCTGCCCTCTTTATCATCAAAGATTAGTTGATCCTTTGAAAACATATGCAGTATAAGGCAATGCTCTGTCATCCAAAATCTGTGTTTAAAACCATTGTTTCCTGAGCATTCCTGTTTTCAAACAGACAAATGACCCTTTCCATTTCCTTTATATGAATTACATTCTTTGGAGACTCTACATAAAGGACATATCTGAATGTCTACCATCAAAATCATCTGAAATAACACACATCATGACAAACTGCTAAGTCTGGTGGTACATGCTATGTGTTATGGTGTCCTGTTTCATAAACACAGAGCTTATTCTGCTTGTTCAAAGTTTGCTCACAATTGCCACAGCAGAGCACCTAACGGAAACAATGCCTCCCATAAACCTCCAGGGTCAAGCTGCCACCTCCAGCACACCACAAACCCTCCTTGCTAGGACTTCCCACCACCACAATGTTTTCAAAACTGGCATCTTCAGATCCCAGGACCTATCCTGGGGGCTACAAGTTTTCTACAAGAACATTTTCACTTTGTCTTCTCATTTCATGAAAAAATTAAGGGGTCATTTTAAGGCTATTCTAGACCTTCCAAATCAGTGGTTCTCAACCTTCCTAATGCTGTGACCCTTTAATACAGTTCCTCATGTTGTGGTGACCCCCAACCATAAAATTATTTTTGTTGCTACTTCATAACTGTAATTTTGCTACTGTTATGAATCATAATGTAAATATCTGATATGCAGGATGTATTTTCATTGTTACAAATTGAACATAATTAAAGCATAGTGATTAATCACAAAAACAATATGTAATTATATATGTGTTTTCCGATGGTCTTAGGCGACCCCTGTGAAAGGGTTGTTCGACCCCCAAAGGGGTCGCGACCCACAGGTTGAGAACCGCTGTTCCAGATGGCCTCGTATTACCAGATACTGCCATCCAAGGGTGCAGTTGTGCTTAAAGTTACTTTCAGGGCTAATAGGAAAAGGAAATAACATATATGGAACATCAGTGAAGACCAGATGACCTCATCTGGCCTCCCAGTTATTGAATAGGGAGACGTAGGGGAAAATGTCTTCCCAAGGTGCCAGGGGCTAGGTCTTCTGAGCTCAAGAGAAGATGGGCTGCCACATAAGAGCCACCCAACATTCAGCAGCATCTTAGCCTCAGTCAGATAACAACAGCCATCTCATTAAAACAATCATGCCAATTTGGCTTGTATCAGTTTTATAATTTAGTGTGGATTTTAATATATGTTTTGAATTGCCCTTATCAAAGGGGTATAAGGAGTTTGTACATATTTAAATAACCTAATAAAATCATTTGAGTCAATATGGGATTCTAAGGATCTGAGATATGTTTTCCTCTTAAAGAGGTGGATACAGGTCTTCAATCTAGGACAGGTGGCTCTCCAGGGCCCCTCGCCACTCTCCACATTGTGAATACACCCCTCTAGTAGCTGGTGGCTCATGTACCTCTACTCAGTAAAGACAGCCACCCCAACTAATGGATTTACTTTTCTCTAAGACTATACATGTGGCAAATCCACCAAACTTCAGTTATGATTACATGAATTCACATAAACAGGGCCCAACTGCATCTCTGGAAATATAACCACCAAATCCTATAGTAAACACTCACTTTACAAGTATCTCTGTCAGGATGGTGGCCAGGTTCTTACAAGAATTAGCTTAAGTCCCCACTGTGCCACCTATGATTTCTGGGCTTTGAGCAAGTCACTCAACCTCTCTTGCTTTCAGTTTTAGTAGTTAAATAAGACAACTCCTATGGAAAAACTGGACTCTATAAGTGGACAATCACATACTAGGTCATGTATCAACACATGAAATTCAAATGTAGCATGACTCTGTGTGTGAGGGCCGTGATAGGCTGAGTAGTTGGGTCACTAAACCAGGTGCCAACTGCACAAATGTGCACCGCTGGGCCTTCAAGAAACGGAAAGATTATAGATACAGAGACTCTGACTCCAAAAAACACAGTCCAGTGGGAAAGACGAAGGAATTAAAATTCTGTACAGAATGAAGCAAGTGCTATAACAGGGATACAAACCAGGAATCTGTGTGTTGTCCTTGTTTATCACTTTTGCAGAGTCCATGCTGTACTTTCTATATCATCACAATTTTAGTAATTGTGCTACCATTTTTTAATGAAAACATCAAATATCTTTCATTAAATGCCAGCTTTTTTAAGGAAATTAATTTTTTCCTAGAGTTCTTTTTTAATTAGATATTTATCACAGTCAAGTATCTTGATAACACTCAGATAATTTGGAGTAAGACCCTAAAAATAACTATTTGAGCCTTACTTATAGTCTCTTTGATAACAACAAAAGTGGCAAATGTAAACATACTCTAATTCTTTAATCTTCTGGCCAAGTGTGTGTGTGTGTGTGTGTGTGTGTGTGTGTGTGTGAGAGAGAGAGAGAGAGAGAGAGAGAGATAGAGAGAGAAAGAGAGGAGAGAGAGAAATCTAACACCCTCTCTAAACTTCACCGAGGCAGGACATCCTAATCTTTAAATTTAAGGCTTATGTGCCCTAAATTGTCTGTCATTCCTTTTCTGAGACTCCTATACGTCCCTCAAGATCCAGTTTAAATGTAACCACCCAATTTCCCCAAATACTCTTCTGGGCACCCAAGACACCTGCATTTCTCTAATATAGTGCATTTCACATTGCACTGAACTACTAATAATCCTACCAGGTTTTAAGATATTTGTTGCAGTGTTATGCACTTAGAACATAATAGGTATAAATGTTTGTGAATAAATTAGCAAATGAATGAATGAATGATTAACATATGATACAATAATCTAATTCCACCCCAGAACTAGAATTATTCAGGTTTCCTCAAACCACACACCATGATACACAGCAATATACTTTTTCCTACTTCCACATTCTAATAGGAAACCAGAATCCTAGATGTACATTATTCTGAAGCAATATCACCCCATTCACTTCTGACCTTTTAAATCCATTCCTATAAACTTGAAAACAAAAGAACTACATAGATAAAAAGAGAAACAATCCAACTTTCAAAATACATTTTAAATTAATTTCTGCTACATTTACACATTCATTTACTTTATACAAGTGTCGGTTATTTCTCCAAATCTCCTCTTTATCTTCTTTAATAATGAGATCAATCTTTTCAAGTTTTCCTCGATATTCAGAAATAAAAACTCCACTTTAATTTACTAAGCTTTACACAACTTCGCAAAGGTGAAAATTCCTTAAGCTACAATTTTTAGTTTAATGTAGAATCATCGCCCATTTCTTTCCTTTCCTTCTCTGAATCTTATCACAATGAAATAAGATATTGGGGTCACTCCTCATTCCCAAGTGTGATGACCACAAGGCCAATGGACAATGTGGTCCTGGGCCATAGAAAAGCATTGCTATCACCCTCTCTCTACCCTTTACCTGCATCAGATACAGACCACAGAAAAAGTAACCTGGCTGCCCAGGGAGTTTTCCTCCCAGCTCTACGTGTAGGAGGGAAAAGAACTCACTGCACAAACATTTCATGTGCACAGAGAACATCACAGGTCAGACAGACAAGACTCATGAGTGAACCTGAAAAAGCCAAACCATAAATTCTTGAGATGCAGAGTAGGAAGAGACATTCCAGACAGCTAAGTCATGCTTTTTGTTTTATACATCAGAGTGAGGCCCAGCATCTTGCTAGTGGCAGAGACAGAATGAGAGCCCATTCTGTTCCCATGCTCCCATCACTACACTTTTTTTGTCTCTAGGCTCAGCCATATCCCCCTGGGGCTGGACACATTATCACCTTCTGATCCAGCATGGCAATGGAACATAGCAATTCTTCCTTCCAGCAGAGTCCTAAGTACACACTAGCCATACAATGAGGTCCACACCTGTATGTTTAATGAAGCATAAAAAGAATCACAATGGTTCATTCATTTCAATCCAATATTCATATATTGAGCACCTATCATGTACAAGGGCCATGGCTATGTGTTAGGCAACATTAGTGAATACAGAAATACAATTAACTTCACTGGATATCATATTGTACTTGAGTGACCATGGAAATATAAACAGTGGTACAGGGGCCCAAAGGAAAACACCAGAACTGCTAACCAGAATAACTGGGGTTCAAGTTAGAGGTGTAGTGAAGGTTTTGTAGAAGAGGCAATATTTTCATTGAATCTTAAAGAAAGAATGCTGCTTCATCAGGTAGAGCAGAGAAGATGAAGACATGCCAGAGAAAGGAGTTAACTTAACCACACATACAAATAGAACAGTAAGTGGACAACTCAAAATACATGGGGAAAGAGGGCAAGAGATGGGACTGGCACAATATTTGTGATAATATTGATGGCATTGCTAAAGAATGCAGGCACTGGCATTTAAAAGCGAGCATTGGTCTGAGCTGAGAAGGACATTCATTTCTGGGTTTTGGAGGTAATTCTCCCATTCCTGTGGAGAATGAATTGGAGATGAGAGAGGCAGGATGCACAGAAGCCATTTAAGATATTTTTCCACAAAGGAAACACTGTATGGAAATGTGTTCCTTTTCACACTTTTCCTCCAAGCCTGGAGACACACATGAGAAGGTATGCATTTCTCAAACACAGAAGGAAGAAGAGCTTTTTTTTAGCTTTTCTGGGATTGTCCCCTTTGCTGTGATAAGGATTGTCAACTAGTCCTATGGCTGTGGGGTAGTGGAGGTGAGAAGTCCACTCTTAGCCCTGCTCAGGGGCTCGCTCTAAACAAAGCAGTTGGAAGTCACAGAAAACTTACTATAATGGGATTCTCCAACTTCCTGCCTCTGGCCACCTTTTCACATACTCCTGTCACTGGTGTTCACTGAGGCTGGAGCCCTCACTCTGTCCCCAGTCTGTGCTACAGAGGGAGCCACACTGGCAGGAGGGCAGCTGAATGACAGGAGAGGAGGCCATCCAAAGAATCCAGAAGGAGAGACAAGGCTGAGCCCAGACAACAAACGGGAGGCTCCTGTGCTGAACACGAAGTTCCATCTGCTCCTTGTCAAACAGCAAACCGCAGGGGCTGTCACACAGCCATTTCATCTAAAAGATGAGTCATCTCTCTAAGGGGCAGGGGCTGTGATGGGGTATGCAAGGTGGTCCCCAGAGCAGGGGACAAATAGCCCAGCCTCTATTTGTGTTGACTCAGTCACTGCATCCTTGAAAAATGTTTACCTTAATTCATGTTTTATAAACTAATACTTATGAACTATATCTTATAAATACAACCTATAATAATAAAAGCGTAATATGCTAATTAGACCGGAGAGCCACCACCTTCCGGACGACCTTCTGGACGAAGCGGGAGCAGCCGCCGCGGCTGCGAGGGCCGAGACCCTTACACGAATTTAGTGTATCAGGCCTCTAGTTTTGAAATAATTTAATATGCATTATTGAAATCCATACTCAAAAACATTTTTGGTGGTGGTACATGATTTGAAAAGTTTGGAGATCGTTGTGATAAACCATAGTCTCACACAAAAAGCATTATATAAAGTTCAACTGTGACCAACTTAAATCCACATTATATGCCTAAAGGTGAAAAAAAAATTGAGGGAGGGACAAAAAGGAGAATGTCACTATATAGTTAAAAATTGAAAAATTTCCTTACATCTTATGTCTTCATACTGAAAGTATTAACAAAAATAATTTCGGAAATAAATAACTTTATCAAAACCAATAGCTATGTTTAAAAAGCTAATTTCAATCCTATGCTTAAAAACATTTAGCCCTAGCTGGTTTGGCTCAGTGTCAGCCTGTGGCCTGAAGGGTTCCAGGTTCAATTCCGGTCAAGGGCACGAAAAATAAATTAATTAATTAAAATAAAACCATTTCAAAAAAATCTATTCTCTCAAGGAAGCACTTTTTTTAAAAAAGACTTAACTATCTAACAAAATCAACCAATCCTGATTCAAATTTTACAAAGGCAGGTAAAACACACAAGTGTCACTAAAAATGGTGTATGCTATATTCAAATTACATAATCCATAACTTATTGTCATCTGAAGTTTTAGAGTGAAAATTGGATACTATTTCCAACCCTAGTACACATATACACAAACACATTTACTAGTATGTGGCTAGGAAAGAAGCAATCTATAGAAAATGTCTCCTGCTTCTACATATATGCCCTTCATTCCTGTTACAGGGGACTCCAGAACTTCTCCCATCCTCAGCTGTTAGTTTTCAACTTTTTGTAAATTCTAATCCAGGTTCTCATATGGCAGAGAATGGATTAAATTCCCATGTGACCACCAATAATGGCAGGTACCATAAATACTTCCCTGCCTCCCCCAAGCAGCCCACAGCCAATGAAGATAAGAAATGAGGAATAAAAAAAAACAAAATTCAATACTTGCAAATTATAATATTTATATTGTTACTCACATACAAGAATATCTGACAATAATTTCCATCTCCCTTCTGACTCCATAATGAAGATCTCATGTAGCTCAGAAAAAGGGCTTATATATCCTGCATGATCTATTTTTAGTTTTAATTACAATGCTTAGCAAAGCTTGGGAGAAAATAATTTCAATTCATTTAGAAAATAACTCCCATTCAATACAAGAAGATGAGATTTTTCACATGTAAATTTTATGTATTTGATATGAAAATGGTTTGGCATATGATAAAATATTTTCTTAGAAACTTTGGTCTATTGAAGATCCAGGGATGATATCTATTAATAAAAACAAAATGATTTGCCTCAAAAAAGTCTAAGAGCTCACACTCTCCTTCCCAACAGACTCGGTTTTATCGAGGCTACTATAACCCAGAAAAAGTGCATTCAAGCCAGTGTGAGACAGAAAGGCTGTGAAGTCTTCTCAGTACTTACTGATCCGTACAGCTCCCCCTTCTCATTCATGCCGAGGTAGAGTCCACTGTCCACGCCTCGAATGCTGACAAGGCCCACGGCTATACTGATAAATTCCAGAATGCCTACAAGACAATAGGCAGAAGGTGAAGGGCAGGTCAGAGCACAGAGCACTGCCCTGAGTCTCAGCATCACTAGAAGTTTCAAAGAGGACTGAGGTTAGCTCCCAACTGGGATAATCTCACAGTCATTAAGGAAGTGTCTTTTAGAACCACTGCTGAAGAGAATTGATTTTTATAATAATGATACAAAAATACTTATCAACGTGACACATAACATTTTAAAAATAAAAAGCTAGTATGTACATAGATATGCTGAGAAGTGATGGGACATAAACTAGTGTACATATTCTAATTAACCTAAAATAATTTAATTGGAGAGAAAAACACCCAGTTTTCCTCCCAGATGATAAATGTGAAATTAAACATTTGTGTATGGGCATAGATTAAAAAAAATTATATTCAGAGAATGGTCTTATGTCCCTCAAAATAAGAGTATGAGGTGCTAAATTGATTGGTTTATACAGAAAGCTATCCAGCTCTCTACTGTATATAGAGCTACATCTGAAACACTAAAATAGCCTACTCATATCCCAAATATTTCTGCTGAAACAAAGTATCTATTATTGCTATAGTTATCTAAGCCTCATAGGGATACTTAAGCAATTAAGATAACACAATATTCTGAAAAAAATGCAGATTCCAAAAATACTCTTGATTTTAAATAGTCATGGAATATTATATCCCAAAAACAAATCAACATAATTATCTTTTAGTTCCTTCTTTCTGCTTTCTTACCTCACTAAGAATAACAACACCTATGCTGGGCATAAACCCAGGATTTTATGGCTATACAACAACAGCTTCAATGTCTCTAACTATATTGTTGTTTTAATATGATTACCCAACAGGATATTTGGGACAATGCTAATATTACTCATGCTTAACAATTTACTCAATCTATAATAATAAACTTGTAATGTGCTAATTAAACCGGAAAGCCAAACGACCTTCTGGACGAAGCCAGGGCTGCAAGGGCTGAGGCAAGCCGCCACAGCTGTGAGGGCCAAGCCCCTTGCATGAATTTTGTGCATCACGCCTCTAGTTTCATGATAAAGTGTTAGACTTTGTAAAAGCCTTGCATTAATGTATACCAAATATTGGGTTTTCTAAAAAATCTTCAACTATTGAAAAATTTACTTACATCTTAGAATAACATTGGCCTATAGTTATGTGACTGACAAAAAAGAAATTATATGGATTTTTAAATAATTAATTTTCAACTCTCACAAAACAGACTGTGCTACAGTGAAAAGATGACATGACAGCCTGGTGATGTGGCTCAGTGGTTGAGCATTGACCTATGAACCAGGAGGTCATGTCTGGTTTGCAGGCTCGGTCCCCAGTGTGGGGCATGCAGGAGGCAGCCAATCAATGATTCTCTCTCATCATTAATGTTTCTATCTCTTTCACCCTCTCACCTCCTCTCTGAAATCAATAAAAATATATTTAAAAAAAACACAAAGAAGACATGACAAATACATGGTGATGAAGGGAGACAAGACTTTGGGTGAGGAGTACACAGTGGAGTATATGGATGATGTTATTATAAATTGTACAGCTAAAAGTTATAGAAAGTTATTAGTCAACGTCACCCCAATAAATTTAATTTTAAAACAAAACACATGGAGGAGACAAAATGGTGGTGAAATAGGCAGACGTGTCCCAAGCCTTGTCCCGGAGCAGATATAAGGAGCAACTAAATCGAATAACATCCACCCCGAATTGGCAAAGTAGACACAGCTGGTGAGACAATTCGCAGCCGAGAAGGGCAGAGGACACCTGGAGAACAGTAAAATCAGGGATCTGGGCTGGAAAGAATTACGAGACCTCCAAGCCCAGAAGGTCAGAAGGAAGCTGCATGGCACCAAGGCCGTGTCCCTTAGGACAGGCGTAACATCTAACTGTGGAAAGGAAGTCCACAGGGCTGCTGGCGAGAGGGGATTCTAAATCTAAGCCCACAGCCACGAGAGGCTGAGCCCAGAGGCGGCAGCCGGAACAACTGCCCAAGCCGAGCTGTGCTGGGGTGGGGGGAGGAGCTCGCAGTGGCGCAGCTCTTTCCCTTCTGGTCTTTGCTTTTATTCGCTAAACCCAGTTCATAGGACCTTTCAAATACAAACACTCACCCGTGGCTGAGGTGCGGACTTGTGGAGTCTAGGGAGGGGAGCAGCTCGGGGATAGGTGGCCGGGAGTCTGGCACTGAGACATACCTGACAAGCTGGACCTAGGCAGCCATTTTCTCCTGAAGAGATAGCCCCTGCCTGCAGTCTCCAGGCCCCCAATACAGCCACAACCAGACTACACCCTGAGTGCTACAAAGGATACCAAAAAAAAAAATCTGAATAGTACCTGAGAGCCCTCAGGGACTGGCCTGAAGAGAGGCCATTCAGTCCTGGAAAGCCATACGACAACCTCCCCAACTATAGCCCTGTCAGAAACAGCCGCTTGAGAGATTAAGATTAAAAGCAGACAGACAGGCAAAGTGGGCTGATTAAACCCGCCTGCTGGCAGTCAAGGCTGTGGAGATAGACACAAACAGAGGAGCAGTGGACCGCTTGGAACTTCAACAATCTAACAGGAAACTGAGAAGTGGCAGACAGTACAGAAGAGTGAGATCTTAAACCAGCCCCCATGGGACATTAAAACTCAGCGGAAAGGAACGACACTCACTTTTTCATTTTTACTAGTATTTTATTTTATTTTCTTATTTTGTTATCTTTCTCTATTTTCTGTATTTCCTTTTTTGTTTCTTTATTTTTATTTCTTCTTGCATTATTTTTTTCATCATTCTATTCTATTTTCCTATTTTTTATTTTCATTTTCTTCATTTTATCCTATTTTTAATGAATTTTTTTGTTTTTTTTCTTCTTTCTCTTTCTTCTTATCCACTCATCCTCTTCCTACTTCCTCTATACTGAACTGAGGTCCTCCCCCTATTCATCCAATTCCTTAACCTTACTTTCTATAGATAAGCTCAGCCTCTACAGATTCTGCCCCCACCCTCTTTTCTGGGTGTTTGATATTTGCATTTTTTTGTTTATCTCTTTGTTCTGTGGTGTTTTCTCCAATACACACACACACACACACACACACACTATAGGCCCGGTGCACAAAATTCGTGCAAGGGGGGATGAGGTTCCCTCAGCCTGGACTGCACCCTCTCACAATCTGGGAACCCTTGGGGGATTCCAACTGTCAGTTTAGAATTCCAACTGTCTAAACCGGCAGTCAGACATCCCTCTCGCAATCCGGGACCACTAGCTCCTAACTGCTCGCCTGCCTGCCTTATCACTCCTAACCACTCACCTGCCTGCCTGATCGCCCCTAACCGCCTCAGCCTCTGGCCCCTGCCGCCGCGGCTTCGTCCAAAGGATGTCCAGAATGATGTCCGGAAAGTCGTTCAGCTGTCCGGTCTTATTAGCATATTACACTTTTATTATTATAGATTTGTTCCCTCTTTCTTCCTTTCTCTTTTTTTTCTTTTCTCTCTTACCATTTTTTCTCTCCTTGATATCATTTGTGCTCTCTTTTCTCTCCCCTAATTCTCTTTTCTCTGGTGGTCACTTATATTGGGGTAATCAGTGTTGTGAGTACGTTCTTCTTTTGTTCCCTTTGTGTAGTGTCTTGTCGAGTTGCATTTTTTTACTGTTTGGTCGATAGGGTAGAAGGCGAGCCACATAACCAGACACCCAGAGAGGAGACTCCATCCACAAACGGGTCAGAAACACTCCAGACCCAAATACAGAGGCAGGAAGATGGCGACAGTGAGGGAGAAAGCATGAGTGAGTGAGGGAGAGAAACAGGAGTGTGTGGACGTGTGGGGCCTGTGTGTGTGCATGTGAGTGAGGGACTGTTAGATCCCGCAGGACCTACGGGGGCAGGCAGACCGGGCTCGCCTAGCCAGGCAGCCTCTGCTACCATTGCGAACAGTTCCGGGGCGGCTGGCTCTACCGCAGAGGCTGCGCCTTCCTGAAGGGGAGAGCTGCTGTGACTGGGAGGCCAGCCTCACCTCCACCCAGGGTACCCTGAGACACCACCCAGGACTCGACAGCCACCTCCGCCAGGGACCAGCTACCTCAGCTGAGGTCCCACGGTCACTGAGACTCCAGCCACACCAGCCATGGGCTCCTGTGAGTTCCAAAGCATGCTCCCCTATGGCCAGCCCAACGCTTTAGCCTAGGGCACCATGACCACAAGAGCAGCAGCAGTGAGAGCAGACCACCCCCATCCAAGGAGCAGCAGCCCCACGCGAAGCCTGCCCCCATCAGAGAAGCAGCAGCCCCTCAAGCAGTGTGCCCCCATCAGAGGAGCGGCAGTCTTACATGGCCTGCCCTCATCCAAGGAGCAGCAGCCTAGTGAGTAGCCCACCCCCGTCCGAGGAGCAGCAGCCACGCATGCAGCCCGCACTGTCTGAGGAGCAGCAGCCCCGTGAGAAGCCCACCCCCATCTGAGGACCAGCAGCCGTGCAAGCAGCCAGTGCCCACCCAAGAAGGAGCAGCCCCGCGAGCAGCCCACTGCCATCTGAGGAGCAGCACCCGCACACAACCCGACCCCGTCAGAGAATCAGCAGCCACGTGGAGAACGCCCCCGTCCGAGGAGCAGCAGACACGCACAGCCTGCCCTGTTCGAGGACCAGCAGCCACATGAGCACCCCACCCCAATCCGAGGAGCAGCAGCTGCACGAGTTGCCCGCCCCCGTCCAAGGAACAGCAGCCTCACAAAGCCAACCCCCACCCAAGGAGCAGCATCCTCGTTTGCAGGCCGCCCCCATCCGAGGAGCAGCAGCTGGGCAAGCAGCCCACCCCCACCAGCCAGAGGAGCCACCATTGCTGCGAGTAGCCATGTGAGCAGCACCCAACAGAGGAGCCACCACCAACGGAGGAGCGGCCACTGCCACGACCGCCCAAGGAGCAGCCACAGCCCGAGGAGCTGCTGCCGCCCAAGGAGCAGCCCCCGCACAACTCAACAAATAGATCCTTTGGTGAGAGCAAAATTGAGGAGACAAACAAACCCCCAATGGAAAGAAGAGGAGGATTCACCAGAAAAGCAGCTAAGTGAAACGGAGGCATGCAATATGTCAGAAAAAGAATTCAGAATAAGGATCATACAGTTCATAAACTGGATGGATGAAAAAAATCAACAACTTATGTAAGAATCAAGAAGAAATAAAGAGTGATATGGCTGCAATAAAAAAAACACTATGGAAAGTTTCAACAGTAAACTAGGAGAAGCGGAGGACCGAATTAGCAAATTAGAAGAAAGGGAAACAAAACAAGGTTAAGGGAGTTTATCACCACCAAGTCAGCAATGCAAGAAATGCTAAAGGGACTAGTGTAAAAAGAAGAAATAAAAAGGGAAGAAGAAACACAGGCATAAAACTGCCTGGTATCAGCACAAGAACAGACATATAGACCAATGGAACAGAACAGAGAATCCAGAAATTGACTCAAGCCATCATGCTCAATTAATATTTGACAAAGGAGGCAAGAGCATACAATGGAGTCAAGACAGTCTCTTCAATAAATGGTGTTCGGAAAATTGCAGTGGTACATGCAAAAAAATGAAACTAGACCACCAACTTACACCATACACAATAATAAACTCAAAATGGATAAAAGACTTAAATGTAAGACCTGAAACCATAAAAATCTTAGCAGAAACCATAGGCAGCAAAATTTTAGACATCTCTCATAGCAATATCTTTACCAATACATCTCGTAGGACAATGGAAACTGAGGAGAAAATAAACAAATGGGACTACATCAAAATAAAAAGCTTCTGCACAGCAAAAGAAACTGTCAACAAAATAACAAGAAAGCCCACTGCATAGTGGAACATATTTGCCAATGATACATCCAATAAGGAGGTAATCTCCAAAATATATAGGGAACTCATACAATTTAACAAAATGGGCAAAGGACACTTCTAAACAGACACTTCTCCAAAGTGGACATACAGAAGGCCAAGAAGCATATGTAAAAATGCTCAAAGTCACTAATCATCAGAAGAGATGCACATCAAAATGACAATGAGATACCACCTCACATCTGTCAGAATGGATATCATCAACAAATTAACAAATGACAAGTGTTGGCGAGGATGTGGAGAAAAGGTTCCCCTCATATGTTGCTGGTGGGAATGCAGACTGGTGCAGCCACTGTGGAAAACAGTATGGAGTTTCTTCAAAAAATTAAAATTGGAATTCCCATTGACACAGTGATCCCACTTCTAGGACTATACCCTACGAAACCAGAAACACCAATCAGAAAGGATATATGTACTCCTATGTTCATAGCAGCACAATTTACAATAACTAAGATTTAGAAACAGCAGTGCCCATCAGCAGATGAGTGGATAAAAAAGGTGTGGTACATTTACACCAGTGATTCCCAAAGTGGGCGCTACCGCCCCCTGGTGGGCGCTGCAGCGATCCACGGGGCGGTGATGGCCACAGGTGCATTTGTTTTAACTTTTTTTGTATTACCTTTCTATTCTGAGTTCAATAAATAGTTTCATAATTTCAAACTTCAATGTTTCTAATTTACACCTTTCTTTACTATATTTTACGAAAAAGGTAGAAACATTAATACATATATCTTTCTGTTTAATTGCTATTAAAATTTAAAAAAAAATTAATTTCCAGGGGGCGCTGAGTAATATTTTTTCTGGAAAGGGGGCGGTAGGCCAAATAGTTTGGGAACCACTGATTTACACAATAGAATACTACGCAGCTGTAAAAAAGAAAGAACTCTTACCACGCAACAGCATGGATGGACCTGGAGAGTATTAGATTATTATGCTAAGAGAAATAAGCCAGTTACAGAGAGATAAGTATCACATGATCTCACTCTTACCAGTATGTGGAATCTAATGTACAAAATACACTGATGAACAAAAATAGATCCAGAGACACAGAAGCATGGAATACAATGTCGAACCTCAGAGTGAAGGCAGGAGAGGGTGAGTTGGTGGGAAGAGATCAGCCAATGAACTTGTTTGCATATATGCATAACCCATGGACACAGAGAATAGGGTGGTGAAGGTCTGGGGTGGGGGACAGGGGCAGGCTAGAAGAGGTCAATGGGGGGGAAAAGGGGAGACATATGTAATAATTTCAACAATAAAGATTAAATACATAAATAATAAAATAAAAAATACATCTTCTAAGAGGATATCTACACTAATAAAAGAGAAACATGGTAATTGGCGTACGACCGCTACCCTTCCCATTGGCTAATCAGGGAGATATGCAAATTAACTGTCAGCCAAGATGGCGGCCGGCAGCCAGGCAGCTGGAAACTAACATGAGGCTTGCTTCCTTCAGTGACGGAGGAAACCAACGTTCCCCGCCTGCCTTGCAGGCCTCTGAGCCTGCAGTTTGAACATTGTAACAAACATAGAAGCTAAAAAAAACCCCAGAAACCAGCTTTCAGCGAGCTGGGATCTCAGAGCTGGAGTCAGAGCTGGAGTTATACATTGTTTCGAACCGAAACAAACCAGATACCTACTTTCAGCAGCGGAGGCCTAAGAGCTGGAGCCTCAGAGCTAAAGCTGGCCCAGAATAAAAAAGAAAAAAAAAGAAAAAAAGGAGCGGTTGGGAGCTTCAGTCACC
>NW_005370366.1:556231-560840 GCF_000412655.1 Myotis brandtii
CACAAATTTTTGTGCACCGGGCCTCTAGTATATATATATATATTGACCTTTCTTCTTTCTCTAGACAGGAGGTAGCTCTGAAAACTAATAATGAATATTGGCCAATGGTGACCATCAGGCCCAAAAAGGAACAGAGTGTATGTGACCTCACAAAACCATCTGACTGGCTGGTATGCAGAACATTAAGAATAACAACAATGACAATCTAATTAGTAGCTAGAACACTTGAAAATTTAGTCTGTGCCAAATGAGAGGCCTTCTCTCATTCAATCCTCAAAATTTTTTTAATTCTCACCTGGGTATATGTTCATTGATTTTAGAGATAGAGGAAGGGGAAGATGGAAAGAGAGAATGAGAAACATCAACGTGAGAGCGAAACATCAATTGGTTTCCTCCAGTATGTGCCCTGACCTGGGATTGAACCCATAACCTAGGTATGTGCCCTGACCAAAAATCAAACCCGCAATGTTTTGGTGTATAGGACAATGCTCCAATAAACTGAACCACCTGGCCAAAGCTCATTACAATATTTTAATCTCCAGTTTACAAATGGGAACAGTTATCAGGGTATTAAATAACTTGGCTGCAAGCAACCAGGCTCCAAAACCTATCTCCTCATCTATTACACACATCTTACCATTAGTTTCACCTTTTTTTCGCGGATCCATGATTTCTGTATCATTTTTATATAGTTATTCCATGACTAGCGACTAGAAGATGTTGCCTAGGTCAGACTCCACAGACCCCATGGGCAGGACTAGGAGTAGCAGAGGAAATGAAAACGGGTGAGCCACTAGGACTGCACTGTCTTCTCACACAGACCTTGGGAAGGTAGGCATGTCTTGTGTGTGTGGACTATTTACAAACCACTTATTTTAACATAGCATATAGCTTCTTCTGTTATATAACTTAAGTTCTGAAATTATTATTATTACATACCTTGGAAATGAAAGTTTTAAGATATATATCTTGTTTCAAGATAGCTATAATTCATTGTATTGACTCATTCAATCAACAAACTACAGTGGGGCCTTGACTTACAAGTTTAATTCGTTCCGTGACGGAGCTCGTAACTCAAATTACTCGTATGTCAAATCAACAGTGAACGAGTGAGACACGTGATGCTGGGCTGATGTTGTGGCATTCACTGTGACGTTCGCTGCGCCAACTAGCGGTGGGGTATCTGAAGCTGGCTCGTAACCCGAATTTTAGCTCACAACTCAAAGCAAAAAATCGGCCGAGAGACGGCTTGTATCTTGAAAAACTCGTTAGTTGGGATACTCGTAAGTCAAGGCCCCACTGTATTAGTGAGTGACTATTGTAAGTCAAGCATCAGGCCATTTGCTGAGTATATAAGGATGAATAAGATATAACCTGGGCCCTATAACCTCAAAGGCTTCCTCATCTAGTGGGAGGAAGGACGAATAAACAAATGAATATGATAACAATGTGGTGAATGCAGTGAAAGGGAGCCATTTAGGGAACAGTCAGTGTCCAAAGACAGTTTTGGGAAGGGGAGTGATAAGAGCTTGCTAAATGAAATAGTACCTGGGACAAGCCTCCAAGGGGCTTACCATGTGAAAAGGAACTACCTATCTAGTGACCCCAGGTGGAAAGGATTTCATTACCTCAAACATCATACATATCTCTGCAACTCCTTGAAAAGTAAAGACCTCAAAAGAACGGCCCAGCTTTTCATGAGGTCATCTCAGTGATCTGAGAGTCAATGGATGTTTGGGTCAGGGCCACTCCCAGGTCTTTCTATTTGAGTCAGAAAGACCTGGCAACCTGGCAACCAGATCTACACACACACACACACACACACACACACACATATACCCAGGTCAGACTGAAATCCTTACCATTTATAGTACCATCTTGTCCCCAGTGAACTCTATAACCTCAACCAGGTCAACTCACCTGTCTTTTGGCCTGAGCCAGAGCCAAGCACATGCTTCCAACTGTCCTCATTTGAGTAAGGCCCACTCTCCATTATTTGTTTATACAGATGTTCAGCACAAAGGAGGCCCAGGAGAAGGCTTCTGTGTAGGAACATTTAAATGCTTAATGATCAACGGGAGAGGAGGCAAAAAAAGAGCAAGGAAAAGAAGAAGAAAGGGAGGGAGGGAGGGAAGAGTGAGATTGCACTTAAAAACTGCCATCATATGTGCACTATGGTGGCCTATCTCTCTTCTTTAACAGACACACCCTAGACATCCTCAAGTAATGGATATTGATGGAGGTACATGGGAAACACAGGGTCATGGCTAGTTTCATTTGGCATTCCCTTTCACAGCAACCAACAGTTCCCAATGAGGATGAGCTCACTGGGTTCCAGAGGGTCTTATGCTGTCCGAGGTCACCCCTGGTCCACAAGAGGCAAGGTCAGTGCCAGGGACTACTTTAGAAAAAAAGACCACACCAAAACTTCATCCTCACTCCAGACTCAGAAGGTAACTGATCAGCCCCAGAGCTCTGTTCAAAAGGACAATTAACACAAAGGTGGCCTAGCTCCCAAGAGCCCCCTATATTGTGCCTCACCTTCAACGCCATAACAAGGCCAACCCTGGAAAGTGTTATGGTGGACAGAGGCTGCTCTACTCTGGCCTATGTTAAACAGCCCTCTAGTCTAAAAGCCCCCAATACTTAACAGAGCTGCATTCTTCAGAGGACAAGAATGTATGCAGGCTTTGGAGAGAGGCATGACATGAGGCTCTGAAAACAGATTAACCTCCCTACTACAGCGAGTTCCCTGCTCAGCCAGCAACCCCATATGAGGGCCACCCAGTCATTTATATCAGGGCCTGCATCTCAGAAAGTCTAGTCAGCAGCAACTTGAGCAAATCTCAGAGTTACTTAAGAAATGACTACTTGGGAGAGACCAAGATGGCGGCATAGGTAAACACCGCAGACTGCTGCCGCAAACAACCACTTCAAAAATACAACTAAAAGACGGAACGGACATCACCCAGAACCACAGGAAGGCTGGCTGAGGAGAGACTCTTCAACTAGAAGGAAAAATAACAGCACACCGAGGCTCAGAGGAGGCGCAGTGTGGAAAAAACTCAGGTGCGGAGGTGCGCGCGCAAAGCGGGCTGGTGGCTGAGAGCGCGGTTGTCGTTTTCGGTCAGGGGGGAGTCTCAGACTCTGAGCTCCAGATACGGGCGAATCGCTGGGGACTCGGACCCAAACGGGAGAAGCGGGAGTGTCTGGAGCCCAGCTCAATGGTTGAGCATTGACCTATGAACCAGGAGATCACAATTCAATACCCCTGTCAGGGCACATGCCTGGGGTTGCAAACTCCAGGCATAGTAGGGAGCATGCAGGAGGCAGCCAATCAATGATTCTCTCTCATCATTGATGTTTCTACCTCTCCCTCTCCCTTCCTCTCTAAAATCAATAAAAATATATTTTTTAAAAAAGAAATGACTACCTAAATGGCAGTTATAACTCCACCAATTTTTCAAGAATCTGGACCAGTCCTAAACAGTTTCTTAAATAGGCAGTCTTTCCCTTAGTGAGGTATTTTTAATGAGATTGCTTTAACCTTTTTTTTAAAAAACTCATCCTACCCTGTTTCTCCCCTTTAGTACAACTTCCACCTGACTCCTGGCCCCTTTAAAGTGCAGCCCCAGTTAGGGTGCTCATTTGGGGTTCTTGCAGGGCCACCACACCAGGCCACAAGGCACAGCCAAAAGAAGCAGGCCATCTGTCCACCAAGGCCAGGGTCAACTGCTCAGGCTTTCTTCCCTGTGCAAGTAAAATAGAAGATCAGGCCCAACACTCACTTTTTTATTCTTCTACATGACCATTTTCTGAATTGATATTCTGTTCACTTTTTTCTGCCTAGTAAGCGCTTTAAAGAGAGGAAAAAAACAGGAAATGAAACGTCTGGCTCCCCTAGCCTGTACCCCAGAGACACAATTCCCAATTCCTTATCTCTGCACCACAGCCCCCAAAGGGAAAAAGCACAGGGCCCTCTCAAGGTCCCACCTAAGCTGTCACCGCTGCAACTCTCCCCGCCCCTACTGCCTGCTGGGTCAACGCCAGGCTCCCCCAAAGCCGCAGTCACCTGCGGGTGGGGAAGAGAGGTCACTTTCCTCCTGGTGGTTCATTCCAGGTGGAAGATGCATCTTTTATATATATCAAGGTATAAACCAGCCCATCCCTGCCCCACTGAATGCTCTTTCCTAGAGAATGGGAGAAGACACTGAGGGTAAAGAATGCCGTCCCCAGAGAGGGAGCATAGAGGTGGGAGCCCTGTGCCTGGTGTGACACGCTGCCGCAGCCCCCGCCCACCCCGCGCAGGTCTCTTCTGGGCGCGGCTGCGCAGCGAGAGTAGGAGGCAGGAGGCTCGCTCACCAAGCTGCAGAGGTTGCTAATATTGGGACCTGCCGCAGCGGTAGCGGCAGGAGACCGCGGCACTGCTGTCAACCCCACAGCCTTTCTCACTACAACCGGATGAAATACTTATATAGCTCTTGTTCCCCACCCCCGTTGCGCACAGCCACCCACTCAACTCCATCCAAGCCCCGGAGAGCAACACCACAGAGAGTGCCAGGCACACCCTTCCCCCTCCGCCGGCTCTCGCTGATTATATAGCTCCCAG
>NW_005370366.1:561046-562106 GCF_000412655.1 Myotis brandtii
GCCCCCCACACCCCGCCCCCCCACATACAATATCCCTGCGAACCAGGCCAACAGTGCCCAGCGAATCTAAACAGTAGAGATGTCACCTGCAGGATGGGGGAAGCAGGGGGAGTGCCGAGGACTACTTTGTTATTTTATGGTCTTTATTCAGCCGCTGTACCAGCAGTCCTTGTCCGCTAACGCCACAACGCGCCTCTGGGGTCCTCGCCACCCTCGTAGTCCCCACCTTACCTCCCTTGCATCCTACTCTCCCAGTGGCAATTACTGGATTTCTAATGACTCAACTGCATGTAGCAAACGTCCTACCCTAAAAGTGACTACACTAAAATAATAATAAGCTTGGGGTGTGGGGGAGCCCCACTAGCACATCCCATAATCTCTCTATGCCGGGTCCAGTAGTGCCGCACGGGGGTTGCGAGGGTCCCTCAAAGACCAGGCTCGCCCAGTTCACACAATGCCACCGGGCCGGCCCTGCCCTGCCCCACCCCACGGCGCCCTAGGCTCTCCGCGCTGAGAAGCCAGCCCACCCAGCGCTGGAAAGCCGGCCGCGGACCGCAGGCCAGAAGCTGGGCTCCGGGAAGCGGTTAACAATAGCTTGCCATCGTTCCACCCGGCCTTTGGCCTCACCCCCACCCCCCATCCTTCCCCGGCGCTCCGGACTTGCAGGGCCCGAGCCCCGACCCACCTCCCGGGCGCCTCGGAGCCCCGCCTGTGAGCTTCCGATAGAGGAAGAAAGGTCCCGGACAGAACGAGGTGTCAGGTTCCGATATCCAGGTGGTCCTCAGTCCCCGCACCAAGTCTCCCGCCGCGGCGCGCGCCTCCAGCGGTTCCCACACCGAAAACCACCGCGCAGCGGGGCGGCGGCTGTCAGCCCCGCAGACCATACACACAAAGAAACGAAGGGGCTCAACTTGGGCCAAAAAACCTGGTTACCCAAATGCGGCCATAGGTATAAAGCCACCGCCCGTGGCCCCCAGAAATGAGTCTGGAGTCTCCACAGCAACGCAGGGCGCACCAGCCGGGTAGAGGGTGCCGGATGTGGAGCGCGTTAGGACCACGG
>NW_005370366.1:562246-564765 GCF_000412655.1 Myotis brandtii
GCAGCTGCGACCCGGACACTCCAGCAGTCCCACCGGCGGCGCCCATCGCCCGTACCTTGGTGCGAACGCTGGGAACGGTGGCAGCCCCCACAGCGGCCCCAGAGCAGCACTAGTAAAGTTTAGTCTGCTGTGCAACCACAAGAGCTGCATCCACTGGGGCGGGGTGGGGAGCGGAGAAGTATTTTTCAACCGAATAATTGCAAGGCCAGGAGTTACCACTTTTTTTTTTTTTTAAGACAGCCAGGAATTTTTTGCACTAGCAGATTCAGCTTGGCGCTGAGGCTCGGGGAGCAAAGGGGCAAAATGCTAGGCCATCCCATCCCAGGCCTGAATCCTGCTCGCCTTCTGGCCTCATCAACAGCCCCTGAACCTAAAACAGATAGTTTAGATTGTGGTCTACATCTGGCATGAAAGCTTGAGGGAGAAAAATCACAGCGGGACTTTGTTTTTTACGACCCATTTTAAGTGTTGTCAGGTGGGTCCACTAAAAAATCAACTTTTTTCAACAGCCTGGTTGCCCGAACTGGCACTTTTTATTTCTTTATTTTTTATTTTTTGTATAAGTAAGTGGGGGTTGCGGGGAAGCAGAGTCCCCCACCTGGACTGTGCTGACTGTTGGGCTCAGGGCAGCCCAGCCAGCACGTGTGTGCAGAAATGAAAGGGGTGGATGGTCACCAGCCCTCCGGTTTGTAGCCTCCATGCTGAGTCACAAGTACCCTCCTGGGGAAGTGAAGTCCTCAGAACTGAATGCTCTTTATAATTAGCTCTCAGCTTTTGCACAGCGCACACACATTCACACCAGAGAGTCACCCAGGAACCCCACCTAGGCTGCACACTATAGACCGGTGGTAATTTGATGGCTAGAAGGACAAGCAACCCCAGTGAGCGTCCTGCCCCTTCCCAAATCTAATGTGACTTCAGTCCTCCCAAAAGAACATTCAGCTAGCAAGCCTAGCAGAAGGGGTTCAGACTCTCATGGTGGGAATCAATACCTTTCATTTACAATTCAAGCAGGATACTTGTTAGAAGAAAGGGGGAGGGGGCAAAAACTTCATTGGGGCACCAGATTACAATAAAACATGCCTTCAGGAAATGCGTTTTTAAGTTCTCAGTAGTTAATGATTAAAGCTTTAAACTCCTGGGATTGGTCCATCCAAAACAAAAACAAACAAATTCCTAAACCTGATCTTCCTGAGTATCTGATTCAAAGGAATGAGGAGCTTATGTGATATTTATAAATAATGCCCTTCTTTAAAAAAAATTTTTTTTTAATTTAAAGCCTTTCAATGTAGACTTGCATAGGTGCCAGTGGCAGACAAGCAATTCCGGGGGCTTTTATTTTATTTTATTTTATTTTAGCTGGCAAGACAGAAGCAGAAAGAGGGAGAGACCCTTCCTGCACCCCCGCCCGGCCACCAACCCTTCTTGGTAGTTATAATCCCAACGTGTAACGGCGCGGACACGAGAATGTTAATGGTATACCTACCGAATCGGCTGTGGTCTTTCCTGGTTCCTTGGATAGTACCATTGGGGAAGATTTCCAAGTGAAATCCAGTCCTGCAGTAGAGCTGCCTTCGCCTGAGAATCCCCTTTAAATGATCCAAATCCGTGACTGCAGGTCCCCGGGGAAGCCCCCCTGCTTCGGACTGACCCAGGTGGTCACTTAGCAAAACCGGGCTGTCCACCGGCAACACGGGCACATTCCCAAACGGTACTGCATCCTGCACACCGAAATAGTTCCCAACTTCACCTAAGGGAGCCATCAGAAGGCTGGGCTGTTGGAGCACAGGGATAAACAATAATGATGGTGCCAACCCGGGAAATCTTAGGCGAGGTATATTCAACTCCCCTCCCTTACTGCGGTTGCAGAGAGGGGGAAAAAACACGTTATTTTCTTCAATCCATGAAATACATAAATAAAAGTAATTTGCCGTTTCACTGGTACAGGTTCAAGGTCAAACCACTAATAGCCTAAAGAAACCAGCGCTGTATACTCACACGCCGACACACTGATAAACACATCTATGCATCTCTATGGGCAGAGCCCTGGCTCCTAGCAGGCAGGAAGGTCTGCATCCCAGCCGGCGGTCGTACGGAAGAAATTTCGTAGTTTCTCCATTTGGTTCCAGATCGGAATGGCCATGGCAACTTCAATGCCTAGGCGTTATTATAGGATTTTAAGATGCACGGGCTACGTCAGAATCCACGGGTCCTGACTCCGGGGAAGGCATGCGCCGTTTTTACTCTAACCGACTATGCAGACATCAGCAGGAATCCTTCCAGAGCGGGGGTGGGGGGTGGGGGGGTGGAATCTCACGTTGGTGGCGTTGAAGACTCTCCCCTCCCGATCCCCCCTCCAAAACAAAACAATAATAATAATAATATAATAAAACAAAAACCAAAAACTTTAGGCGTCCAAAGCTGGAATCCGGAATCGTGCGGCGGCTCGGCGGAGGTCCATTGGTTCAGCGCAGACGGCCGGAGGCGAGCGAGAGAGCCGTGTCCACAGATCGCGTGCG
>NW_005370366.1:564904-587519 GCF_000412655.1 Myotis brandtii
CTTTCCCGACGCGCAGTGGCAGGCCCGGCGCAGCCAGACGGGCGCGACCACCGGGACCACCCCGCGTTACAAAGACGCCCAGAGAGAGGCAGGGGATGCAAGTCCTGAGACTCTAAGTTCTCCTGCGGAACTGGAGTCTGGACCCCGAAACCTGGCTCGGCGCAGTGATGAAGGTTCAGGCAGGAGTGGGAAAGTAGTTTCGCGTGGACTCTAATGATACATGAAAAATACAACTTAGTTGATAGAGTTTGGAGGGATGGGTGCTGATTTAATGACATTGAATTGACATAGCATTTCTCCTTCAATCCTCTGCCAGGCAAACAGTAATGCAGGTGAGAAGGACGAGCGGACGAGACCCCCGACCCCTATTACGCGCGCACACGCACACGCACACGCACACACGCAGGTGGGGCCTCAGAGTCGGTTTTGAACGGCCTTTCCGGCGGGCATCTCCGGTGGGCGCTGTTCAGGTCCTACCCGCGCGGTCCCGGGGGCTGCGACGCAGGCGGCAGGGGCGCCCAAGACGCGCCTCGGTCCCGGAATTGGACCTGCGCGCGTCCGCGGAGAGTCAGGGAGGGGAGCGCTCCAGTGGGTCCCTCTGTCCCCAGACCAAGCTACTCGGGGCGAGCTCGGATAAGGAGAAGCAAGTCCAGTGTCCCCACTACGGCCGCGAGACAACGTGGAAGCCTGGGCTCCAGAGCCGGCCTCGGGTTTCTGCTCGCAAAAAAACGGGCCGGGACAAAGCAACCCGCCGCCCGGAGCCGCAAGGGGCACTGCGGTGCCAGGCTAGGTGCGCTCTGCACGGGTCCCGGAGGAGGTTCCCCACCACACACTCACATTCACCCCGCAACCGCCCGCGGGCCCCTCTCCCTGCTCCTCTTTGTTCACATTGTCCTAGAAAGGAGCAGTCTCTCGGGTCTGGATGGGGAAACTTGGCGAGACTTGCGCGCAGCCCCAGACAGCAGGGCGAGCAGTGAGAAGCGAAGTCTAAGCCAAGACTGGACCCCTGCGGCGGGAAGGGGAATCGGAGCCTTTTTAGGGGAGAAGTCAGACCCGCCTTAGCAGCAGCTTTGAGCTGGAGGGGAAGGGCCAGGCTGTCCTCAGGACGGAAGGTTATGGGAGATGAAAGGCAGCGATGAATTTGCAGATTCTCGGGCGACCTCACCCTGCCCCCGCGAGGACGACATGCTGGGGCGGATGAGAAGCAAGGACAGGGACGAAGTGACCCTCCCTTCTTTCCATTCACACACCCATTTGCCGCAGTCCCGGATCATGGGGTGTCTCGGGCTGCCTCTGAATGTCCTGCTCACGTGCTCATGAAGCACCAGCGCCCTGCCCTGCCCCGCAGTATTTCCAGCAGTCACGTCCACTGTGGGCTTTCACATTAACTGCTCGGTGGCGAATACAAGAAGCTGGGAAGCAAGTGTCACTTCTCATAAACCATCCGCGTAGCCTGCATTCATCTCGGGCAGCCAGCAGCTCTGGGTTAAGCAGGGGTATGCCTGGACCACTTGGGTACAATGAGCCGGGTGATTACTTTTTTTTATGAAACCTGACTTAGGAAGAGACACAGGCAGACAAGAGAGATGGAGAGGGGGAGACGCTTGATCAGGAGACAACCGAGCAGCACGTGGACATTTCCACTGAAGGAAGGACGGGCAATTTCCACCAGCTGTCTCCCACCACATTCTTTAGAACTGATTTTAGACTGTCGGCCAATGATGAGCCCAGACCATTTCCACTTAAGAATTCTGAAGCCTCGTGACTGTCACTTTAAAAAGCAATGCAGCAATGGGAGAACAGGCTAAGTAGCTGATGGAGCATTTTCCTACTTAGAGGCAGCCTCCTCTGGGCATCCCTTTCCACTGCAGTTGGCTTAGTCCACACTCCATCCGCATTCCTAACTGCAGCTGCAGGAAGACTTCCTTGCTTCCTTGCCCATTAACTTACCCATCCTGTTTCTTTCCCTCCTTTCCTATTACACATATAAAAACAAAGTCCCTCCTTTCATTGCTCACATCACATTTCTTGGAAGCTCACCCCATTGGCTATGGCTGACTTCTTCACAATTCCCTCCCAGCTCTGCCATGATCAGGAGCTCCTATGTCCAGGCTTGTAGGTGTGTTTTACAAGTATTCTTTAATTAGTATATTGATGTTAAGCTCCAAGAAGACTGAGGCCTGGCTTTCTAAAGACACGTGGTGTAATTGGCATAATAACACCTGCCTTGGAAGATTAAAAATAAAAAATGCACATAAAACAGGCAGCACACAATAGACACTTAAGACATGGTTGCTGTTATCATATTATTCCTAACATAGTTCCCAGGAATTTCTGCACATAGTATATTCAGCAAATACTATTCTTTATTGCAGCTCCCAAGCTCTCTTAGGCTCTCTCCTCTCAAAATATTTTAATCCTTCTTGTTTCCCCTTCTTCCAGTTTGTCCGCTGTTTTTTCTGCTGACAATTTAGTACTTAGACTCAGATGGGAATAAATGACAAGGAAAGAGAAATGAAGAGGAATGAGCATCAGCATACATCAGCAGATCTGGACCTGGCTTCCCCAATACCCATTTACTCCATGTGATTTCAAGTTTCTCATAGACCGAGTGAGCTGCTGCCAAGATGGGTTTATGATACAAGTATGTTTAAATGGCCTATAAGCTATCAAGACCCTTTCAATTTAAGGTGGCAATTTGAAAAGTGCTCTGTTCACTTCCACTGTTTCATTCATTAACATGTATCTACTCCTCCAATCTCCTTGGACACCCCAAATGCAAATCACCAAATCATTTTATTCCTTTCCTACAACAAGGTGTAATTGGGTCTCTAGCCTTATGTCTCCATCCCCCTAATTCCCCCACCCACTCTGCAGCCCTCAGTTCAGTCCAGCACTGTTTAGAAAGTGAGGAGTGTGGCTGGAGGGGACTGGTTGGGAAGTTTGACATCTGTTCTCTATCTGACTCCCATGCACTAGATTTAAGCTTCAATGTAAGAGCACAGAACTGCTCACTACATTCCAGAAACCCTTCTAAGTGTCTTTGTGCTTTTTCTTTTCAATCCTCAAAAGTTCCTTATGAGGTAGGTACTATTATTATCCCATTTGATACATGAGAAAACTGGCTTATAAAGATTAAGTACCTTGTCTACTGCCACAGGGCTAATCAATGGTGCAGCCAAGTTCATAGACCTCAGACCCCCACTGTGCAGCACTGCCCTATATTATAATAAGCATATACTTTTAAATTTTTATAAATAGCATGTTTCAAAAAAATAGATAGATATAAATAAATTATATGCATATATAAACAACCAGTTAAGAAACATAATGAAGAAATAAAGACACCAGTTACAACAGGGGAAAGAAGAAAAGATAAGATTCCTAGGAACAAAAATGTGCAAGATCTACATGAAGAAATGTATTTTAAGCTCTCTAGGGGACACAAAGGGAAACTTGGAACGAACAGAAGGGTATATAATGTTTTTAGATTTTAAAGAACTCAATTTCATAAATATGCATTCATTTCTAAGTTAACATAAAAGCTTAACATGGTTACAATAAAAGTACCAACAAGTTTTTAAATTAGAAACACTAATGCTAAATTTTATATAATTAAATTGACCAAAAAATGTTTGAAATTGACAAGAAAAATAAAGGGGTAACTAGCCATAGATTATTTTTAAACATTGTGGAGCTATCACAATTAAAACAGTGGTATCACTGTATGAATTATTCATATTAACATATGAAAAAGAGATAAAGCAATAACAGAATAAAATTACAGAAATAAACCCCAATACATATTGAAATTTAATAATGATAATCAATCAATGGGGGGAAAATGAACAACTAAGTAAATGGTTTTGAAACAACTGACTAGACAACTGGGAAGAAAAGTAGTACCTAATCTTCACACTTTACTTGAGGATAAAATGTAAATGGACCAAATATTTAGCTATAAAAATAAATAATAAGTACTAAAAGAAACAATAAAAGAATTCCTTTATAATCTGAGTTGTGAAGGCCTTACTACAGGCATACCTCAGAGATACTGCAGATTCGGTTCCAGGATACCACAATAAAGTGAGTCATGCAAACTTTTAGTTTCCCAGGGCCTATAAAGGTTACGTTTACACTACACTATAGTCTATTAAGTGTGCAATAGCATTATGTCTAAAAAACAATGTACATACCTTAATTAAAAATAATTATTGCTAAAAAATGCTAACCACCCTCTGAGCCTTCAGTGGGTCCTAATGTTTTTGCTGGTGGAGGGTCTTACCTTCAATTCATAAACTACACAATATGCGAGGAACACAATAGAGCACAGCAGAGTAAAACTAGATATACCTGTAATTGCATTACAGACTTCAAATGCCTAAAAGAAAATGGTAAATTCAAACACACACAAACATTTATTTAACTGCCTGGGAGGACAACATAAATTCAAAAGATAAATGACAAAATATAAAAATGTGCATCTCATGTAAAGATAAGGAACTAATTTCCCTAATACATAAAGAGCTCCTAAACCAATAAGAAAAATACAACTTCCAGTTTCCAGATTAACATGTAAAGAGCTTGGAAGTAATCATTCCTGTTCAAAAAAATAGCTGAAAAACTGAAAGTCAACAACTATTAGATCTATCAAAGAATTGCCCGCAGGTATGGTTCAGTGGTTGAGCATTGACCTATGAACCAGGAGGTCAGGGCACATGCCCGGGTTGTGGGCTTAATCCCCAGTGTGGGGCGTGCAGGAGGCAGCCGATCAATGATTCTCTCTGATGTTTCTATCTCTCATTCTCTTCCTTCTTCTCTGAAATCAATAAAAATGTATTTTTTTAAAAAAGAACTGAAGTCACAGGACAAACTGCTGCCCTGAAAACTGGAAAGACAGAAAAATAGAAACAGAATTATAGCTTTTTGGAACAGAAACCCATAGCTGGAACCAGTATCAGTAGAAACACTTTAAACTATAATGAAGCTTGAGACTTAAAAATTCAGAAGAAACCCCCATACTTTCCCGAGATTTACCTCCAGAAGCCCTACCAGTACCAAGTTCTCACTGAGAAAATCTGAGACTATGCTATACACCTGAAATTAATACAAAATATTCAATGTAAAGTGTAATTGAAAAAAAATTTTTAACTAAATCTAAGCAAAATCTCCTGTTTCCTTCAGGGGTAGGGAAACATAACCATTTTTAAAATATGCCCAGAGTGCTCTGTTCTCCTTAACAAAGTCATCCCTCAGGATAAACTATTTCACCAGCACCTAACCAACCTGCAAGAAGGGGAAAATCTAACTCTAGCCCCCTTGGGCCTTCAATGTGGATGAAGGGAAACACCCAGCTGAGGCAGACTTACTGAAAGACTGAGGTGTCATCATAGGACTATAGAACACTTCCCCTACCCCCATACCTTACCACCTCCACAGGGCTCCTGTATAATAACAGGGATTAGAGCTAAAATACTCTAAATAGTCAGACCCCATTTAAGGAGTCTCAAGGGAAACTCAAAGACAACAGCGGAGACACAAGGACACAGGAAGAAATCTCAGCTGCTAACACCACAGCTACTGCAAACAGTAAAAACATCCTTACTTCTAGCCAGATAAAGGCCTATTTATCTCAGTAATTTTTATCCAATACATCATATCCAGCTTTCAATTTGAAAGAAAAAAAAGCATGCTAAAGGTAATCACACACACACACACACACACACACACACACACACACACACACACACAGTGTAAAGAGACAAAGCAAACATCAGAACCAGTCTCAGATATGGTCAAAATTTTGATATTATCATACAAGGTGTTTGAAATAACCATGATTGGTATGCTAAGGGCTCTAATGGAAAAAGTGAACAACATTCAAACACAGATGGGTAATGTAAGTAGAAATATTAAGATTAAAGAAAAGATTCTAAAGGAAAAGCTAGAAATCAAAAACACTGTATCAGCAATGAAAAATGACTTTGATAAGTTCATCAGTGGACTGGACACAGCCAAAGAAAGAATCAGGAGCCTGATCAGATGTCAATAGGAACTTCTCAAACTGAAATGCAAAGATTTTTTAAAAAGAAAGAAATGGAACAGCATATCCAAGAACTGTGCAATAGTAATAAACGGTATAACATACACAGAATGGGACTATCAGAAGAAAAGAATGAGAAGAAAAAAACCCCACAAGATATATTTGAAGTGATAATGGTTCAGAATTTTCCAAAATTGATGACAGACTCTAAACCACAGACCTAGGAAGCCCAGAGAAAACTAAGTAGGATACATACCAAAAAATCTACACTGTATATCATATTCAACATATATTCCATATCTACAGTGTAGACAATCAGAGACAAAGATAAAATCTTGGAAAAGGCCAGAGAGGGAGAAAAAATAAGCCTTACCTTTAGAGGGAAGAAGGATAAGAATTACATTAGAATTCTCTTCAGAAACCATGCAAGCAAGAAAATAGTGGTATCAAATATTTCAAGTGTTGAAAGAAAAAAAATACTAACAATAGAATAAAATAGTTTACAGAAAAGGAAATGCAACTGGTTCTTAAACATTAGTAAATATACTCAACTCCACTTACAATAAAAAATAAAACTGTGCTGATATGCCATTTTTACCTATAAATTTGACAAATAAAAATAACATAAAACACTATGTTTGAGTTTGGGGAATTCAGGCACTCTTACACATTACTGTGGAGATAAAATTGACACAGACTATGAAGGGCACTATGGTAATATTTACTAAAATTTAAAATACACAGCTCCTTTGACTCAGCAATCTCTCTTCTGAAAACTTAAATATTTAAATATGTACACAGACATGTGAAAAATAATGTGTGTAGAAGATACCTCACTGTTACACTCTTTGTGGTTAGCAAAATATTGGAAACAGCCCATGCGTTCATCAAAATGACTGGCTACAAGAATTATAATAAATCCATAAAATAGAATCTTAAGCAACTTGTTAAGAGGGGAAAAATAGGAAAGCTTTTTGTATACTGCTATAAACTAATCTCCAAAGAATATTGCTAAAGAACAAATACAACCCTGAACAATGTATATGGTATGCCATCATTTATGTTATAATGGATAACCTTTTATATTTATACTTATAAGTAAAATCTTTAGAAATATATACAAAAAACAAATATAATAGTTTTGGTTGCCTTCAGGGCAAGATGGAGAATTTTAATATATGAACTTTCTTACCTTTTTATCCACATAAATGTAGTATTTGTTTACAAAAACATAAACACAGTTTGATTTTTAAAAATAACTACATATTGCTCTTTGAAGAATGGAAATACAGTGGGTGATGCAAAGATCTTGAGAGCAACTGCGGAGAATGTTGGAATTATGGCCCTCCTTCCTCCACACAAGCCCAGGTGCACAAATTGACACATCACTGAAAATGCAATCAAGTCAAACTCATCCACCCTCCAAGGAATCTCTGTAATTCTTTTTTTTTTTTTTTTAAATTAAATCTTTATTGTTCAGGTTACATTTGTTCCTCTTTTTTTCCCCCCCATAACTCCCCTCCTCCCAGTTCCCACCCCACCCTCCACCCTCACTCCCCACCCACTGTCCTCATCCATAGGTGCACGATTTTTGTCCAGTTTCTTCCCGCATCTCCCATTCCCCTTTCCCCGCCAAGAATAGGCAGTCCATTCCCTTTCTATGTCCCTGATTCATTATAATCACCAGTTCATTCTGTACATCAGATTATTTATTCACTTGATTCTTAGATTCACTTGTTGATAGATGCATGTTTGTTGTTCACAATTTGTATCTTTACCTTTTTCTTCTTCCTCCTCTTAAAGGATACCTTTCAGCATTTCATATAATACTGGTTTAGTGGTGATGAACTCCTTTAGCTTTTCCTTATCTGTGAAGCTCTTTATCTGACCTTCAATTCTGAATGATAGCTTTGCTGGATAAAGTAATCTTGGTTGTAGGTTCTTGCTATTCATCACTTTGAATATTTCTTGCCACTCCCTTCTGGCCTGCAAAGTTTCTGTTGAGAAATCAGCTGACAGTCGTATGGGTATTCCCTTGTAGGTAATTGAGTCTCTTTCTCTTGCTGCTTTTAAGATTCTCTCTTTGTCTTTTGCTCTTGGCATTTTAATTATGATATGTCTTGGTGTGGTCCTCTTTGGATTCCTTTTGTTTGGGGTTCTCTGCGCTTCTTGGACCTGTAAGTCCATTTCTTTCACCAGGTGGGGGAAGTTTTCTGCCATTATTTCTTCAAATAGGTTTTCAATATCTTGCTGTCTCTCATCTTCTGGCACCCCAATTATTCTGATGTTTGTACGCTTGAAGCTGTCCCAGAGGCTCCTTACACTATCTTCATATTTTCGGATTCTTTTTTCATTTTGCTTTTCCGGTTGGGTGTTTTTTGCTTCTTCGCATTTCAAATCTTTGACTTGATTCTTGCGCTCCTCTGGTCTGCTATTGGGTGTCTGTATAATATTCTTTATTTCAGTCCGTGTATGCTTAATTTCTAGTTGGTTCTTTATCATAGCATCGAGGGTCTCATTAGTTTTCGTGACTCTCTCCTCAAGTTTATTGACAGCTTCTAGCACATTTTTGCAAGCCCTTCTTCCTCACAAGCCCAGGTGCATCACTGAAAATGCAATCAAGTCAAACTCATCCACCCTCCAAGGAATCTCTGTAATTCTTGTCTTTTCTTAGCCATGTCCAGCTTTTGTCCTTTCAATTTTACCTTCCTGCCTCTCCCTGTTTCTCATAAAGTGTGGCTGATGAAGCCCTGGAACTTCCTTCACTTACAATTGTCCCAATGTTACATCACTTTGCTGGTTCAAAATATCATGCCTCCCACTCCAAGTTCATCCTCATGGCCAGCAAAGTTACCCAACTTCCTAATGTGACCTCCTTTTTAATTCCATTTTTCTTCACTTTCCTTTAGGTCACTCCAGCATAATCCATTTTAACTTTTTTTTATTGCCTATTTCCCTACTTTTAGAACATACATGTGGTATAATAACAACAACATTTAAAAGATACATGTGGTATAATAACAACGGTATTTATTAAACACTCACTATATAGAAAGAACTTCACATACATCATTTAATTTAAACTTGATTATGCTATGAATTAGACATTATTATCTCTGCTTGTTGAGGAAACTGAGGCTTAGAGAGGTTAAGACACTTGATCAAAGTCACATAGCTAGAAGTGACGGAGCAGGATTCTAACAGATTTCCAACATCAAATCCTGGGTTCTCAGCTGCTTTAATATACTGTGGAACTTAAGTTCAAATTGTGTGTGTTTTTTTCCTGTTAAATAGCTAGCTTAGGGATTTTTACATTCAACCTCTGAAGGGAAAATAGCTTCCTTTCCCCTTTTTTTCTAAAGGCCTCTTCAATATTTGCTTCTTCCTGATAGTTGATGGAATGTTCTCAGGATTCTCCATAGATGATTGGAAACAAAAAGCAAATTACTTCTCATTGATGCTGCCCATATTCTCTGAAATTAATGATCGACAAAACAAATTCAGGGGTCAGTTCTCAACCTACTCTACTGCCCTCTCAGCTGAACTTGACTTGAATCACTCTTGGCTCTCATACACGTTTTTCATATCTTCCATGATTAGACATTCTCTGTTTCCCTCCTACTTCACAGATCCCTTTCTCAATATCCTTTGTTGCATCCTCCTCTCCTCAACATCCAATGTTTAGTGTCCAAAGGCTCAGTCCTCAGATCTCTTCTCTGTACTCACTTCTAAGAGGATTTCATCGCCCAAGGCATTAAATAACAATCCATTAGCTGAGGCTTCCCAAATTACAACTGTAGCCCTTTCCTCTCTCCTAAACAATGTTTTCCAAGAATTGGGTGTTATTCCAAGTGTGATGAACACCCATGGTGATTGATGATGATTCCCTCAAAAGAATCCATACACTATACAATGCAATCATAATTCTAAGCAGTGTTTCTGTAACTCACTTCTTTCCCAAGACTGTGTTTTTCCCCAGGTTTCTCTACCCCTACTACTTCCCCAAATTAAGCTTGATTTGTAATGTCTCCCACTGAGTTATCTGTTTATATTCTCAATGTTTTCCAACTTTGCTTTTTGTTATCATTAACAAGAATGCTAAGTTTAATATCTGTTTCATTTGTTATAGTCCTATGCTTTTTAGTGATTCAATTGATAATTACCAAGTTACCACCTTTTTTTGTTGTTGTTAATCCTCACCCTATGATATTTTTCCATTGATTTTTAGGGAGAGTGGAAGAGAGAGGGAAAGACAGAGAAACATCGATGGGAGAGAAACACATCAATTGGTTGCCTCCTGCACGCAGCCAGACCAGGGTCCAGGCTGGGGAAGAGCCTGCAACCAAGGTACATGTCCTTGACCAGAATCGAACCTGGGACTCTTTGGTCCACAGGCCAACGTTCTGTCCACCGAGCCAAACCAGCTAGGGCTAGGTTACCACTGTCTAATAATTGCCTAAAAACATAAGACATAGGAAGAATAGAAAAACTTACAAAAGCATAAATTATATTAAGAAAAATAAAATATTAGTGGTGTGACTTAAATTTATAAAAGCCATGAATAAATTTGGTGAAGGATGAGTGAAAAAGAAAGAAGAGGAAGGATAAAGAGAAATTTATTTAAAAAGAAGATAAGGGTATCTATCTTTTGCATTATTTCCCCTGCATTTTCCAGTTTTCATCTGGAAACATTGTCCTTCTGCCTAAAGAACTCTGTAGTTTTTCTTCTAGTTAAGTCTATTGGCCATAAATTCCCTGTTTTGTCAGAAATGTGTTCACTTTCATCTTTTTTTTAATATACATTCTTATTGATTTCAGAGAGGAAGGGAGAGGCAGAGAGAGATAGAAACATCAATAGTGAGAGAGAATCATCAATCAGCCACCTCTTACATGCCCCACACCGGAGATCAAGCCCACAACCAGTGCATGTGCCCTGACCAGGAATCGAACAGTGTCCTCCTGTTTCATAGGTTGATGCTCAACCACTGAGCCACACAAGCTGGGCTGTCTTTGACTTCTCAGCAGCTTTAATATGTTGTTCCTATATATAATTTTTTGTGTCTTTATTCTGCTAGCTGTTTAAAGAGCTTCTTAAATAAAGAATTGATGTTCTCCAGTCTGGGAAACTTCTTCGTTATGTTTTGAATATTGCCTATTCCCCATTTTCTCTTTGTCTGGTACTACAGTTATGTATATGTTAGACAATTTTGTTTTGTTTTCTATTCATTTTTTCTCTTTGTACTTCAGTTTGAGTATTTTCTTAAATCTCTCCTCCAATTCACTCATCCTAATTTTCACTATAACCATTCTACTGTTAAGCCACTTCACTAAGCTCTTAATTTCAGACAACAGTTTTTTCAGTTCTAAAATGCTCATCTGATTTTTTTAATAGATTCCCATTCTCGTGAAATTTTCCACCTCTCTCTCTCTCTCTCTCTCTCTCTCTCTCTCACACACACACACACACACATCATTTAAAATCTTTTATCTATTAACCCCAATAGTTTTATCATGTGATATGCTTCTGCTGGTTTTTCTTCTGTCTCTTTATCATCATTCATATGTTCTTGCTTCTTTGCATGTCTAAATATTGTTGATTGTATGTCAGACGTTGTATTTAGAAAAGTGAAGGCTTCCCTGACCAGTTTTTCTCAGTGGTTAGAGTGTCATCCCATGGACCCCAAGGGTCATGGGTTTGAATCCCAGTCAAGTGTACATACCTGGGTTGCAGGTTTGATCCCCGGCCCCATCAGAGCGCATACAGGAGGCCACTGATCAATGAGTCTCTCTCACATCGATACATCGATGTTTCTCTCTCTCTCTCTCTCTCTCTCTCTCTCTCTCTCCCACTAAGCCTGAGCCAAGTCCAATCCACAACCCTCTCCCTCCCTCTCTAAAAGTCAATGGAGAAGAATATCCTCAGGTGAGGGTTAACAAAAAAAGAAAAATGGAGGCTAACAATAATGATTCCACTGGAGAATATGTCCCTTTTATTCTCTCTGAGCACCTGACTCCAGCAGGAATTGAAATGGGTTGGGGTTGGGCCACAGTTTTAGTAAGACTCTATGGACCTTTGGTTGGCCCCTGTTCCTTGGATGCATCACTCTCACACTTCTGATGGAGAGCCTGGCTCGTGTCATTTCCTCAAACTTGAAAGATTGCAGGAAATCTATCTCTACCCTTTAGAGATTTTCAAACCAGTTCTCTAGCTTCCTGGCCACACAAAGCTTCAAAATCTGGCAAAGGCCTTAAAGGGGGAACAACCATGTGCCTGAAGCAGGCCCCATCCTCTAGAGTAGTGGTTCTCAACCTTCCTAATGCCACGGCCCTTTAATACAGTTCCTCATGTTGTGGTGACCCCCAACCATAAAATTATTTTCGTTGCTACTTCATAACTGTAATTTTGCTACTGTTATGAATCGTAATGTAAATATCTGATATGTAGGATGTATTTTCATTGTTACAAATTGAACATAATTAAAGCATAGTGATTAATCACAAAAACAATATGTAATTATATATGTGTTTTCCGATGGTCTTAGGCGACCCCTGTGAAAGGGTCATTCGACCCACAAAGGGGTCGCGACCCACAGGTTGAGAACCGCTGCTCTAGAGGCTTAGTGTTTCTTAGGAACATAAGCCCGTGGGAGGTTTCATTTGCTCTTTAGAAACATTCAGCCCCACTCCCCAGTATCCTATGAATCCTAAGAACTCAACAAATATCTTGAGGAGAAAACCAGCTCTGAGTTTGAAGCCCCTTAAGTTTCTGGTTTATCACACTAGCCCTCTATTGATTAGAGTTTTGCAGGTTTCTCTTTCCTTCACAAGGACCCTCAGCCTGAGCCAAGTCCAATCCTCAACCTGTGTGCAGTCAAAGGCCCCTCAGGGCAAAAACAGCTGTTAATCATCAGCTTACCTTGGAACAACTTTCATCTCTCTTTAATTTTAGTTCATCTAGGACTTGTTTCTTCCAAAATCTATGGTGCCTTTAAAATGGTCATTTTTGTAATTTCTCCAGTTTTCCCTACTTGTTGCAGTAGGACTACCAACCTGCCTCCAACAGCTAACATATTAGCCAAAGTACTATTTTCATGTTTTATTTTTGAAATTAAGAAAATTACTTAATTTCATGGTGTTTTCTAGTTTTCAAAGGTCTTACACATTCACTGTCTCAAATGAAGCTTGTACCAAAGCTGTGACATAGGTACCTAGGGTACCTGACTCAGCAATGACTCTCTGAAGGCCTACCACCACCTGGGCATGACTCTCCATGTGAAAGGCCAGGAGGGCTTTTCCAAGTTCTTCTGAGACCAAGCTTGTCTACATTCTCTTTAAACGCATAAGCATAAATGACAGTGTATTCACCAGGCTAAACAACAGTCTTCAATAACTGACTTGCACTTCTTAGTCTTCATTTACAAGACTGCATGAATGCAGACAGATTCAAGGTGAGATTTAAAGTTATTTGTGAATTACCATCTCAGATCTTCATAAAGGTGGGTTTACAACATTTATGAAACAATCACCTTAGGCAGCATTTTCCACTGATGGGAGAAAATTCAAAATAAAAAATAACATTCCAGCCCTTACAGCGGTTCTCAACCTGTGGGTCGAGAACAATGAAAATATATCCTGCATATCAGATATTTACATTACAATTCATAAAGTAGCAAAATTACAGTTATGAAGTAGCAACGAAAATAATTTTATGGTTGGGGGTCACCACAACATGAGGAACTGTATTAAAGGGTCGCGGCATTAGGAAGGTTGAGAACCACTGGAGAGCATCAGCCTGCGAACTGAAGGGTTGCGGGTTCGATTCTGGTTGAGGGCAAGTACCTGGTTTGCAGGCTCAATCCTCAGTCCCAGTCAGGATAATGTGGGAGGCAACCAATCGATGTGTGTCTCTCTCTCACGTCAATGTTTCTCTCTCTGTCTCTCCCCCTCCCTTCCACTCTCTCTAAAAATCAATGGGAAAAATATCCTCGTGTGAGGATTAACAAAAATAATAATAATAACGTTCTACAGTTTTCTAAAGATATATATAGCAGTAAAATCATGCCCTATGTGAATTTTCTGGCACATTAACTCTACAAATTATGCTGGTATATAAACTCAGAAAACTATGCTGGCTTCTCGATATGACAGAACTGAAAATATATGTTTATTCTTACCAGCTCTCTGGATGGCTTTTCCAAACTGGCCTTTCAAAGACATGTTTGTGCAACATCTTTAAGCACTTCTAGATAGCTGTAGGAATTCAATGAAGCTCCTTTCACTGTGACAAAGTCATTGCTGTTCAGCTGAGCTAGTCTTTAGCAAGGTGGTCAGAAGTATGTATGTGATAGCCTCTAAAGGACATCCAGAAAGTCCCTATGCCCAAAACTTCTCCCCTAGCATTATTGTAATTTTTTTAAAAGCAGAGGGATAGAAGAATGGGTCTCATTCATGAACTGACGAGGCCCAGAAGATAAACTATTAATATCAAGAATAAACAAATAGCATGAGTTTAAAGAAAAGTAGGGAATGATGACCATGCCCAGCCGACCAAATCACTGTAGACAGTTATAAATGAATTCGGCAATGTAGCAGGATACAAAATTAACACCCAGAAATCTATGGCCTTTTTATACGCCAATAATGACCTCACAGAAAAAGAAACTAAAAAAAAAATCCCACTTACCATTGCAACAAAAAAATTAAGATACCTAGGAATAAACATAACTAAAGAGGTAAAAGACCTGTATTCAGAAAACTACAGAACACTGAAAAAAGAGATAGAGGAAGACATAAACAAATGGAAGAATATACCATGTTCATGGATTGGTAGAATCAACATCATTAAAATGTCCATACTACCCAAAGCAATTTAAAGATTCAATGCAATCCCCATTAAAATGCCAACGACATATTTCACACACCTAGAACAAACTCTCCAAAAATTCATCTGGAATAAAAAAAGACGCCGAATACCCTCAGCAATCCTGAGAAAGAAGAAAGATGTTGGAGGGATCACAATACCAGATATCAAGCTGTATTACAAAGCCACTGTTCTCTAAACTGCCTGGTACTGGCACAAGAACAGACCTACAGACCAATGGAACAGAACAGAGAACCCTGAAATCGACCCGAGCCATTATGCTCAATTAATATTTGACAAAGGAGGCAAAAGCATACAAGGAGTCAAAAAAGTCTCTTCAATAAATGGTGTTGGGAAAATTGGACAGATAGATGCAAAAAAAAGAAACTTGTCCACCAACTTACACCATACACAAAAATAAACTCAAAATGGATAAAGGATTTAAAAGTAAGATGGGAAACTATAAAAATCTTAGAAGAATCCACAGGCAACAAAATATCAGACATATGTCGTAGCAATATCTTTCCCGATACAGCTCTAGGGCAAATGGAAACTAAGGAGGAAATAAACAAATGGGACTACATCAAAATAAAAAGATTCTACACAGCAAAAGAAACCATCAATAAAACAACAAGAAAGCCCACTGCATGGGAGAACATATTTGGCAATGTTATATCCGATAAGGGTTTTAATCTCCAAAATTTACAGGGAACTCATACAACTTAACAAAAGGAAGATAAACAATCCAATCAAAAAATGGGCAAGGGACCTAAATAGACACTTTTCGAAAGAGGACATACAGAAGGCCGAGAGACATACACGTAAAAAAATGCTCAAAGTCACTAATCATCTGAGAGGTGCAAATCAAAACGACAATGAGGTACCATCTCACACCTGTCAGAATGGCTATCATCAACAAATCAACAAATTACAAGTGCTGGCAAGGATGCAGAGAAAAAGGAACCCTCCTGCACTGCTGGTGGGGATGCAGACTGGTGCAGCCACTGTGGAAAACAATATGGGCTTTCCTAAAAAAATTAAAAATGGAACTCCCACCTGACCCAGTAATCCCACTTCTAGGAATATATCCCAAGAAATCAGAAACACTAATCAGAAAGAATATATGCACCCCTACGTTCATAGTGGGACAATTTACAATAGGTAAGATTTGGAAACAGCGTTAAGTGCTCATCAGCAGGTGAGTGGATTAAAAAACTGTCATACCTGTATACAATGGAATACTACATTGCTGTAAAAAAGAAAGAACTCTTACCATTCACAACAACATGGATGGACCTGGAGAGCATTATGCTAAGTGAAATAAGCCAGGCATCCTATATAATAAAAGCCTAATATGCTAAGTGTCTGGTCGTCCAGTCATCCATTCAACCAATCAAAGTGTAATATGCTAACAATATGCTAAGGCTGCTCAACCGCTCGCTATGACGTGCACTGACCACCAGGGGGCAGACGCTCCAACCAGTAGGTTAGCTTGATGCTGGAATCCGGCTGATTAGGACTGAGCAAGACAGGCTGGACATGCCCTGTAGCCCTCCCATGGTCCCTCCCTGGCTGGCCAACCTCCCAAGTCCCTCCCCGGCCCCAATCATGCACTGGTGGGATCCCTTGGCCTAGCCTGCGCCCTCTCGAAATCCAGGACCCCTCAGGGGATGTTGAAGAGCTGGTTTCAGCCTGATCCCGCAGGCCAGGCCAAGGGACCCCACTGGTGCACAAATTCATGCACTAGGCCTCTAGTGGAAAGATAAATATCACATGATCTCACTCATTTGTGGAATATAATGAACAACATAAACTGATGAACAAAAATAGATCCAGGGACACAGAAGCATCGAACAGACTGTCAAACCTCAGAGAGAAGAAAGGGGTTGCAGGGGGAGGGGGTAAGAGATCAACCAAAGGACTTGTATGTGTGTATATAAGCATAACCAATGGACACAGACAGTAGGAGGGTGAGGGCATGTGCTGGGGAGTGGGAGTGGCTGGGGATAGGTCAGTGGGGGAGGCGGAGAGGAGGCATATGTAATACTTTAAACAATACAGAATTTAAATTAAAATAAATGAATAAATAAATAAATAAATAAAATAAAATGCCAACAGTGGCGATACTTTCTTCACCACCATGCTGCAATTGGATAATATATGTGTTTTAGTTGACTGACCATATTTGGGGTTTAGTGTGGCGTTGTTTACTTTGTGTTGAACACACAGTAAAAGGACAAAAAAAATGCCTTAATGTTTCTCAGTATACTCAACTATGGAGAGAGTACTGTATTTTGAATCTGTTCTCATGTGAAAAACTACAAGAAAAGCCAATGACAGTGCCTGGTCTTAATCTTTGAACATTTCTTTAACAATGACTGGATTTTGCTTACTACCTTCCTTACTTATTTATTTTACTTCCCAGATTCCCAGTTGGGTTGGATGACCACATAACACTTTTTCTGTCACTCTCAAGTATGTATCTGACTATGTGGATTTCAAGTGGGATAGTTACTGGTGACTAACCCAAAGCTTAGAACTATGGAATGTGAACTAAATTTGAAAACATAAGCATCAATAGTCATGTACCTAAAATAAAAAAGCATGGTTCACTTTGCTGAGTTTTAAAAAACACTATACAATACAATATGGAGCCAGCTATTGAGTCTTTGCACATATTCTTTCCCACAGAGCAAGATGAAAGGAATGCTCTCCCACAATTCAAAAGTCCTTTTAGTCACCAAAGAAAAGGTAATGTGAAATGAACAAAACAAGAGAGTACAGCAAAGTAGAAAGATCAGATTCCTCAAAGGCTCTCTTGGGCTGGAGAGGATCGTTAGCAGTTTCAAGACGTATTTCCTCATCTGTACAAAAGAATGATAATAATACCTGCAACGTACTTGTTTTGAGAATAAAAAGAGATAGACCATGTCAAATGCCTGGTACCTAAAAAGGGCTCAATAAAAGTACACCATACTCATGAGCATAAATTAAGTTTACCTAAACAGTAAAGCTATTTTCAGTAGGGAAAAATAAAGAGAAACTGATATTTATAAAGACTAAGTAATAAGAAAGGAAAAAGCAGAAACAAATTTTAAAACCAGTATGATTAGTACTATACAAAAACCACATTTGCATATGGTGGGGGTTCAGGAGCGAAGATCAAGTAAATACGCCAAAATGCTGGCACCAATGATTCATGATCATGAACTTACTAGTGTTTTTGCTCTCTATTTTCAAGATTTTCAATAGTGTACTTAATGTTGCTTATATAATGAAAAAAAAAATGTGTTTTTTTTTTATTTTGAATGATGCCCTTTTTCACAAAAATTACCTACTTCCTAGCAGAGGCATTAAAACATTCTTTTATATAGTCCAGAGCTATTTTGCATGATTGCTAATAATGATTTCATCCAATTCATCATTTATCAAGAGCTTTGTGCCAGACTCCAAAATGACACAAAATAAATGATAGGGTCCTGTCCTCAGTCTATCCCTTGATAATAACAATGGCGGTGTTTCTACTGTTGTAAATTGGTTTGTTCATTAAGGCTTACAGGGAAACAGAGAGGGAGCAGGAGAGGGAAGAAGAGATATACTGCAAGGAACTGTGGGGGTTGGGGGGGGGGCAAATTCAAAATCTGTAGAATAGGCCTGATCATAGATATTACCTACATCTGCAAAATAACTGTGCAACACCTAGATGGCTGTTTGAAGAACTGAAATATGTAGCCTAGCCAAGTGGATATATCCAACTGAACCTCACAGTCACTCAATATTCCCTTTATTTTCTTCAACTTTCTAGTTTACTTAAAGCCACCAAGCTCTCAGTTCATTTCAGACCACACCAAAAATAGTGCATTCAGGAAATACTGTCCTTGATGCACACCATCTTCCTTCCCAAGGCCAGCTTGATACAACACTGGATGGATTGGAAAGTTACACTCGGCTGAACCATCAACTCAAACACAGAGTGAATGTCTTAACAAATTAGGACAGAATTCTTATTTTGGGTGGGCTATTGCTTTAATCCTGGTCAAAACCAAGAAAGAGTGGCATTAGAAAAGTCAACGAAAAGCAAAAATCCACTTCCTATTAACCACAATGTTAAATGTCAGGAGGCAAAAGGTAGAGACTGGCTGTGTGTCCAGCATTGTGGGTTCCAAATATTTTGTGATAGTTGTCCTCTATTGAACTTTATTTTTAGTAGTCAATCTCCTATTTTTTAATTTATTTTAGGGTATAATCCCTTACTTATTTACATAACTGGCCTTACTCATGTCATATGTATCTAATCCCCAGGGTTTCTCAAACGGGGCTAATTTGCCTCCCAGGGGATTGCAGGAAATGTCTGGAAACATTTGTTGGTTGACAAAATTTGGGGAGCTACAGGGTAGAGGCCAAAGTGCTGCTAAACACCCTAAAATGTACAAGGCAGGACCATACAACAAAATATTATCCAGTCCCAAATGTCCATAGTGCCCATGTTAAGGACCATGGTCTAAACCAGCCGTGGGCAAACTACGGCCCGTTTGAAATGAATAAAACTAAAAAAAAAAAAAGACTGTACCCTTTTATGTAATGATGTTTACTTTGAATTTATATTAGTTCACACAAACACTCCATCCATGCTTTTGTTCCAGCCCTCTGGTCCAGTTTAAGAACCCATTGTGGCCCTCGAGTCAAAAAGTTTGCCCACCCCTGGTCTAAACCATACTAGTGAGAATTCTGCCACAAATTCCAATCAAGATCCTCAAAAACTAGGTCTATGAAGAAAAAAAGCTTGTTAAATTTTCTTAACCTTTAGTTTCCAGACTATGCTAAAATTGCCCTTTAAAATCATGTCAGGTCTTTTAGTAATTTTGGAAGGGTAAGATGAAGAAAATATGTCCATTTTTTAAATAGCTGAAAATTCTAATGTTCTAAGTGAGAGTTATTGTTATTAATTATAGTTAAACTATTAAAACTTTAAGTATAATCATATGTATAATGTCTACAACACTATTGTTAGTTTATCATGAGACATAAATTTATATTATTAATTTTTTAAAATAATATATTTCAAATGATTTAATTTTCGTTTATTCTTTAACTGAATTTACATTACATATCTTTTTCTCCTTTCAAATTCTATTTCATCTCAAAAGTGGAGTCAGAGGAAGTTTTCTAAATTGTAACTTTAGAATGCTCATGCCCAATGAGTCTAATTTACAAGTAACACAACCTATATTTTCCTGCTAACAATCCAATACATTTGTCATTGAGGAAAAAAAAATTTTGAGGGAGTCTCAGGGAATCACCAGGACAGGGCAAATAGTGCCAGCCAGGTTGATGGAGGCTTAGATATGGCACCCACCTGCCAGTTCTATGGGGGGAGGTCTCAGCAAAGGAACATGGCCTCTTCCAGTACTTCTGTTTGGGTGAAAGGTACACCTTCAGCTCTCACCCTAAAGCCAGACAATTCAGTTCCTTCCCATATTTCGCTGGTGCCCCAGCATTAAAGCTCAGAGCAAGTGAGTCTGAGACTCTGGTTAGGAAAAGAATGGGACAATCCCAAGAGAGGCAAACATGATGCAAGCCTTGAGGGGACTGTGTATTTTCAATGCAGGCATTCAACTAGAGGATCCGTTATTAGTCCAACTTTGGAGTAGACTTTCTTACTGCAATTAAGAACTGCTATGTATTAGATAATGGACCAGAGGAAGATGGAAAAGAGCAAATTTGTTACCACTGGAAATAAACCTGTGGAAACTATTGTTTTTGAGTCTGTTATAAAATGTCAAAGTCAGCTGAGCAAGTTGCAAGAAATTTTTTTTTAGGAATTGTGCAGTAAATTGTGCTGGTGACAGAGGAAGCATTGCCAAAGCGTGTCCTAATATTAGAAATATAGATTTGTCAAAAAACCTGCTGACAGTATGGGATGCTGATCAGCTCAGACACCTGAAGTCCTTAATCTCAGTGAAAATAAACTGAGATTTCCCCCTGGCTCACCAAATCCAATTGGAACATTTCTATACTGAAGGTTTAACAAGAATAACATGGGCATAGGTGTTCTGGTGTGCTACTGGGTGGCTGGTCTTCCAGGAGTCTAACAATCTCCATTTCAGAAAGGCTGGCTATCGTTCTACAGATGGTCAAGTTATTAGACCTTTCCTCTAATCAACTAATTGGTGAAAATCAGCTGTTTCCAATAGCCTATCTGCCCAGATTAGAACAACTAAGGCTTTCAGACATTGGGATTTCTTCTCTACATTTCCAAGATTCTGGGATTGTATGCAAAACTTCAATGTTCAATACCTTATAGTCAATGACAAATGAATATCGCAATGGCCATTTACCAATGAGCCGGATAAGTTACACTGTCTGCATGATTTGTCCTGCCTAAGAAACCCTCTGACTGAGGGATGCAGAGTGGAGACCACCTGCCAGCTCATTATCATCAAGATCAGTCAGCTGGAGACCCTGAACAAATGCAAGATTCTTTGCAAGGAGAAGAGAGGCCTGGAGCTGAGACGGATTACCAAAAAGCACTTGAAAGTGAATGGAAAAAGGCAGGTGGGCATCAAGATCCAGAAAAAAAACAGGCCAAATGAGGAGTTCCTAGCAGCCCATCCCAGATGCCAGTCATTCTGCCTCAAATATGGTGCACCTGAAGATGGGGACTTCAAAACACAACAACCATTTTTGCTCAAAATCCCAGCTACTACACTGAAGATAAAATATCCTAATCATCTTAATCAGAAAATCCTAGAGAAACAACTGCCAGACTACATGATGACTCAAGGTGAAAGGATTGCTGTCACGTTGTCTCAAAGTTCTTGTGTCAGACCTTCTGTTGTCCTAGGAAAGTCCCAAAATGCTGGGCAGAGAGATTGAACTAGAAAATGACCAACAGTTTTATTCTGTGGAAAATGGAGACTATTAGTGCAATGGTAACAGCCAATTAATAAACTTCAGAAACTAGACTGTTTATGGTGACTGGGGTTCACTGGAAATAAATTATCTATTGGAACAATTCTACTCCCCCCCCCCAAAAAAAGAGGTTTTATAACTTGCCCTATATTTAGAAAAGGTTGTGTACTTTTTCATTGGGAATAGACCATTTCTAGGTTTGTATATAATAGCAACAATAAACACTTTGTACTTACTTAAAAAAATGTTTGAAAATACACTAAAAGTCATGTGTTTTTCAATGCCCATTGTATTATTCAGGGTTCTCCAGAGATGAGAATCAATAGAATCAATATGATATGTGTATGTGTGTGTGTATGTGTGTGTGTGTGTGTGTGTGTGTGTGTGTGTATGGAGAAAGAGAAAGAAAAAGAAATGGAAATTTATTATTTATGTCATATATAATAGATGATTGATATATCTATAACAATAAAAGCACAATATGCTAATTAGACTGGACGTCCTTCTGGACGTCCTTCTGGAGAATCTTCCGGATGAAGCCGCAGTGGAGGGGGCCGAGACAGAGGTGGCCGCCCACAGCAGCGGGGGCCAAGGCCCTAGCACAAATTTCATGCATCGGGCCTCTAGTATATACATATATACATACACACACATATGTATACACTGAGTGGCCAGATTATTATGACCACCTGACGTTTGTAGGCAAATTAGCTATAATTTCACGCTGAAGTTGCTAGAGGGCCAGACCATTATAAATAGGGAAGCAGGTTGTTTACCACGACAGTAGAAGTGATTTTTTT
>NW_005370366.1:587621-591006 GCF_000412655.1 Myotis brandtii
ACGAGATGTTGAAAGGTGATGTGAGGAATCTGACAACCAGGCCTGTGAATAGCACTGTCCAGTTCTGTGAGATTTGATGGTTGTGGAACCAGCTGCCTGATGGCTCTTTTAACTTCGTCCCACAAATGCTCAATTGAATTGGGATCTGGTGATTGTGGGGGCCACCCAAGCAAAGTAAAGTCTCCCTCATGTTCTTGAAAGCACTCCTGCACAATACGAGCACCGTGGCATGGTGCATTGTCTTGTTGGAAGAACCCATCTCCATTGGGATATGCCATCAACATGATATGCTGAACTTGATCAGCAACAATACTTAGGTATGTTGTGCTATTCAGACGTTGTTCCACATGAATTAAAGGGCCCAAATCATGCCAGGAAAACATGCCCCAAACCATAACACTGCCCCCACCAGCTTGAAGGGTTGTATTCATGCATGTGGGGTGCATGCTCTCATGCTGTTTCCGCCAAATTCTCACTCTGCCATCTGCATGATGCAACTGGAAATGTGATTCATCAGACCACATGACTTTTTTCCAATGCTCGACTGTCCAATCCTTGTGTTCCTGTGCAAATAGGAGACGTTTTATCTTGGTAACTGCAGACAGCAAAGGTGTTCGAACAGGCCTTTGGTTTCTATATCCCATATGATGCAGTGTACGGCTAACCTGCCTACAAACGTCAGGTGGTCATAATAATCTGGCCACTCAGTGTATATATACACATACATATATATATAAAGGGACTTATTATAGAGAATTAGCCCATGTCATTATGGAGGTTGGCAAGTCAAAATCTGCACAGCTGATGCCCCAGAAGCTGCTGTGGAACCAGGAAGAGCCAATGTCCTATTTGGAAGATCATCAGGTGGAAAATTCTTTCCTACTCAGGGCAGAGTCAGAGTCAGCCTTTTGTTCTATTCAAGCCTTCAACTGATTGGATGAGGTTCACCCTCATCCTGGAGGGCCATCTGCTTTACTCAGTCTCGTAATATAAATGTTAACCTCATCCAAAACCACCCTCACAGAAACACCCACAATAATGTTTGATCAAATATCTAGCACATACACCTATAACACCCACTGAAGAAAAAAATTAACCATAACACCCACTAAAGAAAAAGAAAGACACCAGAAAAGGGGAAGAAAAATTAGAAATAACTTAAATGTTCATTAATACAGATCAGTTAAAAGACTAATTCAGCCCCACACTGATATACATAAATCATTAATTTTTAGTGTAGCAGAAGATTGTTTAGTATCATGGAAAAGTTTCTTAAATACCATCCAACAGGCTCTGCTATTAGATGAGTGAATTCTTATAGTATCTTGAGATATAATTCATCCAGGCCTAGACATTTAAACCTGTCTAGTGCACTCAGGTACATCAGAGCCAGAAGATAGAATCATATAACTGGAACGAAACGTTGTGGTCATCTCATCCAAATGCCCCCTAAGAGTGATTAAAAAAAATAAAGCAGTGGTTTAGATATATCTAGAATTATTGACAGAGCCTTGATCTCAGACATGTAAAAATAGTATTGTAAGCATTTAAAATGTCAGACTGAGGTTTGATGCTGACCATCTAAACAAATGGGAAAAGTACAAACCTGTTTTGGCAAAACAATGTTTCATTATTCCTATTTTGTGTTAAAGTCAATATTACACAGAGTATTTTTACTATCAAAGGAAAACCCAGGCTTGGTTCTGCCTATGCCTCAGGATTGCATGGGGAATGACATAAAAATATAGTTGTTGGGACCCATCTCAGACTTATTGATATTATTTCCCTCCCCTTCTTGTGAAAATGCTGATCTAGAGTTTTACTCAAACATTTGATTTTATTTATTTAGACATGCCCAGAGAAAAATGCAAAAAATAGGGAGTTGTACATACAAATTATGATTCAATATAAAAAGCAGTTCTACAATTTCAAAAACAGTGTTTTCACTACTGTTTTCAACCTCTAAAATAAAGCCTATTATCAGAGAAAGTCTAAATAATGCCATTTATGAAGTTAATCACAAAAAAAGTAAAACAGCTCGACGGTATAGCTCAGTGGTTGAGCGCTGACCTTGAACCAGGAGGTCATGGTTCAATTCCAGGTTGGGGTACATGCCTGGGTTTCGGGCTTGATCCCTAGTAGGGGCTGTGCAGGAGGCAGCTGATCAATGATTCTTTCTCATCATTGATGTTTCTATCTCTCTCTTCCTCTCCTTTCCTCTCTGAAATAAATAAAAAAATATTTTTTAAAAGTAAAACAATTGGAGTATTGATTTTAACTTCATGTCTGGGACCAGCCTTTCAAAATCCAGTTATTAAATGTATATAATACCTCTATCTGTTAATAATACTTAAAGATTTGAATGCCACTCCCTCTCCATTAGAGTTTAAAGCTCTGATATTTTTTAAATATATTTTATTGATTTTTTACAGAGAGGAAGGGAGAGGGATAGAGAGCTAGAAACATCTATGAGAAAGAAACATCGATCAGCTGCCTCCTGCACGCCCCCTACTGGTACATGCCCCTGACCGGAATCGAACCTGGGACCTTTGAGTCCGCAGGCCAACGCTCTATCCACTGAGCCAAACCAGTCAGGGCTAAAGCTCTGATATTAATAACAAATATATTCTTCTTGTACCACTTAGTGTGAACTACAACAAAGTCTACAGAAATATTAGTTCTTATTACCAGGATGTGACTTTTAATTATGAATATGCTATTCATGAACTAAAAAAGAACCAGCCCCGGCCAGTGTGCTCAGTGGTTAGAGCGTGAGTCCTCACACCAAAGGGTCACAGGTTCGATTCTGCTCAAGGGCACAAACCTAGGTTGTAGGTTCAATCCCCGGCCCCAACTGGGGCATATGTAGGAGGCAACCAATTAATGTGTCTCTCTCACATCGCTGTTTCTCTCCTCTTTCTCTCCCTCTCTCTTTCTCTCCCTCTTCCCCATCCCTTCCACTCTCTAAAAATCAATGGAAAAAAATATCCTCATTCCTTGGAAGAGGACTAAAAAAAAAACATGATGAGAAGAATGCCTATAAAACGCACTAAGATCCTTGGATTAAAAGTACCATGTAGATACAAACTCTAAAGCTATAGCATTATAGATAGAGTAATAACAGAATCAGAAATTTTTTCTTTAGTTTGTCAAAACCATTTACTGAGTTGCATAACCTCTATTGGAAAGGTTGAATTAACCTTTTTTTTCTTTAATTTCTTTATTGGTTAAGATATTACATATGTGTCCTCATCCCCCCATTAACCCACAACCCCCGCCCCAACTCATGCTCTCATCCCCCTGTTGTCTGTGTCCATTGGTTGGGCTTATATGAATGCATACAAGTCCTTTGGTTGATCTCTCCCCCTCACCCCCACCCTCCCCT
>NW_005370366.1:591489-614543 GCF_000412655.1 Myotis brandtii
GATGGTTAGTGACTTTGAGCATGTTTTCATATGTCTCTTGGCTTTCTGAATGTCCTCTTTTAAAAGGTGTCTATTTAGGTCCTTTGCCCATTTTTTGATTGGATTGTTTATCTTCCTTTTGTTAAGTTGTATGAGTTCCCTATAAATGTTGGAGATTAGGCCCTTATCAGATATAATGTTGGCAAATATGTTCTCCCATGTAGTGGGCTTTCTTGTTGTTTTGTTGATGGTTTCTTTTGCTGTGCAGAAACTTTTTATTTTGATGTAGTCCCATTTGTTTATTTTCTCTTTAGTTTCCAATGCCCTAGGATCTGTATCGGTGAAGAAATTGCTTCGGCATAGGTCTGAGATTTTGTTGCCTTTGGATTCTTCTAGTATTTTTATGGTTTCCGGTCGTATATTTAAGTCCTTTATCCATTTTGAGTTTATTTTTGTGTATGGTGTAAGTTGGTGGTCTAGTTTCATTTTCTTGCATGTATCTGTCCAATTTTCCCAGCACCATTTATTGAAGAGACTGTCTTGACTCCATTGTATGTTCTTGCCTCCTTTGTCAAATATTAATTGAGCGTATTGGTTGGGGCTGATTTCTGGGCTCTCTATTCTATTCCATTGATCTATATGTCTGTTCTTGTGCCAGTACCAGGCAGTTTTGAGAACAGTGGCTTTGTAATACAGCTTGATATCTGGTATTGAGATCCCACCTACTTTCTTCTTTCTCAGGATCGCTGCAGCTATTCGGGGTCGTTTTTTGTTCCAGATGAATTTTTGGAGAGTTCGTTCTAGGTCTGTGAAATATGCCGTTGGTATTTTAATGGGAAGTGCGTTGAATTTATAGATTGCTTTGGGCAGTATGGACATTTTAATGATGTTGATTCTACCAATCCAAGAACATGGTATGTTCTTCCATCTCTTTATGTCTTCCTCTATCTCTTTTTTCAACGTCCTGTAGTTTTCTGAGTAGAGGTCTTTTACCTCTTTAGTTAAGTTTATTCCTAGGTAGCTTAATTTTTTTGGTGAGATGGTAAATGGGATTGCTTTTTTAGTCTCTCTTTCTGCAAGTTCACTATTGGTGTATAGAAATGCCATAGATTTCTTGGCGTTAATTCTGTATCCTGCTACATTGCCGAATTCTTTTATTAAGTCTAATAGTTTTTTGATGGAGTCTTTAGGGTTTTTTAAGTATAATATCATGTCATCTGCAAATAAGGACAGTTTTACTTCCTCTTTTCCAATTTGGATGCCTTTTATTTCTTCTTCTTGTCTAATTGCAATGGCTAATACTTCCAGTACTATGTCGAACAGGAGTGGTGAGAGTGGGCATCCCTGTCTTGTTCCTGTTTTTAGGGGAAATGGTGTTAGTTTTTGTCCATTGAGTATGATGTTGGCTGTGGGTTTGTCATATATGGCTTTTATTATGTTGAGGTATGATCCTTCTATTCCCACCTTGCTGAGAGTTTTTATCAAAAATGGGTGTTGAATTTTGTCAAATGCTTTTTCTGCATCAATTGATATGACTATGTGGTTTTTTTCCTTCAATTTGTTTATGTGATGTATCACGTTTATTGATTTGCGGATATTGTACCATCCTTGCATCCCTGGGATAAATCCTACTTGGTCATGGTGTATGATCTTTCTGATGTACTGCTGGATCCGATTTGCTAAGATTTTGTTGAGGATTTTGGCATCTATGTTCATGAGGGATATTGGCCTGTAATTCTCTTTCATTGTGTTGTCTTTACCTGGTTTTGGTATTAGGGTGATGCTGGCTTCATAGAATGAGCTTGGAAGTGTTCCTTCCTCTTGGATTTTTTGTAGTAGTCTGAGGAGGATAGGTTTTAGTTCTTCCTTGAATGTTTGGTAAAACTCCCCTGTGAAGCCGTCTGGTCCTGGGCTTTTGTTTGCTGGAAGCTTTCTGATGACTGCTTCAATTTCTTCCATAGTTATTGGCCTGTTGAGATTTTTAGATTCTTCCTGATTAAGTTTTGGAATGTTGTATTTTTCTAGAAATATGTCCATTTCCTCCAGGTTGTCTAGTTTGTTGGAGTAGAGTTGTTCATAGTATTTTTTAACAATCATTTGTATTTCTGTGGGGTCTGTTGTTATTTCGCCTCTATCATTTCTGATTTGGTTTATTTGGGTCCTCTCTCTTTGCTTTTTGGTGAGCCTGGCTAGAGGTTTGTCGATCTTGTTTATCCTTTCAAAGAACCAGCTCTTGGTTTCATTGATTTTCTGTATTGTTTTTTTGGTCTCTATGTCATTTATTTCTGCTCTAATCTTTATTATCTCCTTCCTTCTGCTCACTCTGGGCTTTTCTTGTTGCTCTCTTTCTAATTCTTTGAGCTGTAGATTTAGATGATTTACTACCATTTTTTCTTGTTTGTTGAGGTAGGCCTGTAGAGCTATAAACTTCCCTCTCAGGACTGCTTTCATTGTGTCCCAAAGGTTTTGGATTGTTGTGTTTTCATTGTCATTAGTTTCCAGGATGTTTTTAATTTCTTCTTTGATCTCATTGGTAACCCAATCAATATTTAATAACATGCTATTCAGCTTCCAAGTGTTTGAGTATTTTGGGTTGTTTTTATTGTAGTTTATTTCTAATATTATGCCCTTGTGGTCTGAGAAGATGCTTGGTATGATTTCAATCTTCTTGAATTTGGGGAGACTTTGTTTGTGACCCAATATGTGGTCTATTTTTGAAGATGTCCCATGAGCACTTGAGAAGAACGTATATTTTGTTGCTTTGGGGTGAAGTGTTCTGAAGATGTCAATTAAGTCCATCTGATCTAGTGAGTCATTTAGGATTGCTGTTTCTTTGCTGATTTTTTGTCTAGCAGATTTATCCAGTGATGTCAGTGGTGTATTAAAGTCCCCTACTATGATTGTATTGTTGTCGATCTCTCCCCTGATGTCTTCCAGGAGTTTTCTTATGTATGTGGGTGCTCCTGCATTGGGTGCATATATGTTTATCAGGGTTATATCCTCTTGTTGTATTGATCCCTTTAGTATTATGAAGTGGCCTTCCTTATCTCTTGTTATGGCCTTCACTTTGAGGTCTATTTTGTCGGATATAAGTATTGCTACCCCAGCTTTTTTTTCATTTCCATTTGCCTGAAAGATATTTTTCCATCCCTTCACTTTCAGTCTGTGTGAGTCCCTTTTAATGAGGTGGGTCTCTTGTAGACAGCAAATGTATGGGTCATGTTTTTTTATCCATTCAGCCACTCGATGTCTTTTGATTGGACCATTTAGTCCATTTACGTTTAAAGTTATTATTGAAAGGTACTTGTTTGTAGCCATTTCTTTTTTTGTGTGGCTGTTTTCTTTCTGGGCTTTTTATTTCTTCTTTTTACACCAGTCCCTTTAGCATTTCTTGCATTGCTGGCTTGGTGGTGATGAACTCCCTTAGCCTTTTTTTGTCTGTGAAGCTTCTTATTTCCCCTTCAATTTTGAATGATAGCCTTGCTGGATAGAGTATTCTTGGATTCAGTCCTTTGTTTTGCATCACTTTGTAAATTTCTGTCCATTCTTTTCTGGCCTGATGTGTTTCTGTTGAGAAATCGTTTGATAATCTGATGGGGGATCCTTTGTAGGTAACTCTCTGTTTCTCTCTTGCAGCCTTTAAGATTCTCTCTTTGTCTTGTACATTTGCCATCGTTATTATGACGTGTCTTGGTGTGGGTCTTTTGGGGTTCATCTTGCCTGGGACTCTCTGTACTTGTGTAACTTTTTTCTTCCCCATATCTGGGAAGTTTTCTGTCATTATTTCTTCAAATAGATTTTCTAATCCTTGCTGCTCTTCTTGTCCTTCTGGCAGCCCTATTATGCATTTGTTACTTCGTTTCTTGTTGTCCCAAAGCTCCCTTAGGCTCTCCTCCTGCTTTTTAATTTTTTTATCCAGTTGCTGTTCAGATTGAACTTGTTTCTCTAACTTATCTTCTAACTCACTAATTCAGTCCTCTGCTTCTTCTAGTCTACTGTTGAAACCTTCCATGGTGTTTTTGATTGTAGCTGTATCACTTTTCATTTCTTCCTGATTCTTGCATAGGTTGTTGATTTTCTCATCCATCTGGTGAATGAATTGTACAACCATTACTCTGAATTCTTTTTCTGTCATGTTGCATGCTTCAATTTCACTAATTTCCTTTCTTGGCGACTCCTCATTTTCTTTCCTCTGGGGATGTGTCGTCTCCCCATTCTGACTATCACCAGAAGGTTCAAACGTCGAGTTGCGTGGGCCTAGGCCGTGTGCAGTGGGAGCTTTGCACCACCCTAGTGTCACTGAAGAGCTCCGACACTAAGATGTGTGGCTGTCGTGGGTTGGTGGGAACCAGGCTCACTCAGACACAGCATTACCAGCACTCAGTGTGGCCTTGTGTGTGCACCTAGAATCAGGGACCCCACCTGCACCGCGCTGAAACAGAGACCCCCCTCTTGTGTGTTGAAAATCAGAGCCCCCTAGCATGTGCCAGGAGTCAGAGTTCCCCAAGAATGCAGTATCAGAGTCTCTGTTGCTTTGCGCAGCCTCGCGCAGAGAATCAGGGTCCCTGTGTGCGCATGCACCAAGAATTGGAGTCACTGGCTCTTGGTGTGAATGCACTGGGAATCAGGGATCCCAGACGCATGTGATAAGAAACAGAGTCAAGTCACTGGTGCTTAGTGCTGCCTCCCGCCTAGAGAATCGGGGTCCGGGTCAGCTTGGGGGACTGGGTTGCACAGTAGCACTGTGTTGGCAGGAAGTTCTCTCCTGTGCTGCAGAAAGCAGACTTCAGTGTGTGCTTGCCCAGAATTGAAGTCAGGTGGCACTGCCACCCTGCATGGGCTTCGGGTTTGGTCGCCCGATTGCTTTGTGGGGAACAGATTCCCAGTGTCCACAAGCTCTCAGGCTCAAATTCCTGTAGCGGCACTGCGCCCGTGCAGGGCGGGTCTATCAGTTACTATGGTGCTGCCCGCGAGCCTGCGGGGAGGGGGATGTGCTCTGTTACTCACAGAAATCTGCCGCCGGGATGTCTGGATTCTTGGTGTCTGTGGGTCTGTAGCTGTGGTCCCAGGTCTCTGTCCCCAGTGGCTGCTGGGTCCTGGTTTGCGTCTGAGACCAGACTGGGTGGTACTGAGGCCAGGATCCTAGTCTCAAGCAGCTCTGTTTCTCAAGATGGCATGGTCTCTGTACCCGCGCTGGCCGCCCCCAGGAGTGTCCACGCTGGGAGTGGGGCTCCGCCGTCTAAGACTGCCTGGTTTGGCAGCCCCTTGGAAGACTGCAGAATCTAACTGTCATAGCTCATACACACACACACCACACATGTCCACACACTCCTCTATCGCTCCCTCGCGCTCTCACACTCTCTCCCTCCCTACCTTCCTGCCGGTGGCCATCTTCCACTCTCCTCGAATTAACCTTTCTTAAACATAATTCAATAATTCAATCATATATCAATTATGTATCAAAGGTCCCTCCTTTCCACAGTAAACAGCTTCCTATAACTGGTTGCCAAATGTAGACACTTCACAGCCTGGTCTATGCACCAGGGGCCCCAGAACTTTACTTGAAAATCAGTTGGGATCTTCATTTAAAATGCACATCCCTGAGATCAAGTATGTCTGGGATGGGACCAAAACACCCACATTTTTAATGCCTACCCCAAGTGACTCTGGGTGGCAACCAGTGAACTCACACCTGGAGGGACTCTTCAGTGCCACATAGTCTTTGCATTGTAGTGGTTTTTTCTGATGGTTCTCATTCCCTTGTCTAGTTTTTCTTAGTGGTTCCCAACCTTGGGTGACCTTTGGGATCACGTGGAAGCCCAACTCTCAAAGATTCTGAGTAAACTGAGTGCATTTTAGTAAAGCTCCCAGGTGGTGGTCCAGATTGAGGATCCAGTTGGTGGTTGTCAAACCAACTGTAATGATCTCATCTCCAAGCTTTGAGCACCTGATAAATCTCTCCATGACCAGGACCCCACACCAGAGGATAGTAGGTCATAGAGGTATGAATTTTCATGATAGGGAGAAAGAAGTCCTTTGGACACAAGTTCAGAAAGGATCTTTGGGGACACTGCACCATACTCCTCACTAAGAGAAATACAAGGCCAACCAAATGAGCCTGTGAGCTTTTCCTTGCTTTCAGTCACAGAAAATGGGAATTTCTTACTAGTAAAGGATGGTCTCTCTCCCTTGTGAGAACTGTTCTGCTTTATCTCCCAAGAATAAATCAATAGTTTAAAAGTTAATAAGTAATAAATATTTAATACGTATATTTATATGTTTATTTTTGGCTACTAAAGCAGAGCAGTTCTCATGCAAGAGATGGGCTCCTGTCCTATGTTATTTTCAAAGCAATATAAGCTTTCTGGAAGACATTCAAACAACTCAGAAGTGTATGAAGTAAAAATTTTTAAAAACTCCATCCTCTCATAGACACTCACTATTGTATCCTTCCAGACCTTTCCTAAATACCTACCTACATATATAGAATTGTTTCTTTACATGGGAACAAATTACACATATTGATATGCAGCTTGCTGTTTGAAAATCAATGCTTTACCATGGACCACCTCCTCTGTCAGAACATGCAGACTTACCTCATTTTCTTTTAAGGGCTACTTCATTTTCCACAGTATCATCAGACAACAATTTCCTCCTATTGGTGAATGTTTGGATTGTCAGTCTTATAGACAATGCCACAGTGAACATGCTTCAAACTCGATACAGTTCATGTTGGTATCAGTACCCCTCCTTGCACAATTGGGATGTGTGCTAGGAGAAGAAGATGAGCCCTGGAGATGGAGACAGACCTGCCCAGAGTGATGGCTCCTCAGCATAGTTTGTGACATCACAGTTCTCCCTGTGAGCTTTCCCTTGCTTATTTATAATATTCAAATTAAGTCAGTAAACACAGATTGAGGTCCTACTAAGTGCACAGCTCTGTACTAGATGCTAGAATTCAATGGTACATAAGATATGGTCCTTGCCCTCAAGGGACTTGTAATGATGCCATGTCAAGTGCCAATCTAGTAATAGAAACAAAGAGCAGAGGGAGAGTAGAGGCAGGTGTAATTGTCTCACCAGGTCCTGATCTTGACCTATTAACCTTTATTAGTTATACCTTCTTCTCTCTTAGTAACTGCCTAACTTTCAAGAGATGATCACTCTAGTAACACACCAACCCTTTCTCCTATGAATAATAAGTTGATATGTTGACTATACATGCTAAAAAGCACAATGAACATATATTACATACACATGTTTTGTGTCGGGGGGGGGTGTCTAGAAGTGATGGACCAGCTTCATACGTGGCTGTCATATCACTCATATTCCCTCTGTGTGGGATTTGTTTTCAAGTGTACAGGCCTATGTATGGTTCACTATTCTGTTTCTCTAAGATGATTCCTTATTTGTTTAGGTTAATATATTTATGGCTGTTTCAAGTTTTAAAGATAAATAAAGCTTCAAGATAGTTCATGACCAGACTTTGGTCAAGATGGCAATGTAGGTAAACACAGTACTCAGAACCTCCAACAACCACATCAAAATTACAACTAAATTGGAAAACAAGCATCATGCAGAACTATCTGAAATCTAGCTGAACAGAACTCCTCTAGCTAAGGATATAAAGAAGCAGCCATATTGAGACCTTTAGGGTGGAGATGAGAAATGGGATGGTTCCACACCCATGTGTGGTGGTTTAAAATTGGGAGGGATAGCCTAGCCAGTGTGGCTCTGTGGTTGAGCATTGACCCATAAACCAGGTGGTCACGATTCAATTCTTGGTCAGGGATCATGCCCGGGGTTCCAGGTTTGATCCCCAGTAGGTGGCATGCAGCAAGCAGCCAATCAATGATTCTATCTCATCAGTGATGTTTCTCTCTCTCTCTCTCTCTCTCTCGCTCTCTCGCTCTCTCTCTCTCTCTCTCTTTCTCTCTCCTCTCTCCCTTTCTCCCTCCCTCCCTCCCTCTCCTTTCCTCTCTGAAATCAATAAAAATATTTTTTTTTTAAAAGAACAAAATTGGGAGGGATATCTTGGCTGCGGAGGTAACCCCTGAGGAGTAAAAGGTCTCAGCCCACATCAGATCCCCCAGCCCAGGATTCCAGGGCAGAGAAGTCCCCAAACTGCTGGCTGTGAAACCAGTGGGGACTATAGGTGAGTGGGACAGAGGACTCCTGGAGTCCCAGGCATTCCTCTTGAAGGGCCCATGCTAGGACTTGCTCAGACTTACTAACTCTGAGCTCCAGCACTGGGGCAGCAGTGCTAAAGGCACCAGGGACATAAAGGAAGAAACTGAATTGTCTGGAGGGACAGTTTTCTGCCTGACAAGCTAGCAGAGGCCATTGTTCCTTTGGTGAGCCCATCCCCAACAGAGCCAGCAGGCAGGCTCTATAGCTGAGTCTCTATCAACCTGATAACACTGTTCCCCCTGCCCTGGTGATTCCCTGAGTCCCTGCCCCACCCAACTTGAGGACCCATCCAAGCCATTTCCAGTATATTTTCCATAAAACTGGCCTCTCTTGGCTCATGCTTTGGACTTTCCTAAAATCTCTCAAGCAAGCAGCATCTGGCCTTTTTGTAACCCCTACCTCATGCTAAATGGCCCCAGGCCTGGCACTAGCAGCAACCAACCTCAGTTCACAGCTTGACCTTTCCTGGGCACCTCCACACCCAGCAAAAGTAGCAGCCATATGCAGATCACTCTGTGTAGCTCATAATGGGTGGTCCAGGGCAAGGCACAGTTGGTGGCTGACCTTTGCACCTCCTAGGAGGCCCCAAAACCAGTGAATGCAGTGGACAGCTTCAGACCATGTCAGATTACAACCCAACCACCTCCATGAGCAACACACTCAAGAGGCTAACTCTGTGCACACCAAAGCCCCACTATGGCAAGACCTGCTCTGTGGGGTTAGCCCCTGCACAACAGCTACTTCACTGTAGTTGCAGCCAGTCCTCAAAGCCTATCAGCCTGGGAGTCAATCCCTCCCAGTGACATGCCAACAGCAATCAAGGTTGAAGAGGACAGTGCACACAGCCCACACAGGAGGTGCACCTAGCACACCCAGCTTGGGTGACTGGGGAGGCTGCTTCACTGAGCCCTATAGGACACCTGCTACACAAGGCCACTCTACCAAGTCTGGGGAAACATAGCAGCTCACCTAATACACAGAAACAAACACCGGGAAGCTGCCAAAATGAGGAGACAAAGAAACAGGTCCAAAATGAAAGAATAGGAGAAATCTCCAGAAAAATAACTTAATGAAATGGAGGCAAGCAAACTACAGAGTTCAAAACAATGATTATAAGGATGCTCAAGGAACTTACTGACAACTTCAATAGCATTTTAAAAAAGGACATGGAAACCATAAAAAATAATCATCCCAAAATGAAGGATACACTAATTGAAATGAAGAATAAATTTCAGGGAACCAACAGTAGACTGAATGAAGCAGAGGATCAAATCAGCAATTTGGAATATAAGGAAGCAGAAAGCAACCAATCAGAACAGCAAGAAGAAAAAAGAAATTTTTTTCAAATGAGGATAGTTGAAGGAGTCTCTGGGACAACTTCAAGCATACCAACATTTGCATCATAAGGGTGCCAGAAGGAGAAGAGAGGGAGCAAGGAATTAGAAACCCATTTTAAAAAATAATAATGGAAAAATATCCTAACCTAGTAAAGGAAATAGACATACAAGTCCAGGAAGTGCAGAGAGTCCCAAGCAAGATGAACTCAAAGAGGCCCACACCAAGACACATAGTAATAAAATGCCAAAGGCTAAAGACACAGAGAGAATCTTAGAAGCAACAAAAGAAAAGCAGATAGTTACCTACAAGGCCTCCATTAGACTGTCAGCTGATATCTCAACAGAAATTTTATAAGCCAGAAGGGATTGGCGCAAAATATTCAAAGTGATGAAAAGCAAGGACCTACAACCAAGATTACTCTACCCAGCAAGACTATCATTTAGAATTGAAGGACAGATAGAGCGTTTCTGGGACAAGAAAAAACTAAAGGATTTCATCACCACCAAACCAATATTACAGGAAATGTTAAAAAGTCTTCTTTAAGAAGAAGAAAAATCAAAAATAGGAATAATAGAATAGCAATAAGTACATATCTATCAACAATTACTTTAAATGCAAATGAATTAAATGCTCCAATCAAAAAAAAAATACTGTGACTGAATGAATAACAAAACAAGACTCCTGCAATGCTGTCTAGGTGAGATGCACTTTGGCTTGAAAGTAAAGGGATGGAAAAGATATTTCATGAAAATGGGAACAAATAAAACAAAAAACCTGGGGTAACAATACTAATACCAGACAAAATGGACTTTAAAACAAAGGCTTCACAAGAGACAAAGAAGGACCCAGCAATTCCACTTTTGGGTATTTATCCAAAGAAACCCAAAACACTAAATCGAAAAGACATATACATCCATATGTTTATTGCAGCATTATTTACAATAGCCAAAATATGGAAACAACCTAAGTGTCTATCAAGAGATGAATGAATAAAGAAGTGGCAAATATATACAATGGAATATAATTCACTCATAAAAAATAATGAAATCTTGCCATCTGAAACAATATGGATAGACCTAGAAAGTACTGTGCTAGGTGAAATAAGTCAGACAGAGAAAGACAAATGCTAGATGATTTCGCTTAAATATGGAATCCAGAAAACAAAATAGATAAACAAGCAGAAAAGAGGCAAACTCATAGATTGGTTGTCAGATGGGAGAAGGGTTGAGAGGTTGGGTGAAAGAGGTGAAGGGATTCAGAAGTGCAAACTGGTGGTTGCACAATGGCCATGGGGATGTAGTGTGCAACACAGGGAATATACTCAATAATATTGTGATGACTATGTATGGTGTCATATGGGTACTGAATTTATTGGGGTGATCACTTCATAGGTTATATAAATGTACACCTGGAACTAATACAATATTGTACATCAACTGTAGTTTTAAAATAAAACAAAACAAATTTTTTAAAGATAGTTCATGACCAGTTTCATGGAAGGCTTGTTGGTGTTCCTTCCACGGGTGTTGCATTTTGTTCTTCCACATCTTGGAATTCAGATTTATTTCCTATTGGCTTGGTTCCTTCTCCTAGATGGATATGGTCACTATCGTCTCCAAGAAAACAACTCTTCATATATTTTAATGCCATCAATAAGACTAATTTCAACTGTGTCTTCCCATGCTAAATAACACTAAATTTTTTTTGTTAATCTTCACCCAAGGATATTTTCCCATTGATTTTTTTAGAGAGAGTAGTAGGGAAGAAGGGTAGGGGGAAAGAGAGAGAAACATCAATGTGAGAGAGACACATCAATTGGTTGCCTCCCACACATGCCCCCGCATTCAGGGCCTGGGATCGAACCTGCAATCCAGGTATGTGCCCTTGACCAGAAATCAGACCTAGGACCCTTTGGTCTGAGGGCTGGTGCTCTAACCACTGTGAGCACCCCGGCCAGGGCACTAATTTATTTCACTTTCATTTTCCTTGCCTTCCAACCTGACACTGTATTTTTGGATATTCTATTCAGTAGGATCTGCTCCCAGCACCACCCAAGTATGAGCTCTGCAAAGTGGAGGCTGTTTGTCCTGTTCACCGATGTGTCCACAATCCAAGGAGGGGGGTTAGTCCATCTCAGGTGCTCAATGGAGGTTTGCCGACAAACTGGATGACTGTCCCTAACTCATCTCTCTATGTTCCAGGTCAGAGTATATCGGAAAATAGGTTATATGCCAAAAAATTAAATTCTCTCCTAATCACAATTTTGTGGGTTGTCAGGATGTGTGATGACACTGTACAGCTATCTGTTTAAATACAAGGGAAGACATTTTCAAGTGCTATAAAATAATGCTTGTGATGACTTTTCAAAATTGTCCTCACACACTCAAGGCATTTTATACGTATTATCCTTGATGTTACAGGATGAACATTTTGCCTTCTGGTTTCTAAAAAACAAGGTGATGTTTTTGTGCCCAGCCCTGGCTTTGCCATTACTAATGAATAGGTATACTACCTGGCATGACAGGACAATGAATGCTGATGCTTGGATCAGAAACCAATCCTGTCTAATAAAAGAGAAACATGGTAATTAGCCGTACATCCGCTACCCTTCCCATTGGCTAATCAGGGTGATATGCAAATTACTGCCAGCCAAGATGGCGGCCGGCAGCCAGGCAGCTTAAAGCGAACAGGAGGCTTGCTTGCTCCAGTGACGGCGGACTCCAACGTTCCCCGCCTGACTTGCCGGCCTCTCAGCTGCAACTCTAAGCAACTATGTTGCAAATACAGAAGCTAAACAAACCCCCAGAAACCTGCTTTAGTCAGCCCAACTTCAATAGCATTTTAAAAAAGGACATGGAAACCATAAAAAATAATCATCCCAAAATGAAGGATACACTAATTGAAATGAAGAATAAATTTCAGGGAACCAACAGTAGACTGAATGAAGCAGAGGATCAAATCAGCAATTTGGAATATAAGGAAGCAGAAAGCAACCAATCAGAACAGCAAGAAGAAAAAAGAAATTTTTTTCAAATGAGGATAGTTGAAGGAGTCTCTGGGACAACTTCAAGCATACCAACATTTGCATCATAAGGGTGCCAGAAGGAGAAGAGAGGGAGCAAGGAATTAGAAACCCATTTTAAAAAATAATAATGGAAAAATATCCTAACCTAGTAAAGGAAATAGACATACAAGTCCAGGAAGTGCAGAGAGTCCCAAGCAAGATGAACTCAAAGAGGCCCACACCAAGACACATAGTAATAAAATGCCAAAGGCTAAAGACACAGAGAGAATCTTAGAAGCAACAAAAGAAAAGCAGATAGTTACCTACAAGGCCTCCATTAGACTGTCAGCTGATATCTCAACAGAAATTTTATAAGCCAGAAGGGATTGGCGCAAAATATTCAAAGTGATGAAAAGCAAGGACCTACAACCAAGATTACTCTACCCAGCAAGACTATCATTTAGAATTGAAGGACAGATAGAGCGTTTCTGGGACAAGAAAAAACTAAAGGATTTCATCACCACCAAACCAATATTACAGGAAATGTTAAAAAGTCTTCTTTAAGAAGAAGAAAAATCAAAAATAGGAATAATAGAATAGCAATAAGTACATATCTATCAACAATTACTTTAAATGCAAATGAATTAAATGCTCCAATCAAAAAAAAAATACTGTGACTGAATGAATAACAAAACAAGACTCCTGCAATGCTGTCTAGGTGAGATGCACTTTGGCTTGAAAGTAAAGGGATGGAAAAGATATTTCATGAAAATGGGAACAAATAAAACAAAAAACCTGGGGTAACAATACTAATACCAGACAAAATGGACTTTAAAACAAAGGCTTCACAAGAGACAAAGAAGGACCCAGCAATTCCACTTTTGGGTATTTATCCAAAGAAACCCAAAACACTAAATCGAAAAGACATATACATCCATATGTTTATTGCAGCATTATTTACAATAGCCAAAATATGGAAACAACCTAAGTGTCTATCAAGAGATGAATGAATAAAGAAGTGGCAAATATACTAGCTTTTGAATAAAAGGTTAATGCTAACATGTTTTTTTTCCTTTGTGATTATTTCCTGCTCAACTTCAGTGATTTCTTAAAGAATTTCTTTGGCTTGGTAAAGTGGAGGTAGACTGACTCGAAGATAAGTTACCTCCTTCACTCTCCCTTTGTGTAGTTAGGTTTGCTGCTGTTCCTCAGATTATACAGGAAAAAGAGGAAACACTACCAAAGGAATCTGCATAAGTCTATAGGCTCCGTTAGAAACTCAAGAGAACACCAAGCTCATCCATAAATGCACAGTGTCTAATGAAAATGTGGTAATGATTATTTTACATTTATTAAGCAGCAATAAATGCACTAAATTTATTTTTTTAAATATGTTTTTATTGATTTCAGAGAGGGAGAGAGAGATGATAGAAACATCAATGATGGAGAGAATCATTGATCGGCTGCCTCCTATATACCCAACACTGGGGAGCAAGCCTGCAACCCGGGCATATGCCCTGACCAGGAATCAAACTGTAACCTCCTGGTTTGTAGGTCGACACTCAATAATTGAACCACACCTGCCGGGCTGTCCTAAATTTCAAAATGTATGCACTCAGTTATTAGTGTATAGAAACGGCTGGCTGTTTGTTTTCCTCAGTAATTGGCACATTGTTTCCACAGCCTGATGGCAGCTGGCATCACCACTCTGCTCACAAGGTGGAGGTTTTCTGTAAACCAAGGACTGCACCTGATCACATCACCTCCCATCAGTACCACTAGTTATGGATCAAGTCCCATAGTACAGATTGAGTCAATATGGGACTAGATATTTACTGAGTCCATTGGGGTTTTTTTTTTTTATATTTCTCTATAGTAAAGCATTTGTTTGAATTTTCAAAGTAAGGAATTTGCTTCTTAACCCAAAGATCACACACAAAACCGACTTCATATCCTAAATCTACTTCTGATTTAGAAAGTACTGCCATCTTAGACAGACTATTGTTCTAATTGGAGAACAACAACAAAAAATCAGTTCCTCAGGGGAATGTGAGAACCCCCCAACAACCATTACTGTACAAGCCCTTTAATTACTCTTACACAAAGTATGTTTAAAATATAGCAAATGTTAAACAAGTGAGAAACCACAACTTGTTTTTCAAACCCAAATTGTGAACTGCTCACTTTCTCTAAATTCTGTAATGAAAAGAATAAAATCAGTCGATAGAAAACTCTCACTTTAAAGTAATGTGCTATGTGCTATTCTTCTTTGTGCCACCTCCTCTTTAAAGCTACAAGTCCCTGAAATGACTCAAGCAAAGCATACAAGGAACATACAGGACCCAACCTGACGGGGCATGACTACCCCAGCACACCTGAGGCCAGTCTGTTAAAAGGTCCCCTCCCTTTTTGCATCTGGAGTTATTTTCAAACACAAAGAATTTAAGTTAAAATGGTCACTTGTGAGTTGAATTCAGCACTGACTCTCATTTCGACTGAACAAGGGATCATTTTCCAGTGAAATTATATTTTACGAGCCATTTTTGTGTCTGCATGCTATGGCTGAAACACACGCTTAACCCTAAAAAGGATGACAAGAGAGCTCTTTAAAACTTCGGACACTAACTGTATTTGTCATTTCCTCATCCTCACTTTTCTAAGATGACACCTCAGCGGCTATCACACACGTACAAATTTTTTAGAAACCTAAAACAAATTCAAACCTTCTCGGTTTTCTTTCCCCTGACAAAAATGTCCAGATGTAAGTCATCAATATGCTCAAGAAAAATTATGATGAAAAAGATCCAGTTCATCTTTGAATCCACCCAGTAGACAAATTATTCTTCTAATTTTTATATTTAAAAATATTATGCAACTCATTCAACACCTATGTCTTTCTACACAGAAGATGTAGTATATGGATCTACATTATGCAAAATGTTCGAATGTATTAAATTCAAACATTTAATACATTCGAAGTGGTTCTTGTCAGGACTGGGCCTGGGACAAGGGTGAGGGTGAGACCCCTGTGATGCAAATGTTAAGAGAACCTCCCTTGAGTGAGCTGACCCTGCACTGACGGGATCCTGAGTATCTCCTTCCTCACTCTCCCCAAGTCCAGGTTCTTCTGGAGTCAAGTCAGTGCTGCCACGAGTGGACAAGGCTGGTCATTCTCACAGATTCATAAAGCCAAGCCATGTGACCTTAAAGTATAGTGGTTGTCACAGTCAGGCCTGGGAGCCCCACTTCTAACACCCTCATGGTTGTTAAAACCTGTGATTAGTAACCTGGTTCATGATGTTAAATAGCATGACTCACAGCTAGAGCAAGTCCAGCTGTCTTTATGGATTCACATCACCTGAGCAGACTTCTGCCTTTTGTCCTTCATTTCTCTTTCTGAAATGTTACAGGTAAACTGAAGGCAGGGGTGCGGGAGGGCACATGGCTCTGTTTTCCCCATACTGCCTTGCACTTGTCACATGAAGTGCCTTAGATATCTTTGCAGAAGACGGATTTTGAGAGAAGGCCTGCCTTCCTCACTTGCTCCTCCAGCTTTGTTTCTGTGGAGGGGAAGAGGTTAGCGTCACTTATGTCTATTTTGGCCTTCTCAGGAGACACAAAACCACTTCTGGACAACAACAGTAAAGTACCTAAATGGACGTTGTCACAGGCCTGGGGTCGCTCAATGAGATTAGTCTCAACCATAGCACATGGTCTTACTAAAAAAGCTATTCTGTAATTGTTGCCATTAGTGAGGCCACAATTAGGCATTTGCCTCAAACTTCCTGAAGGGATTGGAACAGCAGGGGCTGCACTAATTTCCAGGCCCCCATCCATTAGGGGAGAGAAGCAGCTCATTAGAGGTCCCACCCTCTCAACTCCAATTACCCTGAGATAATGACAAAACATGGAGCACAGTGGAAACGTTGGGAGCTTCACAACCAGTTCTCTCATTCATGGTCTCTATTGATTATGTCCACAGAAATAAACTTCCCACAGACAGGCATGTCCACATAATCAGCCTTGAGGACACCAGGTCACATTCATTGAAAGGCTTGGAATTTTATCTATATTTGAGACTTTCAGAGAAAATGCTGAATGTAATAAAGTGATATAGAAAGATTTGTTTTTTCTGGCTCTTCTTCATCTCACAAGAAAATCTCACAGCAAAGTGAGCAAAAGCATGTCTCACAAATTTTCATATCTTCTATCTTTGCAAAAAATGGTACAGAACATAAAGCCTTACCTGGACAGCCCCTTTCCCACGCCATATTATTAGGGGTAAAAAGTTGAGCAGACAGAAACTAAGAGGAAAAGAGAGAAATATTTCCCAGTAAAGCAGAAATTGCATAAATCTGTTCTAAAAATGGCATCATCACCCATGTGGCAATGAATTAGGCCACCAGGCACAGTAGAGCCCCTGGGCCACAGGGCCCATTTTTTGCATACTTCTGTCTTGTGTCATTAAAATTTAACTTCTGTTTCCTCTGTCTTATCTGCTTAGTCCATTATCTATGTTTCAATTTCAGATTCAGTTCAGAAGCCACAGATTTTTTAAAAATATATTTTTATTGATTTCAGAGAGGAATGGAGAGGGGAAAGAGAGATAGAAACATCAATGATGAGAGAGAATCACTGATTGGCTGCCTCCTGCACACCCCCTTCTGGGGGTGTAGCCCGCCACCTGGGCATGTGCCCTTGACTGGAATTGAACCCAGGACCCTTCAGTCTGCAGGCTGATGCTCTATCCACTGAGTCAAACCAGCTAGGGCAGAAGCCACAGATTTTTAATGTTTTTCCATTCTTTTTGGCCACTTAAAGGAGTTTGTGTGTTTTTCTACATGTGTCCTCATCACCTATGAGACAGACAGCTGCTTTACCGTTCCTCGATGTGATCTGAAAGTATAGTGTTTGAACTTACTTCTGGCAATGTCTCCATAGGATGTAACTGTGTGAATAATAAGAAAATGCCTAGAAGAACCAAAAAGGTGGCGTAGTAAATGCCTGTACGCGCCACCTCCCACAACCACATCAGAATTACAACTAAAATACAGAACAACCATCATTCAGAACCACCTGAAAGCTGGCTGAATGGAAGTCCTACAACTAGAGAATTAAAGAAGAAAGCACAATGAGATTGGTAGGAGGGGCAGAGGCGTGAAACAGGCTGGTCTGACACCCACGTGTGCCGTTTTTTTAATCGAGAGGGAGTCTGTTTCTGCAAAGGCCGCCCAGGAGGAGCAAGGGGTCGTAGCCCCACACCAGACCCCCAGCGCAGGGTCCTAGAGCTGGGAAGAAAAGTCCCCATAACTACAGGCTGTAAAAACCAGTGGGGATTGTGGCTGAGGAACACGGAAGCTGCTGGCGACACAGATGTTCCATTTAAAGGGCCAGCCAACAAACTTACTTGGACTCCCAGCACCATGTGACTCTGGGGGACCCAGACACATACTGGGAGGAATTGGACTGTCTGGCATTGGAGCAGAAACTCAGGGGTGGCATTCTCCCACACAGGGGTGCTTGTAGGGATCATTGTTCCTGTGCTGGGACCTCCCCTGTTGCAGGGCTGACTGGCAGCCATATCTGAGTTTCCATCATTCTGGCTCCAACTGTTTGCTACATCCTGGGGATTCCCTGAGACCCCACCCCATCCAATTAGCAGCCCCACCTAAGCTGTTTGGAGCAGCTTTTCCATATGAATGCCCTGTCATTCAGGCTTTAGACTTTGCTAAAATCTCTAAACCAAGCTGCAGCTGGTGTCAGTGTGTCCCAAACCTATCAATAAGAGGTCTAGACCTGGCACTAGCACCAGCCTGCCTTGCTTCACAGCTGGGCCGACCCTGGGCCCCTCCAAGCCCAATACAAATAGCAAATAGGAGTCGTCTGCAGATCCCTCTGTACCTCCTGCTGGGTAGCCCCAGGCAGTGGCTGACTTTGCACCTCCCTGGAGATCCTAGAGCCAGTGCACCCAGTAGACAGCTTCAGACCATAGCAGACTATAACTACACATCCACAAGTGACACACTCGAGGGGCAGATTCAGTGAGCACCAAAGCCCCACTGAAGCAAGTCCTGCTCCATAGGGGTGTGTCCTGCACAGCAGCTCTCCCACTGTAGTCCCAGCTGGTCCTCACAGCCAACTGGCCTGGAGGTCAATTCCTCCCAGTGACACCAACAGCAATCAAGGTTCAACTACAAGACTGTGCACACAGCCCACAAAGGGGCTCACCTAGAGTGCCTAGCTCAGGTGACTGGGGAGGCTGAGCCACTTGGGCCCTACAGGACACCTACTACACAAGGCCACTCTACCAACTCCAGGAGACACAGCAGCTCTACCTAATACATAGAAACAAACACAGCAAAGCAGACAAAATGAGTAGACAAAGAAACATGTCACAAATGAAAGAAATGGAAGCATGCAAACTACTGGATACAGAGTTCAAAACCATGGTTATAAGGTTATTCAAGGATCTTCATGAAACTTACAAGGATCTTAGTGAGAATGTCAAAGACTTGAAAAAGGACCAGTCAGAAATTAAGCATATATTAACTGAAATAAGGAATAATTTATAGGGATTCAATAGTAGAGTAAAGGATTCTGAAACTCAAATCAACGATTTGGAATATGAGGAAGGAAAAAACATCCAATCAGAAGAACAAAAAGAAAAAAGGAATCCAAAAATATGAAGATAGTGTAAGGAGCCTCTGGAACAACTTCAAGCATACTAACATTCACATTATGGGGGTGCCAGAAGAAGAAAAGAGAGCAAAATATTGAAAACCTATGTGAAAAAATAATGACAGAAAACTTCCCCTACCTGGTGAAAGAAATAGACTTACAAGTCCAGGAAGCAAAAAGAGTCCCAAACAACAGGAACCCAAAGAGGCCCACACCAAGATAAATCATCATTAAAATGCCAAGGGTTAAAGACAAAGAGAGAATCTTAAAAACAGCAAGAGAAAAGCAGTTAGTTACCTACAAGGGAGCGCCCATACAACTGTCAACAGAAACTTTGCAAGCCAGAAGAGTGTGGCAAGAAATACTCAAAGTGTTAAATAATAAGGACCTACAAACAAGATTACTCTACCCAGCAAAACTATCCTTTAGAATTGAAGGTCAGATAAAGAGCTTCACAAACAAGAAAAAGTTAAAGGAGTTCATCACCACAAAACCAGTAAGTATTACATGAAATGCTGAAAGGTATTCTTTAAGAAGAGGAAGAAGACAATAATTTGTACAATGGTTTATTCCCAAGTATGCCTTAAGCAGAACAAATGTGTTTTTCTATATAGTTCCTTGCCTTAATAATTATGTAATATACATTTTTTTTAAAAGAAGAGGAAGAAAAAGGAGAACAGGTTAAAAAAATATGAACAATAAAATGGCAACAAATACATATCTATCAACAATTGAATCTAAAAATCAAAATAAGCTAACAAGAAATCTGATGAACAAAATATGCGTTGGTGGTATAGTGGTGAGCATAGCTGCCTTCCAAGAAATCTGATGAACAAAATAAACTGGCAAATAAAATAGAATCAGAGGCATGGAAGCATGGAACAGACTGACAATTCTCAGAGGGAAGAGGGGAAAGGGGGGCAGGAAGAGATTAACCAAAGATCTTACCTATGAACACAGACAGTAAGGTGCATCTGTAACACTCTCAACAATAAAGATTTTTTTAAATCTAAATAAATAAATAAATAAATACCTTAATATATATTCTTTAAAAGAAAATACCTTGCCCTGACGGGTTTGGCTCAGTGGATAGAGCGTCGGCCTGCGAACTGGGGGGTCCCGGGGTCGATTCCAGCCAGGGGCATGTACCTTGGTTGTGGGCACATCCCCGGTGGGGGGTGTGCAGGGGGCGGCTGATCGATGTTTCTCTCTCATTGATGTTTCTGACTCTCTGTCCCTCTCCCTTCCTCTGTAAAAAATCAATAAAATATATTTTAAAAAAAGAAAATACCTCATTCATTTGTTTCATGATTTTAAATGGATCAACCTCTTTTTTTTCTGTTATATTAGTATTCTTTGAAACAGCAGGGTGACAGGTCTTATTCATAGGCACTAGTGAAGGTAACATTTTCACAGATCAACCCGCTAACACTGAGCCCACGTGTCATAGGGATACTGTTAGGAGAGGCACAGCCCTTGCTTTTCTGACATCTTAATCTAACACCCCAAAGTTACAATGGAAAAAATTATAACTACTTATAATTAACAGAGCTTTCAAAATTACATAAAGTTGGCTGTGCAAACAGCAAAACCTAAGTCACTCTTCTGTTTATTCCGAGCCAGTATGAAAATAGAAACTTGCCACCAGATGGAAAATGAAAACAAAGGTTATAGACGCCCCCTTGTGGAGTGAGTGAGCACTGCCACTTCAAATGCTTTGATTCTCCAAAACACAGTAGGTCCCAAATAATATAGCATTTTAAAAGATGGTCATCTTCCTAACTATTGCTGAAGTGAATACTTGGCCTACTAGACAAGGGCTTCAGAGTCTCATATGCTGTGTGATCAGAGTCTTGCCTCCCAAATTCTTCTTAGCAGACTCTCCTGTGTGGTCCCAGGCCCATGAATGCCCTCAGGGCTTATATACCCAGTGCTTCCCTGATGGTCTCACTTCAGGTCCTACCCTTTCAAGGCCTGAAGCCATCATAGCCTTATTATTTCATGTCTAATAAAATGGGTACTTCCCTTTGTCAGAAATTGTGCATTCATTTTACCTTAATTATATGAAAAAGAAAACCTGATATGAGTGAATCTTATGCTCACTGTGCTCAGAGAAACAATGGTGCTGTTCTCACGTTTGGAAAACTTGCTAGGGCAAGAGTTCTTCCACAGCATTTGTGATGGCAGATTTTAATTGCTCAACTGCTTAGTGGTCTCTTCTTAGATTGTAAGTGCTGTGAAGGCAGAGACTCTCTCTTACTTTACTGGGACACTCTCAGGACCCTGCGCAGTTCCTGGCATACAGTGGGTGCTTAATACATAGGTGTTGCACAAATAAATTCCACTTCAGTGTCTGAATTTGGCTCGCTAGAGTCAGCAGCCAAGAAAGTGATGTAAGCAGTACCTGCATAGTCTAACAGAAAGTACCCAGAACTGTGGTTGGGATGGCACAAGGGGCTCCTTCACCAGTGGAGAGCTGGGGCCACACAGGAGAGCTGAGGTGAAAGGAGGGAAAAATCAGAGGGAGCTAAACATCTGAGGCTGAAATACAGCACATTCACCTCCCATTGCCGCACCCCAACCAACCTGAGCAGACCTCACTCACCTAGAAGGCTCGTTAAGCCAGATGGCAGGGCCCCACTCTACAGTCTCTGATTCAGCAGGTCTGGGTGGGACCCAAGAATGTGCATCACTAACAAGGTCCCAAGTGACTCCAATGCTACTGGTCTGAGGAACACACATGGAGAACCACTGATGTAAAGCAATATTTGATTCTCTCTCCAGCTGCCCATTATAACCACCAAGACTCCTACCCAGGCTACCCCACCCCCAGTACTACCGAGATGAGAATCTCTGTGGATGAGATACAGGCAACAATGATGTTTGAAGTTTCCCAGATAGAAGACTTTGTAGACAGAAAGGCTTTACTGAAGTTAAGGACCCTCTGCCTGTGTGGGTTGTCAGTTTCAGTGACAGAAACACACAATGATAACATATCTTCTTACAACAAAGGAAGGTTTCCCCTCCATTGTCCCATTTGAGCCTCAAACAATCCTAGGAGAAAGTTTTAACTCAATTTTAGAGAAAAGAAGTCAGGTAATAAATGGCAGTTCTTGGACTTAAATCAGATGATGTTTATTTGTTTTTAATATCAACCTCAGAGACAAATAAACTTGGAATAAAGGTATTCAGAGGTGATGGGATTGCTGAGTAGAACAATCTGAGCAGTAGCAACACTGTGAACTAAAAGGGGAATGTGTGCTATTAGAGCTCAGGGTCACTTGGTGGAATCTGGAACCATGGCAGGATAGAGCCACACCAAGAGAGGGAAAGAGAGAAATGCCTTGGCTTCTCCGATCTCTCCCAGTTCCTCCCAGAACCTTCTTTTAGTCCAATCAGTGTGGAAGCCCCTGACATGGGAGCTGGAGGCCATGAAGCTAAGCAGAGCAGTGAGAATCTGAGTGCAACCGGCCCAGAATGAAACATGGACACAATCAAACCCCAGATTTGCCCATATAAGCTGGAAAACCTCGGTCAAGTAACCTGACCTCTCAGAAACTATCTTCTACTCTAGAAAGTGGAGCTTATACATCTAGATTAAATGACAGAATGAAACAATACTGGCAGTGAGTAGGTACCACATAAGCTTGGTTTCCCTCCCATCACCCTAACCCAGTGGTCGGCAAACTGTGGCTCGCGAGCCACATGCGGCTCTTTGGCCCCTTGAGTGTGGCTCTTCCACAAAATACCGACTCTGCACATGGGCCACGAAGTTTCAATCACATTGTACATGCGCGCCCACACGTGGTATTTTGTGGAAGAGCCACACTCAAGGGGCCAAAGAGCCGCATGTGGCTCGCGAGCC
>NW_005370366.1:614612-621174 GCF_000412655.1 Myotis brandtii
GCAAACTGTGGCTCGCGAGCCACATGCGGCTCTTTGGCCCCTTCTTGAGTGTGCTTCCACAAAATACCGACTCTGCACATGGGCCACGAAGTTTCAATCACATTGTACATGCGCGCCCACACGTGGTATTTTGTGGAAGAGCCACACTCAAGGGGCCAAAGAGCCGCATGTGGCTCGCGAGCCACAGTTTGCTGACCACTGCCTAGCCCTATGTTGTCACAGCTATTAGTCTTCTTGCTATGCCACAATTTCAAAACCACCAGAAATATGAGTCCATATACTAGTAATGTCTGTGGTGCTTCCATGATCTGAGTGTCACTAATGCCATTATCATAGACATCCTTAAGTCCCAACACTGCTGTTGCTATCACAGGGGAGTGAGATCAGTGCTAGAGAAAGTAGCTATTATGGGCTGTAGCAGGACTGTGTCCACCGGGATGGGGTGTTAGAGACAGGACAATAGTCAGTTTGAGAAGCTGCTTACAATGTAGTCAGGAGAAGCAATGCCACTACTAAGTAAATTGACATAGAGTATAGAAGTGTGAGGTGTAGACTAGTCTCCAAAACTGTTACTATGCTATCGGTTGGTGACCACAAGCTATGGAACTGCTGTCCCTCTTTCTTTCCAAAGGATATCCACAAGTAAAACATTTCTGAAAATATTTTCATGTATATTGTAGAGCATTTATTTTTTTAATATATTTTATTGATTTTTACAGAGAGGAAGGGAGAGGGATAGAGAGCCAGAAACATCAATGAGAGAGAAACATCGACCAGCCGCCTCCCACACCCCGCCCCCCACTGGGGATGTGCCCACAACCAAGGCACATGCCCCTGACCGGAACCGAACCTGGGACCCCTCAGTCCGAAGGCCGACGCCCCATCCACTGAGCTAAACCGGTTAGGGCTAGAGCATTTATTTTTATATCACTATTTTTTTCTTGTCAATGAAAAGGAGTAGATTCATCCTCTGGTCACTTTCTATTTTAGAGAAACTGGATGCACATTATACAGTAAGAATTAATCAGTAATGACAGGTAAGAAACAAGAGGAAGTTCAAGGTTGGAAATGTACTTCATGATTACTTGGTAAGAAGTAAACAAGACTTTCATCATTAACAACTTAATAAGCAGCCTTTGTTTTTGCTAGTCTGTATTTAGAATGCCAAATTATTAAAGCCTAATAGCAAGATAGTGGGGTTTTTTAAAGGAAAATCTTTATCTAGAACAGCTGTCACCAACCAGTGGTCCGCGGACCACTGGTGATCCATGAGGTCCGAAAGATTGGTGACCGCTGGTTTAAGGAAACCTTTGGAGCAGCGGTCACCAACCAGTGGTCCGCAGACCACTGGTGATCCGTGAGGTCCGAAAGGTTGGCGACTGCTGATCTAGAAGAAAGCATTTCACTTGGAGTTAGGAGACCTGGGTTATATTTTGCTAGACCCAGCACAAAATTCAAAGTCTCTGGGTTCATTTTATCTTCTTTATAAAATTAGAAAGTTAATAAATGATTTCAAAATTTTCTTCCAAATCTAAATCTAATCTCCCTAATAACTCTGAGCCTCTTCAAATCAAGTGTAGTGACTCACCTGCTCAGCTGCTGGAGACTTTCAATGAGTTCATGCCAGGCATGTGACATCACTTATGTTGGCCATTTTATACCATACTTAAGTTCTAAGAAAAAACTTTTTCTTTTTACTAATCAGTACCTCGGAAATTTGCAAAAAACCCATACCAAAATTTATCATTAAAAAAGTATTTTAAAATTTTGAGGTCATGGAGACCTTCAAAAATAAAATTAACTTCTAGAGAATTCAAACATTCCTATTACTGCCGTAATGAACAAATGGTATTTGCCTTTGTTATCAGTACAGATATTAGGATAACAATATATTTTCCACTATTCAGATAGCAACTCTTCCCAAAGAATTTGGTGTATTTTTCATATGTATTCTCTTTAAATATCTTGACTACAGGAAATAATTGTAGTTAAAATACAATGTGTTTTATAGGAAACAATAATTATGATGTAGTTTTACAATCTAAAACTTTATTGAGGGGAAAATATATACACTTTGTCATCTTCAATATTAGTTTTTAAAGCATCACATTTTAAGTTAAACTTTACTATTAATTATTGTTATTAACAGTAATAATACTCCTTGTATTCATTAGCCCTTGGCATCTGCTCAAAGAAACTGGAGACTCAATAAGCTTCTTCAAGTTTAGCATTTTCATGCAACATATAATTTAAAAATACTGAAAATAGATTTAAACACTAGTAATAATATATTTGTTTCCTTAATGGTGTTGTGACGTAATAGATTTCTTTCCTGTTTCAGTTACTTCTCCCAGCTGCATACACAGCAATTATTCAAAACTCTGTAATTCACTTTAGCCTTAGATACAGAGACCCTAATAAATATTCCAAGGGATTGAAGTAAAATATAGCAGTTAACATTGCTGATCTTCATATGTTTTATTATGCTTCGTAATTAAGCTCATTTTAGAACCCAAAGACAATTAGATAAATTACTTTTATATAATAACACCATGTTAAAAAGGAAACTATCAGTAAAGAAATAACAAATTAATATTTCTAATAAGAATGAAAAAGAATTGACACAACCGGAAACAGCATGTGGGTCTCTTCCCTCTTGCGGCCATCATAGGAGCGCCAGCGGTCAAAATGAAGTTCAACCCCTTTGTGACTTCTGACCGGAGCAAGAACCGTAAGAGGCATTTCAATGCACCTTCCCACATTCGGAGGAAGATTATGTCTTCTCTTTCCAAAGAGCTGAGACAGAAGTACAATGTCCGGTCCATGCCCATCCGAAAGGATGATGAGGTTCAGGTTGTTCGAGGACATTACAAAGGGCAGCAAATTGGCAAAGTAGTCCAGGTTTACAGGAAAAAATACGTCATCTACATTGAACGAGTGCAACGGGAGAAAGCTAATGGGACAACTGTTCATGTGGGCATTCAACCCAGCAAGGTGGTTATCACTAGACTAAAGCTGGACAAAGACCGCAAAAAGATCCTTGAATGTAAAGCCAAATCTCGCCAAGTAGGAAAGGAAAAGGGAAAATACAAGGAAGAAACAATTGAGAAGATGCAGGAATAAAGTAATATTATATACAACTTTCATTAAAAACTTAAAATGAAAAAAAATGAATGAAAAAGAATTAATTCCACTAATGTTACACATCCTAAACTTTCTAGAATGGCTCATTTCACTGAGTACCTTTATTGATACTTATCAGTTTCTTCCAAGAATCAGTGGTGAACTCTTACTGGAGTCCTAGCCACAGCGATCAGACAAGAAGAAGAAATAAAAGGCGGCCAATTTGGAAAGGAGGAAGTAAAACTATAATTATTCACAGAAGACATGATAAATTATATGTAAAAAAAACCTAACGACTCCACCAAAAAACTACTAGATTTAATAAACGAATTTGGCAATATAGCAGGATACAAAATCGACACCCAAAAATCAATGATGATGAATAATGAATTCTCAGAAAGAGAAACTAAACAAACAATATCATTTACCGTTGCAACAAAAAAATTAAGATACTTAGGAATAAATTTAACCAAGGAGGCAAAACACCTGTACTCGAAAAACTACAGGACATTGAAAAAAGATATAGAAGAAGATAGAAACAAGTGGAAGAATATACCATGTTCATGGATTGGTAGAATCAACATCATTAAAATGTCCATACTCCCCAAGACAACCTATAGATTCAATGCAATCCCTATTAAAATACCAACAGCATATTTCACAGAGCTAGAACAAACACTAAAAAAAATTTTAGGGAACCAAAAAAGACCCAGAAAGCCCCAGCAATTTTGAGAAAGAAAAACAAAGCTGGAGGAATCACAATACCAGAGTTCAAGTTATACTACAAAGCCACCATAATCAAAACAGCCTGGTACTGACACAAGAACAGACATATAGATCACTGGAAAAGAACAAAGAACCCAGAAATCAACCCAAGCCATTATGCTCAATTAATATTTGACAAAGGAGGGAAGAGCATACAATGGAGTCAAGACAGTCTCTTCAATAAATGGTGTTGGAAAAATTGCAGTGGTACATGCAAAAAAATGAAACTAGACCACCAACTTACACCATACACAAGAATAAACTCAAACTGGATGAAAGAATTAAATGTAAGTCATGAAACCATAAAAATCCTAGAGGAAACCATAGGCAGCAAAATATCAGACATCTCTCATAGTAATATGTTTGCAGATATAATTCCTAAGGCAAAGAAAACTAAGGATAATATAAACAAATGGGACTACATCAAAATAAATGATGCACAGCAAAGGAAACCATAAACATAACAAAAAGAGAGCCCACTGTATGGGAGAACATATTTGGCAATGATACATCTGATAAAGTGTAGGGAGCGGCTCTAGGGTCAAGCCTCGGGCTGACCTGTGGCAGGGCCACAAACAAGTCCCAGCCTGGAGGGCAGAGCTCTCCTAGCATAATGAAGCCTGACCTTGTAGCCCTCCCTAATTCCTTCCTAAGCAGCTAGTGGGCTGTGGGAGGTGCAGCAAGTGTTGCCAAAACAAGAACATTTGTATACATGTTAATCTACCCTTGTTTTAATCAGACTATAAAATAAAGCATCAGTTTGCAGGCTGGGTCTTTTGTGTCCTCATCCAGACATGGGAGATCCACCAAGCCCCAGCTGTATTCTCTTGTCTGTCTTTTCTTCAATCCTTCACCACTCCTCTCAGATTCACCCTTGGCCGTGCTGGCGCAGCACAATAAAGGGTGAATATCCAACATATATAAGGAACTCATACAACTTAACAGAAGGAAGACAAACAATCCAATTAAAAAATGAGCAAAGGACCTAAATAGACACTTCTCCAAAAAGGACATGCAGATGGCCAAGAGACATATGAAAAAAAATTTACAAAGTCACTGATCATCAGAGAGATGCAAATTAAAATGAAAATGAGGTATTACCTCACACCTGTCAGAATGACTACCATCAACAAATGAACAAATAACAAGTGCTGGCGAGGCTGTGGAGAAAAGGGAACCCTAGCACACTGCTGGTGGGAATGCAGACTGGTGTAACCATTCTTGAAAACAGTATGGAGTTTCCTCAAAAAATTGAATTCAGTACTGCCATTTGACCCAGTGATCCCACTTCTAGGATATATTCTAAGAAACCCAAAGCACCAATCAAAAAGAATGTATGCACCCCTATGTGCATAGTAGCACAATTTACAATAGCTAAGATCTGGAAACAGCCCAAGTGCCTATCAGTAGATGAATGGACAAAAAAGCTGTGGTACATTTATACCATGAAATACTATCTATATATATAAAAGGCTAAGTGTCCGTCCATCCGACCAGTAGCTATGACACGCACTGACCACCAGGGGGCAGACACTCAACACAGGAGCTGCCATGTCGTGCACAGGCCATCCTATATAATAAGGGAGGAATCTGCTAATTATCCGTTACACCATAACATCACCACCGGATCAGCAGGCTATGTCCCCGCCCTCTGCTCAGGCAGCTGCAAAGCCTTGGGTAGGATAGGATACAATAGGAGGGGATAAGAAAGGAGAGGTAAAGGAAGGCAGGCCTGCATGCAGACAGGCCTAGAGGAGAAACAAAAATACAGAAAGGGACTCCCAGGAAACCAGTGTTGGCTGCTTTTCTGTTTTATGGCTTTCTGGACTCGCTGCCTGGACACCCTGCCTCCCCTTGACCTTTTATCTGATGCCAAGATTCCATGATTAGAGTAAGCAGCTGAAACTAATAACACCCACCCCGAATTGGCGAAATTACTCAGCTGGTGAGACGGTTTGCAGCCGGGAAGGGCAGAGCTCCCCTGGAAAGGTAAAAAACCAGGGATCTGGGCAGGAAACTTTGCCAGACCTCTGAGCCCAGAGGGTCGGAGGGAGACCGCATGGCGGCAGACAGCGTCTCTTGGGACAGACACAGCCCCTGACTGGGGAAAGGAGTTCCGCGGGATTCCTGGCACCGGGGGATTTGATATTTCGACGATGTGATTACGGAGGACTGAGCCTAAAGTGGGCAGCCTGAGGAGCTGACCAGATCATGCAGTGCCGGTAAGAGAGGAGCGTTTCCGCTGCCAGCCTGCGTTTGTTTGTTTCTTTGTTTTCACTGAACCCTGCTCATAGGACAGTTCGGATACAGACACTCACCTGTGCTGAAGAGAGGGAGAAGGTGCGGACGAGTGGAATCTGGGGAGAGACTGAGGAGAGAGGGGGGGCCGGGAGAGGTGGCAGCGAATTGAGTGCTGAGACACCCCTGGGCCCAGGACTGGGGCAGCCATTCTCTCCGGAGGGTGGAATTCCTCCCCCCACCCCCTAGGCAAGGAGCACAGCCACACCCAGATTCTACCCTGTACGAGATAAAGGATTAAAATAATCTGATTAGTCCCTGGGAGTTACCAGGGTCTGGCCTATAGAGGAACTTTCAGTCCCACCAACAACGCAGAGCAGGGTAACGATTAAAAAACCAGCTCTGGGCAGTTGACCTCCCCAAACCAGTTTTAAGT
>NW_005370366.1:624162-629862 GCF_000412655.1 Myotis brandtii
AGCCGCAGAATATACATTCCACTCAAGTGCTCATGGGACATATTCAAAAATAGACCACATATTGGGTCACAAGCAAAGTCTCCCCAAATTCAAGAAGATTGAAATCAGAAAGGGAACAAGCTGAGAGGGGCAGGACGCAGGTGGCATGGAGTGGGGGGCCCCACCCAGACACCCGGTGCGGGCCATTGGCGGGTCCCCAAATGGAGGGGTGGATGGTCTGAGGCCTTCCGGGCGGAGGCGCTCCTGCTTTGCAGTAGCAGTGCCCGGGCACGCTGGCCTTGGCCACCCTCGCTGGGCCAGGCGTCCTGGGCAGGGAACAGGAGCAGAGTGGCGGTGGGGAGGCCAGGGAAGGGGGTGTAGCAAACACCTGGCCAGGGCTGAGCCCTGGGCTGGGGGTTAACAAACCCCCAATGGAAGCTTTAAGGAGGGAAGGTGGGCTGCTCCCTCTCTCTCACACACCCCCGCCTGGGCCTCTTCTCTCTCTCCGGCTCCATTTTCTCCGCCACCAGGGGCAGGGGTCTCCTGTGAGGGTCCCAACCGTACCCCAGGTCTCCCTTCAGAGCTGGGGTGAACCCCCGCGGGAGCCAGGAGACGGAGAGATGGGCGGGAGGCGGGGCGGAGGGAGCAGCAGCCCGGAGAGTTTGGGGGGAAGTAACCAGGTGGGGAAGGGGCGGAACAGGGAGGGGGCCTCAGGCCCCCCCTTCCACTATGGACAAGCGGCTACTAGGGCTGCCCCCTCCAGGCGGGAGCTGGGGGACCCTAGGGCTGGTGGGTGGGGAGCCTGGGGGCCCTGGCGAGCCTCCCAGTGGGGGTGGCGGAGGGAAGCAAGACATCGGGGACATTCTATAGCAGATAATGACCATCACGGACCAGAGCCCAGACGAGGCCCAGGCCAAGAAACACACCCTAAACTGCCACTGAATGAAGCCTGCTCTCTTTAGCGTCCTGTGTGAAATCAAGAAGACCAGCCTCAGCATCCGAAGCTCCCAGGAGGAGGAGCCAGTGGACTCCCAGCTTATGCACTTGGACAACATGCTTCTGGCAGAAGGTGTGGCTGGGCCTGAGAAAGCAGCCGCAGCAGCTTCCGGGGAGGCATGTCCCCTGACAACTCCATCGAACCCTCGGACTATTGCAACAAACTTGCCCAGATTCACCATATCTACCACTCGGAGCTGGAGAAGTATGAGCAGGCATGTAACGAGTTCACAACCCACATCATGAACCTGCTGAGGGAGCAGAGCCGCACGAGGCCTGTGGCACCCAAGGAGATGGGGCGGGTGGGAGCATCATACACCGTAAGTTCAGCGCCATCCAGATGCAGCTCAAGCAGAGCACCTGCAAGGCCGTCATGATGCTGCGCACTTGGTTCCTGGATCCCAGACGGAAACGCCGGAACTTCAGCAAACAGGCCACCGAGGTCCTAAATGACTATTTCTATTCCCACCTGAGTAACCCGTATCCCAGTGAGAAGGCCTAGGAGGAGCTCGCCAAGAAGTGTGGCATCACCGTCTCTCAGGTCTCCAACTGGTTTGGCAACAAGCAGATTCGCTATAAGAAAAATATCGGAAAGTTTCAAGAGGAGGTAAACATCTATGCCATCAAGACCGCCGTGTCTGTCACCCAGGGGGGCCATAGCCGCACCAGCTCCCTGACACCCCCTTCCTCCGCAGGGCTCTTGCAATCTTTCAGGGTCCGGAGACATGTTTCTGGGGATGCCCGGGGTCAACGGAGATTCCTACCCTGCTTCCCAGATGGAATCACTCGACACTCGATGGGCCCAGGGGGCTACGGAGATAACCTTGGGGAGGCCAGATGAACAGCCCTCAGGAAATGAGGGCAAACGGCAGCTGGAAGGAGGCTGTGACCCCATCCTCAGTGACGTCCCCAACAGAAGGACCAGGGAGCGCTCATTCTGACACTTCCCACTGATCTCACCCCTCAGGGCCACAGGGTGAGGGCTCACAAGGTGACTCTTGATGAAAGGACAATGGCATCCAGAGGACAAGCCCCAGACACAGGAGAAGCACAAGATGGAGAAGGGCAAATGGGGTCGCCCTACCCCAGCCGACTCAGTGCTGGGGTTGCTGACTACATGGCAAGGAGAAGGGGGTCCTCTAAGGGGAAGGTAGAGTCTGTCTCCCTTTTTTCCCTTCTTTTCAATCTTTTTCTCTCCCCATTTCTTACACAGAAACACACCCAGAACCCTATCTTTCAGATCCTCTCTCTCTCTCATAGACACATACACAACTATTCTGTTTCTCTCTCTCATAGATACATATACAACTATTATTTCTCTATAGACACATATACATTCTCTCTCAGACACATATATGATTATTCTGTTTCTCTCTCTCTCTGGTTTCACCCATTCTCTCCCCCCCCCACCCCTTATTTGCTCTGGGATCTGTGGAGATGCCAGCCTTGCCCTACCTAGCAGAGATGCCAAAAATGGGACACAACTTCTGGACAGATGACCTGGCCACCCCTCACCCCAGGTCTCCCACCCCTCCCCCTCCAGACAGCTTTATTACCTCATATGCAGCTCATCTTAAACCAATAGAATTGCTCAGTGGAAAAAAAAAAAAAAAGAAGGGAAGGAGGGAGGGGAGAACTTTATAAAAGAGTCAGTAGACAGCAGAGTTAAAGAAGGAAAGAGGATGTATAAGTGAACTGTAGGAGCTATAATGAAAATCAAGTATAGTTGTGTACTGGGGACAGATTTTAAAAGTAGGAATCAGAAAAGAAAAAAAGATAAATGATAGTGAATAATTAGGCAGGTAGATAGATAGATATTAAAACAGTGGAAGTAAGTAGAGAAGAATGCATGGGAAAGGTAGGATGAGAGAGAAAGAGGGAGGGAAGAAAATTTTTAAAGGGGGAGCTGGTAGAGCTTAAAAGGAGAATGGGAAGAAGGAAGAAATGGGGGAGGGAGCAAAGCAGGTCCAAGGGAGGAAATGAAGAAAAAAATTAAGGTGGGAAGGAAGGAAAAGGGGAGGGAGGGCAGGGGTAAAGATAAAGGAAAGAAGGAATGTGGGGAGGGAAGGAGGGTAGTAGAAAAATGGGAAGAAGGATGATGGAACAGAAGTAGGAAATGAGGAGGAAAGAAAAGTTTATAAATGATGAGTCAGTAGGAAAAAGTGTTACATAAAGGAGAGAGAAAAATTGTGTGAGAGGGAGAAGCCAATAAGGAAGTCAAATACAATTGTGTGTGAAGGGGATAAGATTAAAAAAGAAAGTTAATAAGGGTGACCAGGCCGGCAGGGAAGAGCAGTTAGGGGTGACCAGGTCGGCAGGGGAGGGCAGTTAGGGGGATCAGGCAGGCAGGCAGAGTGGTTAGGGCAGGCAGGCAGGGTAGCGGTTAGGAGCCAGAGGTCCCAGATTGCGAGAGGGATGTCCAACTGGCAGCTGAACATCCCCCGAGGACTCCCTTATTGGAGAGGATGCAGGTCGGGCTAAGGGATCCCCAACCCCCGTGCACGAATTTCATGCACCGGGCCTCTAGTTTAAAAATAGGACAATTTGTATTAATAAAAAGCATGGGGTCCTGAGACGAGGGGATCTTAGTTTCCTTTAAGCTAAGCTCCTCTGACCCCCAAATGCCTTTCAAAATTATATTTTGTCTCTGGACTCTTATTTAATCTACGCACAGCCTTCTCCAGATTTCCTGAACCCTTCTTAATGCTGGAACAAGAGCACCAACAAACACCAATCAGAAGGCATATATGCACCTCTATGTTCATAGCAGCACAATTTACAATACCTAAGATTTGGAAACAGATGAGTGGATTAGAAAACTGTGGTACATCTACACAATGGAATACTACACTGCTGAAAAAAAGAAGGAATTCTTACCATTTGCAGCAGCATGGCTGGAACTGGAGAGCATTATGCTAAGCGAAATAAGCCAGTCAGAAAATGATAAATATCACATGATCTCACTCATTTGTGGAATTTAATGAACAACATAAACTGATGAACAAAAATAGAACCACAGTCATAGAATCATTGAACAGACTGTCTGTCCAACCTATGAGGAAAGGCGAGGGGTGAGGGAGTAAGATATCAACCAACGGACCTGTATGCATGCATATGAGCATAACCAATGGACACAGACAATAGGGGGTGAGGGCATGTGCTGGTGGGTGGGAGTGGCCGGAGAGAGGTCAATGGGGGAAAAAAGAGACTCGTGTAATACTTTAAACAATAAAGAATTTAAGTTTTAAAATAAAGTAACCAAGAAAACCAATTATAGCTACTGAAGAATTAGAACAACAAAACAAAGAAGTTTGACTGATTGGATATATCTAGAATGGATCAAAATTTATTTTTTTTTCAAGCACAAATGGATTAGTTTCACAAAGTAATATAAAGCAGTTCTCTACATTTTACAGAAATATCATACAAGTCACATTCTCTAAACACTAGACAATGCAATAACAAAAAGATAAAAGTCCTAATAAAAAAATAATCTTGGGTGAGGATTTTTTTAAAAGACAAAAGTCCCTATATTAAAAAAAAATTTTTTTTAAAAGCTTCTGAATGTGGAACAAAGTAGATATCATAATGGAAATTTAAAACTATTTATAAATGAAAACTACAAACACCATATTTGAAAACCTATAGGGACATAGCAAAAGTAGTGATTCATGAAAAATTAAAACCTTAGATGCTCATTTTAGAAAAGTATAATAACTAAAATTTAAGTGTGCCCCTAACAAGTTAGTAAAAAGAAGATAAACAAAAATGAAGTAGAAAGAAGGAAACAATAAGGAGAAAAGCTGAAATTAATTCAGTATGTAATCTAAGAGGGTAATAAAGAAATGATGCCCTAAGAAGCCTCTCGTTATCTAAATCAGTGGCTCTCAAACTTCACCCTGCAACCAAATCATGTGGAGTGCTTGTTAAACATGGATTGTTCAGAATCATCCCTAAAGTTTCTGATTCAGTAGGCTCAGGATGGACCCAAGATTTTGCATGTCACATAAATTCCCAGGTGTTATTGATGCTGCTAGTCCAAGTACCAAACTTTCAGAACCACTGATCTAAGTTAATGTCTTTAAATTCCAATAAAAATAACCATAAAAGTACATTTAATTCTAGCTAAAGAAGTAAGATTACACATAAACATTTATCTTCTCTCCCTTCTGAGACTCTGCCAAAATGTAAACCCAAGTAATAATGAGTAGGCCAGGAGGCGTCCATCAGCAGGTAAAAAATTATAATAAAGTTCTGGAAGAAAGCAATTATAGTGGTAACAAAGTTCATAATAAAAATTGCACAATGTTTTTGAAGAAAAAGGGTGTACTGAATTACTCCTGATAGGACTCTAGACAGGGTGAGAATCAATATAAAATGTGCAATATCAGACTAAAAGAAATTCAAGTTGGAAAAAGAGAAAATAGAGGAAAAACTTATCAGTGAAATATACAAGAAAATATTTTGGCTTCAAGTACCTTAGGATTTACTTGGAAAGATACATATACAAATCCTATATAATAAAGCGGTAATGTGCAAATTGACCTTCATGCCCTCACAAGATGGCTGCCTATGACCAGGCCAGCAGGAGGGTTAGTGAGGGACGACCAATTGACTGAACAAGCGGGCTGCATGGGGCGACCAGGCCAGCAGGGGGGTTAGTGAGGGATGACCAAACAGCTGAACAGCAGGCTGCGTGGGGTGACCAGACCGGCGGGGGTGGGG
>NW_005370366.1:629912-638445 GCF_000412655.1 Myotis brandtii
GGGGCCCAGGATGGGGGGGGGGGGCAGTTGGGGGAAACCAGGCCAGCAGGAGGGGCCGTGAGGGTCAACCAGGCTGGCAGGGGGGCAGTTGGGGGCGACCAGGCCTAAAGGGGGAGCAGTAAGGGGCGACCTGGCCAGCAGCAGGGACACTTAGGGGCGACCAAGCCAGCACGCAGAGGCAGTGAGGGGTGATCAGGCCGGCAGGGGCGTGCAGTTAGGGGTGACCAGGCAGGCAGGCAGGTGAGCGATTAGGAGCCAGTGGTCCAGGATTGTGAGAGGGATGTCCCGGATTGGAGAGAGTGCAGGCTGGGCTGAGCGGACGACCCCCGCCCCATGCACAAATTTCATGCACCAGGCCTCTAGTGAAGATAATAATTATCAGACACAGTCAATCTGGTAATTAGGAATGTAAAAAAATATTTTACAAAAGAAATAAAATATGACCTAGTCCTTAAAACCACCACATGTTATGTAGGTGGCAACAGTTATTGTTTTTTTTAGTTCTTTTTTAATGCTTCATCTTCCAAAGTAGTTTGTATCATTGATGAGTGTCAAAGGTATCTAATGACTAAAGAGAATTGCTCATCTTAAGTATTTGATACAAATTAGAATTTTAAACATATCCATAACTTCAGTAGTCAAGTAGAAAATGTAGATAATTAATAGAAACATTTTATTAGAAGATATTTAAATAATATGAGTATATTCAAAGCAATGTATTTTTACTTCAAAGACCATAGAAATCTAGGAACACCTAAATTGTAGTATATGCCTACAGATTTTGACATTAGAAAAGATTCAAGTAAATTTTCAACTTATAACTAGAAGAAAATAATTTAAAGGATTAACTTTAAAAGATTAATAATAAATACTTAGTTGTAACTTGGGTATTAATATTTCTTTTAATCTTGCTCTAAATATTGTTCTTATATGCAATATCATTGTACAGAAGAGAAATATTAAAAACTAGAGGCCCAGTGCACAAAATTCGTGCACTGGGGGGTGGGGTTCCCTCAGCCCAGCCTGCCCCTCTCACAGTCTGGGAGCCCTCAGTGGATGTCCTACTGACGACCACAGTCTGGCAGCAGAGGCTCGGAGCAGGCGTCCCGTGTGTGTGTGTGTGTGTGTGTGTGTGTCCCTGCTGGGGGCCTGCCCCAAGCCACATTGGAGGCTCAGAGCAGGCGCTGTGTGTGCGTGTGTGTGTGTGTGTGTGTGTGTGTGTCCCCTGGGGGCCTGCCCCCAGCTGCGTAGGAGGCTCAGAGCAGTAGCTCCGTGTGTGTGTGTGTGTGTGTGTGTGTGTGTGTGTGTGTCTGTCTGCTGGGGGCCTGCCCCCAGCCACACTGTGGAGGCTTGGAGCAGGCGCCCCTCTGTGTTGATCTCTCAGGCTCCTGGCCTCCACTGCGAGTTGTACTCTCCCTTGAGCTGTGGCCAGGGTGGGGTGCTGCATGCAGGCCGCGCTTTCCTGCTCACGGATCACCAGATCGCCGCAGAGACCCGGGGGCAGGCCCTCCTGGGTGCTGCCTACAGGCCGCACTTTCCTGCTCTGGGATCGCCATGGGAACCCAGGAGCAGGCCCACCTGGGGGCTGCCTGCAGGCCGCACTTTCCTGCTCTGGGATCGCCATGGCGACCCAGGAGCAGGCCCTCCTGGGGGCTGCCTGCAGGCCACACTTTCCTGCTCTGGGATCGCCATGGCGCCCCAGGAGCAGGCCCTCCTGGGGGCTGGGGGTGGGGCTTAGGCGGCGCAGGGCTTAGGCGGCACACGGGGGTCCCGACTGGGGGCAGGGCTTAGGCGGCACACGGGGGTCCCGGCTGGGGGCGGGGCCCGGATGGTGGCTTGCACTGTCCTGCCCTGCCTGCAGTATGAAAATTTGCATATCATGCTGATTAGCCAATGGGAGGTGTAGCTAAGGTACGGTCAATTACCATCTTTGTCTATTATTAGATAGGACAATCCAGCCCTTACATTTTACCAGTAAGATAATAGGAGACCCAGAGTTACTAAATGAATCCATTAATTATTACACTCTTATTTAATAAAGATTTTAGTTTAAAGAAAAATATCTTAATAGCAATTAGATTTTTATGTGATGGTATAGAATTAAATTTAGCTTCTTTTTTAAAAAGCTTTTGTTTGACTGTGGTTGGCACCAATCTGTTGACAAATACCCAAATTGCACAGCATCTTAAGTGGAATTTAATAAAAGTAATGTTTCATGTATGCTAGTTTTGCAAAAAGAAAACTATAAAATAACTACAAACATGATATTACAGTCAATTCTTCATCTTCATGGGGATTTTTTTCTCCCCAGTGGACATTTCTTAGACATCTATGTGGTCATACTTGTTACAGTTTTTAGGAAGAGGCAAAAAATAGATACTACCTTTTTTTTTTTGAAGTTGTTAATACCTAGGGTATTCAATATCATCTTATTCCTAAACTTCTCTCTTTTCCTCTTCACACTCTTCTACATCTTCTACCCCTGCCACTGTTACAGTGAGATACACAAATAGAATCCTTGATTTCTGGCATTCTTTCTAATTTATTTTGAGAAATTAGATTTCCTGATTAAACATTCTGCAAGAGTGCTGGTTTTTATTGTTGTTCTCTCCAAAAGGAGAACAAACTACTTCATATGTTTAGGCACCAAAGTTCGTGTCTTGAAGTGTCTTCCTGCCCAAGAACTATTTTATCTCACATGGTGCCAACATATCTGTGTTCATTAGAATTGAATTCTGGCCTGGCTGGCGTGGGTCAGTGGTTGAATGTCCACCTATGAACCAGAAGGTCACAGTTCAATTCTGGTCAGGGCACATGCCTGGGTTGTGGGGCTCCATGCCCAGTGTGGGGTGTGCATGAGGCAGCTGATCAATGATTCTCTCTAATCATTGGTGTTTCTGCTTTCTCTCCCTCTCCCTTCATCTTTGAAATCAATAAAAATATATATTAAAAAAATAATTGAATTCTGTTCTTCAAGCATTTTGAATATATTTTTAATTAATTTGTTTGGGGGGACATTGGTTCGAAAAACATACGGGATGCCAGCATGGCTCAATGGTCAGCCTGCACACCAAAGGATTGCGTGTTCAATTCCCAGTCAAGTGCATGTACCTGGGTTTCAGGTCCCATCCCTGCCCCCAGTTGGGGCACCTGTGGGAGGCAACCAATCAATGTGTCTCTGTCACTGTCAAATGGTCTCTCTCTCTCTTTCCTTTCCTTCCACACTCTCTAAGAAATCAATGGGGAAAAAATACCCTCACCTCTTGGGTGAAGATTTAAAAAACAAAAAAGGAAAGAAAAGAAAAACCACACAGGTTTCAAGTGTATAACTCAATAAAACTTCATCTGCACATTGCATCGTGCTCCCATCACCCCAAGCAAAGTTTCTTTCATTCTCCATTCCTCCCACCTTTGCCCACCTCCACCGACTCCCTGCCCTCTTTCCCTCTGGCTATCACGCTGTGTGTGTGTGTGTGTGTGTGTGTGTGTGTGTGTGTGTGTGTTGTGTGTGTGCGCGCACGCGCACGGTTAATACCTTCATCTTCTTTCATCCAGCTCCCCAATTCCCCTCCCTTCTGAGAGCTGTCATTCTGCTCCTCATATCCATGCCTCTGTTTCTATTTTGTCAGTTTATTTTGTTCATTAGATTCCACATATAAGTAAGATCATATGCTATTTGTCTTTCTCTGACTGGCTTATTTCACTTAGCATAAAAATCTCCAGGTCAATCCATGCTGTCTCAAAGGGTAAGATTTTCTTGTTGTTGTTTTTTATTGCTGAGTAGTACTCCATTGTGGAACATACCACAGCTTTTTTATCCACTCATCTACTGATTAGACTTGGGCTGTTTCCAGATCTTGACTGCTGTACATAACGCTGCAATTAACATAGGGGTGCATATATTCTTTCGAATTAGTGTTTCAGGATTCTTCAGATATATCCCAGAGGTGGGACAGCCGGGTCAAAAGGGAGTTCCATTTTTAGTTGAGGAAACTCCATACTGTTTTCCACAGTGGCTGCACCAGTCTGCATTCCCACCAAGATATTCTCATCAGCACTTGTTGATTTACTGGTGATTGCCATTCTGACAGGCATGAGGTGATACCTAATGGTGGTTTTAATTTGCATCTCTCTAATTATTACTGACATTGAGCATTTTCTCATATGTATACTGGCTACCTCTATCTCTTGTTTGGAGAAGTATCTATTTGGATCCTTTGCCCATTTTTTAATTGGGTTGTTTGTCTTCCTGGTGTTGAGTTGTATAAGTTCTTTATATATTTTGGGTATTAATTCCATATCAGATGTATTATTTGCAAATATACTCCCCTATTCAGTGGGTTCCCTTTTCATTTTTCCCATGACTGGGGAGATATATTGGCAAAAATTATGCCACAAGAGATGTCTGAGATTTTACTGCCTATGTTTTCATGTAGGAATTTTATGGTTTCATAACATATTAGGTCTTTTATCCATTTTTTAAAATCTTTATTGTTGAAAGTATGACATAAGTCCTCCTTTTTCCCCCATTGAACTCTTCCAACCCACTCCTGTCCCCCCACCCCCAACAGGCCCTCACCACCCCATTGTCTGTGTTCACAGGTTATGCATATATGCATACAAGGTCCTTGGTTGATCTCTTCCCACCTACCCTCCCCTGCCTTCCCTCTGAGGTTCGAAAGTCTGCTCATGCTTCTCTGTCCCTGGGTCTATTTTTGTTCATCAGTTTATTTTATTCATTAGATTCCATATATGAGTGAGATCATGTGGTACTTATTTTCCTCTGACTGGCTTATTTCGCTTAGTATAATACTCTCCAGGTCCATCAATATTGTTGTAAATGGTAAGAGTTCTTTCCTTTTTTTTTTTTTTGGCATGTAGTATTACATTGTGTACATGTACCACACTTTTTTATCCACTTATCTATTAACTAGAGGCCCAATGCATGAAATTCATGCAAGAGTAAGCCTTCCTTCTGCAGGCTGCCAGCACCGGCTTCCCTCTGGCACCCAGGACCCTGGCTTCCCTCTGGCCGCCAGCAGGCACCCAGGCTTCCCTCATAGCCCAGCTTCATCTGGAAGGCCGTCAGGTCTAATCAGCATATTATGTTTTTATAATTACAGATGGGCACTTGGGCTATTTCTAGATCTTATAATGCTGCAAGGAACATAGGTGTGTATATATTCTTTCTCATGAGTGTTTTGGGTTTCTTATGATATATTCCTAGAAGTGGGATCACGGGGTTAAATGGGAGTTCCATTTTTAATTTTTTGAGGACACTCCATACTGTTTTCCATAAAGCTTTCACCAGCGTACTAGGGTTCCCTTTTCTCCACAGCCTCGCCAACACTTGTCACTGGTTGATTTGTTGATAATAGCCATTCTGACAGGTGTGAGGTGATATCTCATTGTCATTTTGATTTGCAATTCTGGGATGATTAGTGACTTTGAGCATTTTTACATATGCCTCTTGGCCTTCTGTATGCCCACTTTGGAGAAGTGTCTATTTAGGTCCTCTGACGATTTTTAATTGGATGTTTGTCTTCCTTTTGTTAAGTTGTATGAGTTCCCTATAAATTTTGGAGATTAACCCCTTCTCAGATGTATCATTGGCAAATATGTTCTCCCATGTAATGGGCTCACTTGTTATTGTGTTGATGGTTTCTTTTGCTGTGCAGAAGCTTTTATTTTGATATAGTCCCATTTGCTTATTTTCCCCTTAGTTTCCATTGTCCTAGGAGATATATCCGTAAATATATTGCTATGAGAGATGTCTGAGATTTTGGTGTCTATGGTTTCTTCTAGGATTTTAATGGTTTCACATCTTACATTTAAGTCTTTCATCCATTTTGAGTTTATCCTTGTGTATGGTGTAAGTTGGCGGTCTAGTTTCAATTTTTTCATGTACTTGTCCAATTTTCCCAACACCATTTATTGAAAAGACTATCTTTATTCCATTGAATACTCTTGCCTCCTTGTCAAATATTAATTGACAATAAAGGTGTGTGTACATTTCTAGGCTCTTTGTTATGTTACAATGGTCTATATGCCTGCTCTTATGCCAGTACCATGCTGTTTTTATTACAAAACAGTATAGTTTGATATCAGGTAGTGTGATACCTCCAACTTGGTTCTTTTTTCTCAAGACTGCCAAGGCTATTTGGGGTCTTTTTGGTTCCATATAAAATTTTGAAAAATTTGTTCTAGATCTGTGAAGTATGCCATTGGTATTTTAATAGGAATTGTGTTAAATCTTTGGATAGTATGGACAATTTAATGAGGTTAATTCTTCCAATCCACGAACATGGTATATGCTTCCACTTATTTGTGTCTTCCTCAATTTCTTTCTTCAATACCCTATAATTTTCCGAGTATAGGTCTTTTACCTCCTTTGAATATCTTATATTTTCCTCCCACCTATTAAATTTCCTCTTGGGTTAAATACAGATGATATGAGATGCCTGTGTGCTAATGCCATCCATTGGTGAAAATATATATGTGACTATGACTCTTGCTAATGAGGGTAGAAATTGTATTAATATAGGCTTTAAAACTACCAAAGGATAGAACCACAATCTTATTTTTAATCTATTACAAAACACTACCATAGTGGAAGAAGATACTAAGTAGTTATACTTCATCTTTGTTTTCATTTAAGGTTTACAAAGACCATTTTCATTTTTCCATGTTTAATTGGACTAAATGTATAATCATAAGCATAAGCAAATATTCCAAACACAGAAAAGAGATTAAGATTCAAATGTATAAACAAGTTAAATAATGACATGTATCATTTATGTACAGACAAAATTGCCAGTGTTACATTCAATTCAAAAATGTAAGTTATTGCCTTTCCCCTGGCTGGCAGCGCAGGGGCCGCACAATGCCCAGAGTTACTATAAAAGACATGAACCAGGAGGAGTTCATCAGAGCTCTTGCAGCCTTCCTGAAAAAGGCCAGGATGCTGAAAGTCCCTAAATGGGTACACAATGGCAAGCTGCCCAAGCATAAATAGCTTGCTCCCTACAATGAGAATTGGTTTTACACACGAGCTGCTTCCACAGTGCGGCCCCTTTACCTTCAGAAAGGAGCTGGATTGGCTCCATGACCAAGATCTATGGAGGATGACAGAGAAATGGTGTCATGCCCAGCCACTTTAGCAGAGGCTCCAAGAGTATGGTCTGCTGGTCCTCCAAGCCCTGCAGGGGCTGAAAATGGTGGAAAAGGACAAGGATGGGGTCCACAACTGACACCTCAGGGACAGAGAGATCTGGACAGAATCTCAGAGCAAGTGGCAGCTGCCAACAAGAAGCATTAGAACAAATGCTAGGTTAATAAATTGCCTCATTTGTTTAAAAGAAATTGAAGCAGTAATTTAAAAACTTTCAGCAAACAATAGTACTGGACTGAATGTACTTACAGGACAATTTTAGCAAATATTCAAAAAGAACAACTAGGAGAGAACCAAGATGGCGGCATAAGGTATAAACCTGTACATGCTGCCCCCCACAACCACATTAAAACTACAACTAAAAGACAAAACAGCTATCATCCAGAACCACGGGAAAGCTGGCCAAGAGGAAGTTCTACAACTAGAAGGAAAGAAAAAAGCACATTGAGACTGGGTAGGAGGTACAGAGGCACCAAGAGCAGAGGTATGGAGGCGTGCGCGAGGCGGGCAGCACCTGGGTGCACGGTTTTTTTCAATCAGAAGGGGATACAAGCTCTCGAATGCACTGAACCCGTTTACGGCGAGACTCTGGGGACCCAGACTCCTACGGGGAGAAACTAGACTGTCTTGCAGCGGGTCAGAAAGCAAGGGTAGCTTTCTCGCAGAGCTGCTCACAGGGATCATTATTACTGTGGGGGCGCAGGACTCGGGGACTCGGAGACACAGAGACTCGGAGACGCGGAGATACGAGGAGTCGCGGAGACGGCTGACGACAGCCATTGCTGTTTGCTCTGCCCTGGTGATTCTCTGAGACCCCGCCCCACTCAATTTACATCCCCACCAAGCTGTGTGCAGCGGCTCAAAGGAATCACCTGTGCTTTTGCAGCCTAACGTAACAAACTGCAGCTGGGTCAGAGAGCTCCAAAACTTCCAAACCCCAAACAAAGAGGAGAAATCTGCTGATATCGCTGTTCCTCCTGCTGGGTGGACTCACACAGTGGTTGACTTGGAGATCCAGGAGCCAGGGTACCCAGTGGTCAGATACCAGATTTCAACTCCTCACATCCATAAGGGACACACTTAAGAGGCAGACTCAGTGAGCACCAAAGCCCCACTGAAGCAAGTCCTACCCCATAAGGGTGTATCCACCACAGCAGTTCTTCCACTACAGACACAGTGGGTCCTCGCAGTCAGCCAAAATGCGGAGACAAAGAAACATTTCACAAATGAAAGAAATGGAGGAAAGCAAACTATTGGACATAGAGTTCAAAACCACAGTTATAAGGTTACTCAAGAATCTTCTACGAACCTCCGAGGAACTTAGTGAGACCTTCAAGGATCTTAATGAGAATGCCAAAAAAA
>NW_005370366.1:639567-640009 GCF_000412655.1 Myotis brandtii
TGTGGGGGGTGCGGGAAGAGATTGGACAAAAACCTTACACCTATGGATGAGGACAGGGGCGAGGGGTAAGGGCATGGGGTGGAGTGGGAACCAGGTGGAGGGGAGCTATAGGGGGAAAAAAGAGGAACATCTGTAATAATCTGAACAATAAAGATTTATTTAAAAAAAAAAGAAGAAGAAGAACTAACACCTATCCTCCAAAATCTATTCCAAAAAATTCAAGAGGTGGAAAGACTTGAAAGCTCTTTTTTGCCCTAGCCAGTTTGGCTCAGTGGATAGAGCATTGGCCTGCAGACCCAAGGGTCCTAGATTCTATTCTGGTTAAGGGAATGTACCTTGGTTTCAGGCTCCCCTGTCTTTCCCTCTCTCTTCCACGCTTCCTAAAAATCAATGGAAAAATATTCTTGGGCAAGGATTAACCAAAAAAAAGAAAGAAAGCTTT
>NW_005370366.1:640418-675700 GCF_000412655.1 Myotis brandtii
CTCTGCCTCGGCCCGCAACCATGGCTTTGTCCGGAAGGACGTCCAGAAGGTCTCCCAGAAGGGTTCCCTGTCTAATTAGCATATTACCCTTTTATTAGTATAGATAATGAACTCTCAGAAAGAGAAGCTAAAAAAACAATCCTATTTACCATTGCAAAAAAATAAAAAATAAGATACCTAAGAATAAACTTAACCAAGAGGTAAAAGACCTGTACTTGGAAAACTATAGGACACTGAAAAAGAAATACAGGAAAATACAAACAAATGAAAGTGTATATCATGTTCATGAATTAGAAGAATTAACATCATTAAAATGCCCATACTACCCAAAGCAATCTAGGTTCAATGCAATCCCTATTAAGATACCAATGGCATACTTCACAGACCTAGAATAAACACTCCAAAAACTCATACGATACCAAAAAAGACCCTGATAGCTGCAGCAATCTTGAGAAAGAAGAACAAAGTTGAAGGGATCACAATACCAGATATCAAACTATACCACAAAGCCATTGTAATTAAAACAGCCTGCTACTGGCACAAGAACAGGCATACAGATCAATGGAACAGAACAGAGACCCCAGAAACGGACCCATGTCATTACAGTTATTTAATATTTGACAAAGGAGGCAAGAACATACAATGAAGTAAAGACACTCTCTTCAACAAATGTTGGGAAAACTGGACAGAGACATGGAAAAAGATGAAACTAGTCCACCAATTTGTACCATACACAAGAATAAACTCAAAATGGATTAAAAAAAACTTATATGTAAGCCATGAAACCATAAAAATCCTAGAAGAAAACATAGGCAGTAAAAGCTCAGTCATCTCATATAGCAGAATTTTTGCCGATACATCTCCTAGGGCAAGAGATACAAAGGAAAAAGTAAACAAATGGGACTACATCAAAATCAAAAGCTTTTGCACAGCAAAAGAAACCACCATCAAAATGAAAAGGCAACCCACTATACGGGAGAACATATTTGCCAATGATACATCTGATAAGGGGTTAATCTTCAAAATATAAAAATACTCATACAACTCAACAAAAGGAAGACAACCCAATTTAAAAATGGGCAAAGGATCTAAACAGACACTTCTCCAAAGAGAATATACACATATCCAATAGAAATTTTAAAAAATTCTCAACATCAATAATCATCAGAGAGATGCAAATTAAAACTACCATGAAATATCATCTCACACCAGTGCTGGCAAGGATGTGAAGAAAAGGGAATCCTAGTACACTGCTGGCGGGAATGCAGACTGGTACAGCCACTATGGAAAACAGTATGGTGTTTCCTCAAAAAATTAAAAATGGAATTGCCAGTGACCCATTGATATTACTTCTAGAATCCCAAAACACCAATCCAAAAGAATACATACACCCCTATGTTCATAGCAGCATTATTTACAATAGCTAAAATCTGGAAACATCCCAAGTGCCCATCAGTAGATGAGTGAATATGAGCTGTGGTGCATTTCCACAATGGAATACTACTCAGCTGTAAAAAAGAAAGAAATCTTACCCTTTGCGACAGCATGGATGGACCTGGAGCTTACTGTGCTAAGTGAAATAAGCCAGTCAGAGAAAGACAAATATCACATGATCTTACTTATATGTGGAATCTAATAAATAAAATAATCTGATGAACAAAATGGGTCCAGAGGCATGGGTGGGTAGAACAGACTGACAGATCTCAGAGGGGAGAGTGATGGGGGGACAGGAAGAGATTAATCAAAGAACCTATATACTTAAATGGATTGCCCACAGATACAGACAATAGTGTAGTGAAGGCCTGGGGAGGGGCAGGGGGTTTGAGGGGAGCAAAAGAGGGGAAATTGGGGGATATCTGTAATACTATCAATTATAAAAAAAAATGTGTATGTAAGGCATTTTGTATTGCTACCAAGTCTTCAACTATAGTAACATAAATAAAATTTGATAATTTTTTCCATTTTAACTCCAAGAGGTGGCTTGAAATAATATTTTAAAGATATAACTTGAAAATAAAGCTTCTCACCCTGGCCAATGTGGCTCAGTGGGTTGGAACATCATCCCATACACCAAAAGGCACAGGTCTGATTCCTGGTCAGGGCACATACCTAAGTTGCAGGTTTGATCCAGGTTAGGGCGCATACAGGAGACAACCGTTTGCTGTTTCTCTCTCACATCGATGTCTCTCTCTCCCTCTCTTCCTCTCTCTCTCTCTCACCCTCCCCCTCTCTCTAAAATCAATAAATGTCTTTGGGTGAGGATTTAAATAAATAATAAGAAGAAAAAAATAAAGCTTCTCTTTGAGTCTGACTTGGAAATTCAAATAAAACAAAACATCCATTAAGACATGTTTCCATTCTTCCTCTCCACACCCATGAACTGAAAATATTAAAAGGTTAGAAAATAAGAATCATGAAGAAAGATGAAAGGCAGTAAGGTTATTTACCTCCTGTGATCCTTTCAACTTTAGACTCTGAGAGTAATAACAACAGTAATTACCGTTGCCCCCTTAGATCCAGGGGGCAACAACCAGTCTCTAACAATGCAGTGACTGATACAATCTAATTCCTAGTCCTGCGGGGAGTATCAAGAGCTCATTCAGTCTTAGGGTGTCATTCAGGCCAACTTCCCTCCAACCCTCCAAAAGCCTTTTGAAATAGCCTCAACTATAAATTTCTTGAACACTTCCTGAATGGGAAATTTAAGGCCTCCTGAGCTCCTGAGGTCCTTTGTTGGGCAGTTATTATTGTGGGGATATCCATCTTCAAATAAAACTAGAAATACCTCCTAATTGATTTAGAAGGACTTAAGCATAGCAGGCAAAATTCTCTTCCAGTTTATTGACTGCCCATACAGCTTCTCTATTCTGACTGCTGCATCCAAATATTAAGATTATAATACTTATACCATGTTCTTGGATTGGTAGAATCAACATCATTAAAATGTCCATACTACCCAAAGCAATCTATAAATTCAACGCACTTCCCATTAAAATACCAATGGCCTACTTCAAAGATCTAGAACGAACTCTCCAAAAATTCATCTGGAATAAAAAAAGACCCCGAATAGCTGCAGCGATCCTGAGAAAGAACAAAGTAGGTGGGATCTCAATGCCAGATATCAAGCTGTATTACAAAGCCACTGTTCTCAAAACTGCCTGGTACTGGCACAAGAACAGACATATAGATCAATGGAATAGAATAGAGAGCCCAGAAATCAGCCCCAACCAATACGCTCAATTAATATTTGACAAAGGAGGCAAGAACATACAATGGAGTCAAGACAGTCTCTTCAATAAATGGTGCTGGGAAAATTGGACAGATACATGCAAGAAAATGAAACTAGACCACCAACTTACACCATACACAAAAATAAACTCAAAATGGATAAAGGACTTAAATATACGACAGGAAACCATAAAAATACTAGAAGAATCCAAAGGCAACAAAATCTCAGACATATGCCGAAGCAATTTCTTCACCGATACAGATCCTAGGGCATTGGAAACTAAAGAGAAAATAAACAAATGGGACTACATCAAAATAAAAAGTTTCTGCACAGCAAAAGAAACCATCAACAAAACAACAAGAAAGCCCACTACATGGGAGAACATATTTGCCAACATTATATCTGATAAGGGCCTAATCTCCAACATTTATAGGGAACTCATACAACTTAACAAAAGGAAGATAAACAATCCAATCAAAAAATGGGCAAAGGACCTAAATAGACACCTTTCAAAAGAGGACATTCAGAAAGCCAAGAGACATATGAAAACATGCTCAAAGTCACTAATCATCCGAGAGATGCAAATCAAAACAACAATGAGGTACCATCTCACACCTGTCAGAATGGCTATCATCAACAAATCAACAAACGACAAGTGCTGGAGAGGATGTGGAGAAAAAGGAACACTTGTGCACTGCTGGTGGGAATGCAGACTGGTGCAGCCACTATGGAAGACAGTATGGAGTTTCCTCAAAAAACTGGAAATGGAACTCCCATTTGACCCTGTGATCCCACTTCTAGGAATATATCCCAAGAAACCAAAAACACCAATCAGAAAGGATATATGCACCCCTATGTTCATAGCAGCACAATTCACCATAGCTAAGATTTGGAAACAGCCTAAGTGCCCATCAGTAGATGAATGGATTAGAAAACTGTGGTACATCTACACGATGGAATACTATGCTGCTGTAAAAAAGAAGGAACTCTTACCATTTGCAACAGCATGGATGGAACTGGAGAGCATTATGCTAAGTGAAATAAGCCAGTCAATGAAGGAAAAATACCACATGATCTCACTCATTCATGGATAATAGAGACCATTATAAACTTTTGAACAATAATAGATACAGAGGCAGAGCTACCTCAAACAGATTGTCAAACTGCAGCGGGAAGGCTGGGGAGGGTTGGGGGGCAGGAGGGAGGGGGGTAAAAGATCAACCGAAGGACTTGTATGCATGCATATAAGCAAAACCAATGGACATAAGACACTGGGGGGTAAGGGAGGGCAGGGGATTGTCAAGGGCGGGGGAAAAAAGGACACATATGTAATACCCTTTGTAATACTTATTATAATATTTTTTTAAAAAGAATTAAAAAAAAGAGAGAGAAAAAATTTTTTAATCCTGTTTACAACTGCAGGGGGGTGCAAAGAAAGCAAGAATGCATTTAACAAATTTTGAACATGGCGGCCAAGAGGATGGCAGGGAAAGAGAGTATGTGTGAGTAAAGGAACAAGAGGGGCATGTGTGGACATGTGTGGTGTGTTCCAGGTTAGGGCGCATACAGGAGACAACCGTTTGCTGTTTCTCTCTCACATCGATGTCTCTCTCTCCCTCTCTTCCTCTCTCTCTCTCTCACCCTCCCCCTCTCTCTAAAATCAATAAATGTCTTTGGGTGAGGATTTAAATAAATAATAAGAAGAAAAAAATAAAGCTTCTCTTTGAGTCTGACTTGGAAATTCAAATAAAACAAAACATCCATTAAGACATGTTTCCATTCTTCCTCTCCACACCCATGAACTGAAAATATTAAAAGGTTAGAAAATAAGAATCATGAAGAAAGATGAAAGGCAGTAAGGTTATTTACCTCCTGTGATCCTTTCAACTTTAGACTCTGAGAGTAATAACAACAGTAATTACCGTTGCCCCCTTAGATCCAGGGGGCAACAACCAGTCTCTAACAATGCAGTGACTGATACAATCTAATTCCTAGTCCTGCGGGGAGTATCAAGAGCTCATTCAGTCTTAGGGTGTCATTCAGGCCAACTTCCCTCCAAAAGCAAAAATGCCTTTTGAAATAGCCTCAACTATAAATTTCTTGAACACTTCCTGAATGGGAAATTTAAGGCCTCCTGAGGAACCCTGTTCCTTTGTTGGGCAGTTATTATTGTGGGGATATCCATCTTCAAATAAAACTAGAAATACCTCCTAATTGATTTAGAAGGACTTAAGCATAGCAGGCAAAATTCTCTTCCAGTTTATTGACTGCCCATACAGCTTCTCTATTCTGACTGCTGCATCCAAATATTAAGATTATAATACTTATACCATGTTCTTGGATTGGTAGAATCAACATCATTAAAATGTCCATACTACCCAAAGCAATCTATAAATTCAACGCACTTCCCATTAAAATACCAATGGCCTACTTCAAAGACCTAGAACGAAGGAGGCAAGAACATACAATGGAGCCAAGATAGTCTCTTCAATAAATGGTGTTGGGAAAATTGGACAGATATATGCAAGAAAATGAAACTAGACCACCAACTTACACCATACACAAAAATAAACTCAAAATGGATAAAGGACTTAAATGTACGACAGGAAACCATAAAAATTCTAGAAGAATTCAAAGGCAACAAAATCTCAGACATATGCCGAAGCAATTTCTTCACTGATACAGCTCCTAGGGCAGTTGAAACTAAAGAGAAAATGAACAAATGGGACTACATCAAAATAAAAAGCTTCTGCACAGCAAAAGAAACCATCAACAAAACAACAAGAAAACCCACTGCGTGGGAAAACATATTTGCCAACGTCATATCTGATAAGGGCCTAATCTCCAAAATTTATGGGGAACTCATACAACTTAACAAAAAGAAGATAAACAATCCAATCAAAAAATGGGCAAAGGACCTAAATAGACACCTTTTAAAAGAGGACATTCAGAAAGCCAAGAGACATATGAAAACATGCTCAAAGTCACTAATCATCCGAGAGATGCAAATCAAAACAACAATGAGGTACCATCTCACACCTGTCAGAATGGCTATCATCAACAAATCAACAAACGACAAGTGCTGGAGAGGATGTGGAGAAAAAGGAACACTCGTGCACTGCTGGTGGGAATGCAGACTGGTGCAGCCACTATGGAAGACAGTATGGAGTTTCCTCAAAAAACAAAACATGGAACTCCCATTTGACCCTGTGATCCCACTTCTAGGAATATATCCCAAGAAACCAGAAACACCAATCAGAAAGGATCTATGCACCCCTATGTTCATAGCAGCACAATTCACCATAGCTAAGATTTGGAAACAGCCTAAGTGCCCATCAGTAGATGAATGGATTAGAAAACTGTGGTACATCTACACGATGGAATACTATGCTGCTGTAAAAAAGAAGGAACTCTTACCATTTGCAACAGCATGGATGGAACTGGAGAGCATTATGCTAAGTGAAATAAGCCAGTCAATGAAGGAAAAATACCACATGATCTCACTCATTCATGGATAATAAAGACCATTACAAACTTTTGAACAATAATAGATACAGAGGCAGAGCTGCCTCAAACTGATTGTCAAACTGCAGTGGGAAGGCCAGAGAGGGTCGGGGGGCAGAAGGGAGGGGAGTAAGAGATCAACCGAAGGACTTGTATGCATGCATATAAGCATAACTAATGGACATAAGACACTGGGGGGTAAGGGAGGGCAGGGGCTTGTCAAGGGGGGGGAGGACACATATATAATACCCTTTGTAATACTTATTATAATATTTTTTTAAAAAGAATTAAAAAAAAGAGAGAGAAAAAATTTTTTAATCCTGTTTACAACTGCAGGGGGGTGCAAAGAAAGCAAGAATGCATTTAACAAATTTTGAACATGGCGGCCAAGAGGATGGCAGGGAAAGAGAGTATGTGTGAGTAAAGGAACAAGAGGGGCATGTGTGGACATGTGTGGTGTGTGTGGGGGGGGGGGGGGGGGGGGGGGGGGGGGGGTGAGGGAAAGTTAGATATCGCAGGAGTCCCAAGGACTGGCAGATCAGGCTCTTCTAGACAGGGAGCCCCTGCTACCACCGCACATACTCCCAGGCCAGTGAGGTTTTGGCACAGAACTCATGCCATCTTGTAGAGGAAAGCAATGGAGGCCAGAAGTGCAACCACACCAACACCCTCAGACACTACCCCCAGTGTGTGCAGGGAGCTTCTTGCAGCCATAACCTATGTGGAACCACCACCGTGTCCTGGCAGTGAGCAGCGCAGTACCACACTGCAGGTCCCAGAGGTCTGCAGTGAGTGCATGCCAGAGAGACTTCCCAAGCTGCACCTCCCCACCAGAGGAGGTGAGCCCAAACACAATATACCAGGATCCTGTGCTACAGGTCCCCGCACTGTGAGTGCAAGCCAGGTGTAGACCATGCCTGCCCGATCCCCCATCCTAATACAGAGCAGCAGACCAGTGCACACTCTGCCCCTGACACAGACAGAGTTGTCGGGTCTGCATGGGTTCTGCCCATAGCATGGACAGAGACTTTAGGCTGGCACACACTCCACCCCAGGCTCGGAAGAGCTGTCACCCAGAGCACATCCTACCCCCGGCCCAGGTCAGAGCTGCTGGTGAGACCTGGTGTGCCCAGCCACAGGTCACAAGACCACGCTACACGTGCACTACCAGAGGGCCCTAGGGTGCCATCATGCCTTGGGTGCTAGGGCTGCATAGTAAATTGCATGTCGGAGGGCACTAGACTCCCACAGGGAGTTGCACATCAGAGGAACTGTGTATGTGCCCACACCAAACCCATAAATCTGAAGTGAACAAATGAGGGACCATAACTGTGGGAGAAGGAGGTACAACTCACAGCAGACACAATAAAGTTATGAAACTCAAGGCAGACCCAGCCTCTGGTATTATAGTGAGTCCCAGATCATTGAACCACTAGGGGCTTCAACCCCTCTGACACCAAGCGGGGAGCCCAGGGCCAGAAAGAGACAGGAAATATTGGGAGACAAAGAAATAACCACCAAAAGAAAAAAATGAGGAATCACCAGAAAAGGAACTAAATGAAATGGAGGCAACTAATATGTCAGAGAAAGAATTCAGAGTAAGGGTAACAGTTCCTAAACCTGCTGGATAAGAAAATTACCAACATGCATAAGAATCAAGAGGAAATGAAGAATGACATAGCTGAAATAAAGAACACAATGGAAGGTTTCAACAGTAAACTAGAAGAAGCAGAAGACCGAATCAGCTAGTTAGAAGACAGGGGGAAAAACAAACAAACACAAAATCTGAACAGCAATTGGAGAAAAAAGTAGAAAGCAGGAGGAGAGCTTAAGGGAGCTTTGGGACAACATGAAACGAAGCAAGATCCGTATAATAAGGGTGCCAGAAGAACAAGAAGAGGAGCAAAAATTAGAAAACCTATTTGAAGAAATAATGACAGAAAACTTCTCTGATTTAAGGAAGAAAAAGTCACACAACAGAGTCCCAAACAAGATGAACACAGGAAGAACTAAAACAAGACATGATGTAATTACAATGTCAAATGTTAATGATAAAGAGAGAATCTTAAGGGATGCAAGAGAGAGACAGAGAGATACCTACAAGGGATTTCCCACTAGATTATCAAAAGAGTTCTCAATAGAAACACATCAGGCCAGAACAGAATGGAATGAAGTATACAAAGTGATGCAAAGCAAGGGGCTGAATCCAAGAATACTCTATCTAACAAGACTATTAATCAAAATTGAAGGGGAAATCAGGAGCTTCCCAGACCAAAAAAAAAAATGCTAAGGGAGTTTATCACCACCAAGCCAGCAATGCAAAAAATGCTAAAGGGAATGCTGTAAAAAGAAGAAATAGAAAGGGAAGAAGGAACACAGTCATAAAGCATAGAAATGGCTACAAACAAGTACCTATCAATAACAACATTAAACGTAAATGGATTAAGTGCTCCAATCAAAAGTGACTGAATGGATAAGAAAACATGTAACATATATATCCTGTCTACAGGGGACCCACCTCAGAACAAGGGACAACCACAGACTGAAAGTAAAGGGATGGAAAAATATCTATCAGGCAAATGGAAATGGAAAAAAAAGCTGAGGTAGCAATACGTATATCTGACACAATAGACCTCAAAGTGAAGACCATAACAAGAGACAAGGAAGGGAACGTCATAATTCTAAAGGGATCGATATAACAAGAGGATATAACATTGGTAAACATATATGCACCCAATGCAGGAGCACCCAAATACATAAAAAAAAAAAACTTCTGGAAGATATCAGGGGAGAGGTTGACAGCAACACAATCATAGTAGGGGACTTTAATACCCCATTAACATCACTGGATAAATCCTCTAGACAAAAAAATAGCAAAGAAACAGCAATCCTAAATGACTCACTAGATCAGATGGACCTAATTGACAGCTTTAGAACATTCCACCCCAAAATGACAGAATATACATTCTTCTGAAGAACATGTCAGACATTTTCAAAGATAGACCACATATTGGGACACAGGCAAAGTCTCTCCAAATTCAAGAAGATTGAAATCATATCCAGCATCTTCTCAGATAACAATGGTATAATATTAGAAATAAACTACAATAAAAACAATTACAACAAATCAAACACTTGAAGGCTGAATAGCATACTATTAAACAATGATTGGGTTACCAAAGAGATCAAAGAAGAAATTAAAAACATCCTGGAAACAAACAACAATGAAAACACAGTCCAAAATCTTTGGGACACAATGAAAACAGTTCAGAGAGGGAAGTTCATAGCATTACAGGCCTACCTCAAAAAAACAAGAAAAACTGATAATAAACCATCTAAATCTGCAACTTAAAGAATTAGAAAGAGAGCAACAAGAAAAGCCCAGAGTGAGCAGAAGGAAGTAAATAATAAAGATCAGAGCAGAAATAAATAACATAGAGACAAAAAAAACAATACAAAAGATAATGAAACAAAGAACTGGTTCTTTGAAAGGATAAACAATATTGATGAACATCTAGCCAGGCTCACCAAGAAACAAAGAGAGAGGACCCAAATAAACAAAATCAGAAATGAAAGAGGTGAAATAACATTAGATCCCACAGAAATACTAAGAATCTTTTTTAAAAAAATACAATGAGCAACTCTATTCCAACAAACTAGTCAATCTAGAAGAAATGGACCTATTCCTAGAAAAATACGACCTCCAAAACTCAACCAGGAGGAATCACAAAATCTGAATAAGTCGGTATCTATGGAGAAAATTGAAGCAGTAATCAAAAAACTTCCAACAAACAAAAGCCTTGGACCAGACGGCTTCCCAGCGGAGTTTTATCGAACATTCAAAGAAGAAATAAAACCTATCTTCCTCAGACTATTCCAAAAAATTCAAGAGGAAGGAACACTTCCAAGCTATTTCTACAAAGGCAGCATTACCCTAATCCCAAAACCAAATAAAGACCACACAAAGAAAGAGAATTACAGGCCAATATCCCTCATGAACATAGACGCCAAAATTCTCAACAAAATTCTAGCAAATCGAATCCAGTATTACTTTAGAAAGATAATACACCTTGACTAAGTAAAATTTATTCCAGGGATGCAAGGATGGTACAATATCCACAAATCAATAAACATGATACACCACATAAACAAACTGAGAGATAAAAACCATATAATCATATCCATTGATGCAGAAAGAGCATTTGACAAAATCTAACACCCTTTCTTGATAAAAACTCTCAGGAAGGTGGGAATAGAACGCTCATACCTCAACATAATAAAAGCCATATATGACAAACCTACAACCAACATCATACTCAATGGGCAAAAACTAAAACCATGTCCCTTAAGAACAGGAACAAGACAGGGATTCCCACTCTCACCACTCCTGTTCAACATAGTACTGAAGCACTAGCATTGCAATCAGACAAGAAGAAGAAATAAAAGGCATCCAATTGGAAAAGAAGAAATAAAACTGTCCTTATTCGCAGTTGGCATGAGATTGTACATAGAAAACCCTAAAGACTCCAAAAAAACTTCTAGACTTAATAAATGAATTTGGCAATGTAGCAGGATACAAAATTAACACCCAGAAGTCTATGGCTTTTTTAAACACCAATAATGAACTAACATAAATAGAAACAAAAGAATTCAATCCCATTACAATTGCAACAAAAATTAAGATACCTAGGAATAAACTTAACTAAAGAGGTAAAAGACCTCTACTCAGAAAACTACAGGACGTTGAAAAAAGAGATAGAGGAAGACATAAACAAATGGAAGAATATACCGTGTTCATGGATTGATAAAATCAACATCATTAAAATGTCCATACTACCCAAAGCAATCTATAGATTCAACGCAATCCCCATTAACATACCAATGACATATTTCACACACCCAGAACGAACTCTCTAAAAATGCATTTGGAATAAAAAAAGACCCCAAATAGATGAAGCAATCCTGAGAAAGAAGAACAAAGTAGGAGGGATCACAATACCAGATATCAAGCTATATTACAAAGCCACTGACCTCAAAATTGCATGGTACTGTCACAAGAACAGACATATAGACCAATGGAACAGAACAGAGAACCCAGAAATCGACTCAAGTAATTATGCTCAACTAATATTTGACAAAGGAAGAAAGAGCATACAATGGAGTCAAGACAGTCTCTTCAATAAATGGTGTTGGGAAAATGGGACAGATACATGCAAAAAAATGAAACTAGACCACCAACTTACACCATACACAAGAATAAACTTAAAATGGATAAAGTACTTAAGCGTAAAACCAGAAACCATAAAAATCCTAGAAGAAGCCACAGACAGCAAAATAGCAGACATATGTCATAGCAATATCTTAACGGATACAGCTCCTAGGAAATGAAAACAAAGAAGAAAACAAACAAATGGGACTACATCAAAATTAAAAGCTTCTGCACAGCGAAAGAAAACATCAACAAAATAACAAAAAAGCCCACTGCATGGGAGAATAGATTTGCCAATGTTACCTCCGATAAGGAGTTAATCTTCAAAATTTATAGGGAACTCATTCAACTTAACAAAAGGAAGATAAACAATCCAATCAAAAAATGGGCAAAGGACCTAAATAGACACTTTTTGAAAGAAGACATACAGAAGGCCAAGAGACATATAAAAACATGCTGAAAGTCACTAATTATCCAAGAGATGCAAATCAAAACAACAATGAGGTACCATCTCACACCTGTTAGAATGGCTATCATCAACAAATCAACAAACGACAAGTGCTGGAGAGGATGTGGAGAAAAAGGAACACTTGTGCACTGCTGGTGGGAATGCAGACTGGTGCAGCCACTATGGAAGACAGTATGGAGTTTCCTCAAAAAAATTAAAAATGGAACTTCCATTTAACCCAGTAATCCCACTTCTAGGAATATATCCCAAAAAAACAGAAACACCAATCCGAAAGAATATGTGCACCCCTATGCTCACAGCAGCTCAATTTACAATAGTTAAGATTTGGAAACAGCCTAATTGCCCATCAGCAGATGAATGGATTAGAAAACCATGGTACATCTACCAGGGGTCCTCAAACTACGGCCCACGGGCCACATGTAAATACAAATATTGTATTTGTTCCCGTTTTGTTTGTTTACTTCAAAATAAGATATGTGCAGTGTGTATAGGAATTTGTTCATAGTTTTTTTTAAAACTATAGACCGGCCCTCCAACGGTCTGAGGGACAGTGAACTGGCCCCCTGTTTAAAAAGTTTGAAGACCCCTGAATTCTACACAATGGAATACTAGGCTGCTGTAAAAAAAAAAAAAAGGAAAAGAAAAAGAAGGAATTCTTACCATTTGCAACAGCATGGATGGAACTGGAGAGCATTATACTAAGTGAGATAAGCCAGTCAGAGAAAGATAAGTATCACATGATCTCACTTATTTGTGGAATATAATGAACAAGAAAAACTGATGAACAAAAACAGACCAGAGTCACAGAAGCATCGAACAGACTGTTCAACCTATGAGGGAAGGTGGGGGTTGAGGAGGTAAGAGATCAACGAAAGGACTTGTATACATGCATATGAGCATATCCCATGGACACAGATAGGTGGATTGCGGGGAGGTTAGGTAGAGCATGTGCTGGGGGTTCGGGGCAACCAGCGAGAGTTCAATGGGGGAAAAGAGACTTATGTAATACTTTAAGCAATAAAGAATTTAAATTTAAAAATAAATAAATAAACTATTAAAAGCTTATGCACAGTAAAAAAAATTATTAAAATAAAAGAAAGCCCACTGCATGGGAGAATATATTTGCCAATGTTATATCCGATAAGGATTTAATCTCCAAAATTCATAGGAAAGTCATACAACTTAACAAAAGGAAGATAAGCAATCCAATCAAAAAATGGGCAAAGGACCTAATAGTAAATAGACACTTTTCCAAAGTGGACATACAGAAGGCCAGGAGACATAAGAAAGCATGCTCAAAGTCACTAATCATCCGAGAGGAACAAATCAAAACGACATTGAGGTACCATCTCACACCTGTCAGAATGGCTATCATCAACAAATCAACAGATGATAAATGCTGGCATAAGACATGAAGAAAAAGGTATCCTCATGCACTGCTGGTCAGAATGCAGACTGGTGCCGGCACTGTGGAAAACAGTATGGAGTTGCCTCAAAAAATTAAAAATGGAACTCCCATTTGACCTAGTACTCCCATTTCTAGGAATATATCCCAAGAAATCAGAAACACCAATCAGAAAGAATATATGCACCCCTATGTTCATAGCAGCACAATTTACAATAGCTAAAATTTGGAAACAGCCTAAGTGCACATCAGTAAATGAGTGGATTAAAAAACTGTGGTATATCAGTTTTTTTAATGGAATACTATGCTGCTGTAAAAAAGAAAGAACTCTTACCATTTGCAACAGCATGGATGGACATGGAGAGCATTATGCTAAGCGAAATAAGCCAATCAGAGAAAGATAAATATCACATGATCTCACTCATTTGTGGAATATAGTGAATAACATAAACTGATGAACAAAAATAGATCCAGAGACACAGAAGCATCAAACAGACTGTCAAACTTCAGATTGAAGGCTGGGGTTGGGGGGATGTTTATAGATCAACCAAAGGACTTGTATGTATGCATATAAGCATAACCCATGGACACAGACACTAGGGGGGTGAGCGCATGTGCTGGGGGGTTGGAATGGCCGGCGAGAGGTCAATGGGGAAAAAGGAGACATATGTAATACCGTAAACAATAAAGAATTTAAATTAAAAAAAAAACACATAATGTACTCCTAAGCTCTTGATTTCTCAATTTTTATATTGTAGCGTTGTTTTATCTACCAAGTAAAATTCTTTCTGTTCTCCTAAAAATGAATAAAATACTTCCAGAATTACTATAGAAGTGATATTTAACCATCTTCAGGGTAAATATACCTAAACACTTTCATCCTTAGGCTGTAGTTTGAGCCTGATTCCTCCCTTTTCTGAAAGAAACCTTTCACAGATTCTTTACCAGGAATTAATGGACAGTTAGGCCAGACCCTCCAGGAATGTTACACAGGCCACTTGGTTGGGATAGGAAAGAAGGAGGTAAATAAAATGATCTACTTCCCAGCAGTGTCCAGGGCACAGGCATTTCAAGTCACAGGTAAAAGAGAAGATTGGACACAGTTCTCCATTTGCTCACGCTTGTGTTCCCTTATTTCTCTTATGGACTTTACTATGAATTTAAAGCCCTTTTTTCAGTTCAGCTTCAGTGACCTCATACAGTCACTACTTTGTATAATCAGAAGCAAATCTGTCCCCAGTAGAGATACCTGAACATTTTCTAGTACCTCAATGTTCTAGGGACTTAGTCAAGGCTATATTTAGATACCACACTGCATTTCAGAGAAAATGTGACTTTCCTTGAAGGGTTTGTTCCCACATCCCCTACTTAAACCAAACATACTTTCAATTTAACAAAAGCCTACCTGCCGAGGTAGCATACCTGGCTATAATTGAGAGAGGAAATATTTTTCAGAAGAAAATGTGGTTTTATTCCTCTTTTTATTTAATGAACAAGATGTTGGAAGAAAATTGTCTTAACTCTTAGCTTACTATATTGTAATATGTTTTTTAATGTTTCACATGGTGACTGCAATGAAGCCTGTAAAAATAACTCTAAATTCCAATGTCATGTGGAACGTGAAGATTCGGTTTCATTTTCAAAACTGGTCTGTTGAGAAATACGCCCTAAAAAGCAATTCTCATTTTACTCCATTATACCTCGAACAGCTGCAGGAAGTATTATAAAATGTATTTAACCCAATCTAAAGTTTAAATTTTTGATCTCTGCAGAAAGCATTTTTAGAGTCTCACACATGCTAGAAAAAGGATTTAGAACTTTAATAAGGCTTCACAAAGAGAGACGCACTGTGAAATTTTGACAAATGGCTACCTTCTTTTTTTTCCTTCAAGAATGTTTCAGATATATACTATACAACTTAATTTTTATATAGTGTATTATAGATGGGTAAGTAATACTTTATTCCTGAATTTTACATCCTCTGGACATATGCTGTCACATACAAAAAGAAACTTTATACAAACAAATTCAAACATTTGTTCACAAATAAGCAAATGTTACACTCACACACACAAAAACAGTCATATACATTTGTTTTCTGGAAGTTCACCCATGAAAACCATGCTTTCTAACACAGTATATCTTTCTGAAAATGCAGACAGCTCTTTGAGGAGTTACCAGTTAATAAGGATCTAGAGCCATAGTGACTTCTCAAAGCCTGTCCCTGGGACCATCATAGATGTCTGGAGAAGTGAGAAAATTGCCCACTGAACCTTCTGTTTGTAATGCAGGCCTCACCTGTAGTTCAACCTTGCTGCCTTCCCACCTCACAGTAGCAGATACTACTTCTGCCAGCACCTTATCTTCATTCACAATGACAGGTAATTCATCATTGCTGTTATGTTAAAAAAAAATCACAATGCAATATTTCAGTATCTGTTTTTCTGCAGCCATGATAATTTTGATATTTTCACTAAAGAAAAACATACTTAAACAATTTTATATTAATAAAATATGTCCTGTTTGCTATCTCCCCACTTTTCTCTTTTTACTTCATTAAAAGATTTTTTTATGAAATTTGTGAACACTGTAATTCTTCCCAAATAAGTTGTTATGCTTCTCAATATCTACACTTGAGTGAGAAATGAAATATTTCTTTAAAAAAAAACTATAATTCTGAGGTCATATAAATGGAAATATGGACAAGTATATATGTGCACCATATAAATAAGTATCAATAGTTGTTTCCTTTTGCTCACTTGTGTTCCATTTGTCTCATTTAATCCCATTTCAAACCTAACACTTTTAAATCAACACATATACTAACATCTTTATTAATCAATTAACTAAATAATTTTATTAAATGTTACTGGGAGAGCAACCAAAAATCTAGAAATGTTACAAATTCTCAAGGAGTTTATATTCTAACTGAAAAATGTGACAAAACAGATAACAATAAAAGTATACTTTTTAATATACTCATATCAGCCTTCTAAAAAATATTTGAGGCATTTAAAGAAACATTAAAACATGGATTTGCCCTTATTTTTTAGCATGAAAGGATAGTGACAAAGGAAAATAGAAGTGGGAAATCAGATTACAAATACAAATAATGTGTATCAGAATAGTGTATATTATACAGTTACTCGACACACGCCACAAAATTGGCACTGAATACTGAATATGACCAGTTCCAGATGTAGAATGTACATGAAAGAAGAGTAGACCCAGTGCTCAGATAAGGGATCTTTCATTATTACTGGAACTAAAAGAAAGTTCCCCTCTGGAGTCTCATCAGGGGATGCATCATGACTTAGTGGGCTACAACTTCAACAGCACTCTTTCAATCCTGTAATTACGAGTTTCACTTTGCTGTTCAACATTCCTCAGAGTGTTGTCAATAAAATCCTCTATAATAAAAGGCTAATATGCAAATCAACCAAATGGTAGAACTACCAGTCATTATTACGCGCACTAACCACCAGGGGGCAGACGCTCAACGCAGGAGCTGCCCCCTGGTGGTCAGTGAGCTCCCATAGGGGGAGCGCCGCTCAGCCTGAAGCTGGGTCAAGGCTGGCGAGCACAGCAGTGGTGGTGGGGAGCCTCTTCCACCTCCGTGGCAGTGCTGGGTATGTCCGACTGACAGCTTAGGCCCACTGTCAGTCAGACATCCCCCAAGGGCTCCCGGACTGCGAAAGGGTGCAGGCCAGGCTGAGGGACACCCCCCAGTGCACAAATTTCGTGCACTGGGCCTCAAGTACAGTATATAATTGAGAGCTACACTGGAGAACTTATGGAATACTAACAGATAACCTCTGTATCAGGCAGAGTAACTCACACAACTACTGTAACACTCAACCACTGTAACACGTAACACAAAAAAGATAAAGCCAAATGTATGTTTCTCCTTGGCACCTCTTCCCCTAAAGGGGGTTTTTCTCTTAGCTATGCCCTCTGGAATGCATGCCTTCAAGATCATCACACAAGATGACCCACACCAAGCATGGAGGAAGGTACACTGGCCCTTCACCACCTGGCTCAGAATGAACACAGTAAACTCTCCTTACATTCTGTTGACCAGACATGATGACCTGACTAATCTCACTTCAAGGGTAGTTGGGGAGTGCACCTTCCTGTGTGCCCTGGAAGAGAAAAATAAAATGAGGTTTCGTGGACTTACAGCATTGTCTTTGCCACAAGAGAGAATGCTAAATTGGGAGGTTGCATTTGATCCAAAATGCACTAGATCTATGGTTGTCCAAAGTGAGTGTACATACAATAGATGACAAGGAACAGAATATTAAAACACCTATGTATTGTTTCACAGTCAATGAAAATAAGCCTGAACATAATGGATAACTGGTTGTAAAAGACTCCTACAAAAGCACTACAAATAGGAGAAAATACTGGGCTTTATTTTTAGGAAACAACTAATCAAACAAAGTCAGATGAAAAAAAAATATCAAAAAGGTTCTTTGAAAAACTAGGGGGTTTATATCATCAATGATGAGCCTACTACTAATGTGTACTATGACTTGAGATATTAGCTATTAAATGATTTAGAGCCATAATAAGAATTCAAAATTGACTATCCAGAATATAGACAAGCCTCTACAAATAAAATTTTTCAGCAATATTCAATCCAGTACCTGACAAAATTTTACTAAGTTTAAAGTCACAAGCTCCTTTTGATATCTGTTAATCTCAAAGAACAAAGCCCACAAAACTCATCGAGAAAATCCTTGTGTTTTCTATCATAATAAAAAATGACTAAAGTTATATTAATCCACTTAATAAATAGTTACTGCCCTAGGCAATTTGCTCAGTGGATAGAGCATCAGCCTGCAAACTGAATGGTCCCAGATTTGATTCTGTTCAAGGGCACGTACCTTGGTTGTAGGCTCCTCCCTGACCAAGGACATAATCAGGGCATGCGCAGGAGGCAACCAATCTATCTGTTTCTCTCACATCACTATTTCTGTCTTTCCCCTCTCTCTTCCAAACTCTCTAAAAATCAATTGAAAAATATCCTAGGGTGAAGATTTCAAAAATAATAATAATAGTAAGTAAATAAATAGTTACTGACACCCAGCATGCACCCTGCCCAGGCCCCAGGACCACACTGCCAATGCGAGCCGAAGCCACCCGGCGCAGCGACCCTCCCTGAATCCAGGACTGCAATGCTGGTGTGGGCCAGGGCACCTGGCGCAGCACCCTGCCCAAGTCCCAGAACTGAGCTGCTGGTGCAAGCCAAAGCTACCTGGACCTCGCTGAAGGTGTGAGCTAGGGGCACACAGCGCAGTGCTACACGCGCTGTTCAGATAAGGTGTTTTCTACCTTGTCTTCTAACTCTCTGATTCGGTCCTCAGCTTCTAATCAGCCCATTACCAAGCTGCCAGAGGGACCTAGAGAGCCAACCTGCCATGGGCCCAAGGGCCACACAGCGAAATGCATGCCAGAGGACTCTGGGACTTCACAGGGAATTGCAAAACAGAGGAACTGTGCATGAACCCCTGCCAACCCCAAGCATCTGCAGCAGACAACTGAGGGACAAGATCTCAGTGGGGGAAAGGAGTACAACTCAGAGCAGAGACAATAAAGGCGTAAGACTCAAGGCAGACCCAGCCTCTGTGCTAAGGAGGCCCAGACCATTGGACAGCTAGGGGCTTCCACCTCTCAGACCTCAAGCAGGTTGTCCAGAGTCAGAAAGACAGAAACTCTAATTACATAGAAACAAATACAAAGGGACAGCAAAAATGGGAAGACAAAGAAACAATGACCAAAGGAAACAAAAGGAGCAATTGAAGAAAAGGAAATAAATAAAAGAGAGGCAAGTGATTTGTCAGAGAAAGAATTCAAATGTCTGGATGAGAAATTCACCAACATGTGTAAGAATCAAGAGGCAATGAAGAATGACATAGCTGCAATAACAAACACAATGGAAGTTTCAAGAGTAGACTAGAAGCTGAGGACTGAATCAGAGTTAGAAGACAAGGTAGAAAACACCCTATCTGAACAGCAATAGGGGGGAAAAAAAACTTAAAATGCAGGAGGAGAGATTAAGGGAGCTTTAAGACAACATGAAAAGAAGCAAAATCTGCATAATAGGGGTGCCAAAAGAAGTAGAAGCGGAGCAAGGAATAAAAAACCTATTTGAAAAAATAATGACAGAAAACTTCCCTGACATGGGGAAGAAAAAAGTCACACAAGCACAAAGGGTTCCAAACAAGATGAACCAAAAGATAACAACAAGGAAAGAATCTTAAGGGCTGCAAGAGAGAGACAGAAAGTTACATACAAGGGATCTCCCATTAGACTATCAAATGATTTCTCAATAGAAATACATCAGGCCAGAAGGGAATGGAATGAAGTATACAAAGTAATGAAAAGTAAGGGACTGAACCCAAGAATGCTCTATCCAGCATGGCTATCATTCAAAATTGCAGGTGAAATCAGGAGCATCACAGACAAAAAAAGCCTAAGGGCATTTATTACCACTAAATCAGCAATGCAAGAAATCCTAAAGGGACTGGTGTAAGAAGAAGGAATAGAAAGAGAGGGAGAAACACAGACATAAAGAATAAAAATTGTGACAAAGAAGTACCTGTCAATAATAACCTTAAACGTAAATGGATTAAATGCCCCAATCAAAGACACAGAGTGGCTGAATGGATAAGAAAACATGACCCATGTATATGCTGTCTACAAGAGACCTGTCTCAGAAAAAAAGGACTCAAACAGACTCAAAGTGAAGGAATGTAAAAAACACTGCAGGCAAATGGAAATGAAAAAAAAAAAAAAGCGGGGGCAACAATACTTATATCTGAGAAAAAATAGACCTCAAAGTGAAGGCCATAACAAGAGATAAGGAAGCCATTTCATAATACTAAATGAATCAATACAATAAGAGGATATAACTCTGGTAAACATGTATGCACCCAATACAGGAACACACAAATACATTTAAAAAATTATGGAATATCAACAAGGGAGAGATCAACAGCAATACAATCACATCAGGGGATTTTCATAATCCATTGAATCACTGGATAAATCTTCTAGACAAAAAAATCAACAAGCCCTAACCGGTTTGGCCCAGTGGATAGAGCGTCAGCCTGCGGACTCAAGGGTCCCAGGTTCGATTCTGGTCAAGGGCATGTACCTTGGTTGCGGGCACATCCCCAGTAGGGAGTGTGCAGGAGACAGTTGATCGATGTTTCTCTCTCATCAATGTTTCTAACTCTATCCCTCTCCCTTCCTCTCTGTAAAAAAATCAATAAAATATATTTTTTTAAAAAATCAACAAGGAAACAACAATCCTAAATGACTCACTAGATCAGATGGAACTAATTGATATCTTCAGAACATTTCACCCTAAAGCTATGGAATATATATTCTTCCCAAGGGCACATAGACATTTTCAAAGACAGACCACATATTAGGACACAGGCTAATGCTCTACAAATTCAAGAAGACTGAAATCATATCAAATCAAATCATGGCATAAAATTCTCAGATCAAATGGCATAAAATTAAAAATCAATTCCAAAAAAATAATCAAACCCGTGGAGGCTAAATAGCAGCTACTAAACAATGAATGGGTTAGCAAAGAGATCAAAGGAGAAATAAACAACATCCTAGAGTCCATACTACCCAAAGCAATCTATAGATTCAATGCAATCCCCATTAACATACCAGTGGCATATTTCACAGACCTAGAACAAACTCTCCAAAAATTCATTTGGAATAAAAAAATATGCCGAATAGCCACAGAAATCCTGCAGAAAAAGAACAAAACTGAAGGGATTACAATAACAGATATCAAGCTATATTACAAAGCACTGTTCTCAAAACTGGCTGGTAATGGCACAAGAACAGACATATAGACGACTGGAACAGAACAGAGAACCTAGAAATAGACCCAAACCAGTATGCCCAATTAATATTTGATGAAGGAAGCAAGAGCACAAAATGGAGTTAAGACAGTCTCTTCAATAAATGGTGTTGGGAAAATTGGACAGATACATGCAAAAAAAATGAAACTAGTCTACCAACTTACACCATACACAAAAATAAACTCAAAAATACATAAAGGATTTAAACGTAAGACGGGAAACCATAAAAATCTTAGAAGAATCCATAGGTAGCAAATATCAGACATATGTTGTAGCAATATGCACAGCAAAAGAAACCATCAACACCACTGCATGGGAGAACATATTTGCCAATGTTATCACTGATAAGGGTTTAATCTCCAACATTTATAGGGAACTCATACAACTTAACAAAAGGAAGTTAAACAATCCAATCAAAAAATGGGCAAAGGACCTAAATAGACACTTTTCAAAAGAGGACATTCAGAAAGCCAAGAGACATATGAAAACATGCTCAAAGTCACTAATCATCCGAGAGATGCAAATCAAAACAACAATGAGGTACCATCTCACACCTGTCAGAATGGCTATCATCAACAAATCAACAAACGACAAGTGCTGGAGAGGATGTGGAGAAAAAGGAACACTCGTGCACTGCTGGTGGGAATGCAGACTGGTGCAGCCACTATGGAAGACAGTATGGAGTTTCCTCAAAAAACAAAACATGGAACTCCCATTTGACCCTGTGATCCCACTTCTAGGAATATATCCCAAGAAACCAAAAACACCAATCAGAAAGGATATATGCACCCCTATGTTCATAGCAGCACAATTCACCATAGCTAAGATCTGGAAACAGCCTAAGTGCCCATCAGTAGATGAATGGATTAGAAAACTGTGGTACATCTACACGATGGAATACTATGCTGCTGTAAAAAAGAAGGAACTCTTACAATTTGCAACGGCATGGATGGAGCTGGAGAGCATTATGCTAAGTGAAATAAGCCAGTCAATGAAGGAAAAATACCACATGATCTCACTCATTCATGGATAATAAAGACCATTACAAACTTTTGAACAATAATAGATACAGAGGCAGAGCTGCCTCAAACTGATTGTCAAACTGCAGTGGGAAGGCCAGAGAGGGTTGGGGGGCAGAAGGGAGGGGAGTAAGAGATCAACCGAAGGACTTGTATGCATGCATATAAGCAAAACCAATGGACATAAGACACTGGGGGGGTAGGGGAAGCCGGGGTATTGTCAAGGAGGGGGGCGAAAAAAGGAGACATATATAATACTCTTTATAATACTTTAAGCAATAAAACAAAATAAAATAAATTTTTTTAAAAAACCATCAACAGAACAACAAGAAATCCCACTGCATGGGAGAATATTTTTGCCACTGTTATATCCGATACGGGTATCTCCATAATTTATAGGGAACTCATAAATCTTAACAAAAGGAAGATAAACAATCCAATCAAAAAATGGGCAAAGGACCTGAATAGACACTTCTCAAAAGTGGACAGACAGAAAGCCAAGAGACATATGGAAACATGCTCAAAGTCACTAAACATACAAGAGATGCAAATCAAAACTACAATGAGGTACCATCTCACACCTGTCAGAATGGTTATCATCAACAAATCAACAATTAAGTGCTGGAGAGGACGTGGAGAAAAAGGTACCCTCGTGTACTGCATGTGGGAACGCAGACTGGTGTAGTCACTGTGGAAAACAGTATGGTATTTCTTCAAAAAATTAAAAATGGAACTTCCATTTGACCCAGTAATCCCACTTCTAGGAATATATCCCAAGAAAACAGAAACACCAACCAGAAAGGATATATGCACCCCTATGTTCATAGCAGCACAATTTACAATAGCTAAGATTTGGAAATAACCTAAGTGCCCATCAGCAGATGAGTGGATTAAAAACCTGTTGTACATCTATACAATGGAATACTACACTGCTATAAAAAAGGAAGGAATTCTTACCACTTGCAACAGTATGGATGGACTTGGAGAGCATTATGCTAAGCAAAATAAGCCAGTCAGAAAAAGATAAATATTACATTATCTCACTCATTGTGAAATATAACGAACAGCATAAACTGATAAACAAAAATAGAGCCAGAGGAAAAAAATGTTTTAGAATATAATGGTATTCCTGTTATTTGGAGATTTTTTATTATTTCCTACAACTTTTGTGATATTATACTATGCTAGTACAGTTTGGATAATATTATTATATTTAAAATCATTTTTCTTTAAATATTAATGTTTATTGCCTGTAACATTATTATATTTAAAACCATTTTTCTTGAAATGTTAATGTTTATTGCATTTAACATTATATTTAAAACTAGAGGCCCGGTGCACAAAATTCATGCATGGATGGGGGTCCCCTCAGCCCAGCCTGCACCCTCTCCAATCCGGGACCCCTCGGGGGATGTCTGACTGCCAGTTTAGGCCCGATCCCAGGCAGTCAGATATCCCTCTCACAATCTTGGACTGCTGGCTCCTAATCGCTCACCTGCCTGCCTGCTTGATCGTCCCTAACTGCCCCTCCCTGCCGGCCCGATCGCCCCTCACTGCCTCTGCGTGCCAGCCTGGTCACCCCTAACTGCCCCCCCCCTGCCATCCAGGTTACCCCCAACTGCCTCCTCCCTGCAGGCCTGGTCGCTCCTAACTGCAACCCCCACAGGCCTGGTCACCCCTAACTTCCCCCCTTTGCTGGCATGGTCGCCCCCAACTGCACCCCCCACTCCCACCAGCCTGGTCACCCCACGCAGCCTGCTGTTCAGTCGTTTGGTCGTCCCTCACTAATCCCCCTGCCGGCCTGGTCGTAGGCAGCCATCTTGTGAGGGTGTGAGGGTTAATTTGCATATTACCTCATTATATAGGATAGTTTTTCTTGGGGGAAAAAAGGAAACAGGTGAAGTAACAACCCATTCCACAGTTATACAAAGAATTGTAAAAAAAAAAAAAAAAAAAACTGTGCAAACAACTCTACTCCAACCAACTGAACAACCTAGATGAAATGGACATATTCCTACAAAAATACAACCTTCCAAAACTCAATTTGGAAGAATCAGAACACCTGAATAGGCTGATAACTACTGATGAAATTGAAGTAATAATTTAAAAACTTCCAGCAAACAAAAGCCCTGGTCTGGACAGTTCGAAGAGGAGTTTTACCAAATATTCAAAGTACTAATACCTACCCTCCTCAGACTATACAAAAAAAGTCAAGAGGAAAGAACACTTCCAAGCTCTTTCTATGAAGCCAGCATTACCCTAATCCCAAAAGCAAATAAAGACACTACAAAGAGCTTTGCGCAGTGGCAGTATCGTAGCCAATGAGGTTTATCCGAGGCGCGATTAAAAAAAAAAAAGAAAAAAGGGAAAAAAAGACACTACAAAGAAAGAGAATTACAGCCAATATCTTCAGGAACATAGATGCTGAAAATCCTCAAAAACATATTAGCAAAGCACATCCAGCAACTCATTAAAAAGACCATACACCATGAACAAGTGGGATTGATTTCGGGGATGCAAAGATGGTACAATATCCGCAAATCAATAAACTTGATACATCACAAAAACAAATTGAAAGATAAAAATCACACAATCATATCAATTGATAAAGAAATAGCATTTGACAAAATCCAACACTTTTTTTTATAAAATCTTGCAGCAAAATGGGAATAGAGGGATCATACCTCAACACAATAAAAACCTTATATGACAAACCTACAACCAACATCATACTCAATGGGAAAAAACAAAAAACATTTCCCCTAAGAACAGAAAAAAGACAGGGATGCCCACTTTCACCACTCCTGTTCGACATATTACTGGAAGGGCTAGCCATAGCGATCAGACAAGAAGAAATAAAAGGCATCCAAATTAGAAAAGTAGTAAAACTGTCATTTTTCACAGATGACATGATATTGTACATAGAAACCCCTAAAGACCTTATCAAAAAACTACTAGACTTAATAAATGAACTTAGCGACATAGCAGGATAAAAATTAACACCCAGAAACCTATGGAATTTTTATACACCAATAATAAACTCACATAAAGAGAAACTAAAACAAAAATCTCATTTATCATTGCAACAAAAAGATTAAGATACATAGGAATAAACTTAACTAAGGTGGTAAAAGACCTGTACTCAGAAAACTACAGGACATTGAAAAAAGAGATAGAGATAAAACAAGTGGAAGAATATACTGTGTTCATGGATTGGTAGAATCAACATCATTAAAATGTCCATACTACCCAAAGCAATCTATAGATTCAATGCAATCCCCATTAAAATACCAAAGGCATATTTCGCATACCTAGAACACACTCCAAAAATTTATATGGAATAAAAAAAGACCCCAAATAGCCACAGCCATCCTGAGAAAGAAGAACAAAGTTGGAGGGATCACATTACCAAATATCAAGCTATATTGCAAAGCCACTGTTCTCAAAACAGCCTTGTACTAGGACAAGAACAGACATACAAATCAATGGAACAGAAAAAAAACAGAAATCGACCCAAGCCATTATGCTCAATTAATATTTGACAAAGGAAGCAAGAGCATACAATAGAGTCAAGACAGTCTCTTCAATAAATGTTATTGGGAAAATTGGACAGATACATGCAAAAAAAATGAAACTAGACCACGAACTTACACCATACATAATACTAAACTCAAAATGGATAAAGGACATAAACATAAGACGGGAACCATCAAAATCTTAGAAGAATCCACAGGCAGCTAAATATCAGACATATGTTGTAGTAATAGCTTTACCAATTACAGCCCCTAGGACAATGGAAACTAAGGAGAAAATGAAAAAAAAAATGAGACTACATCAAAATAAAAAGCTCCTGCACAGAAAAAAAAAATCAACAAAACAATAAGAAAGCCCACTGCATGGGAGAACATATTTACCAGTGTTATATCCGATAAAGGTCTAACCTCCAAAATTTATAGGGAACTCATATACCTTAACAAAAGAAGATAAACAATCCAATCCAAAAAATGGGGGAAGGACCTAAATAGACACTTTTGAAAAGTGGACATACAGAAGGCCAGGAGACATATGAAAACATAGTGAAAGTCACTAATCATCCGAGAAATGCAAATCAAAATGACAATGAGGTATCATCTCACACTTGTCAGAATGGCTACCAACAAAAAATCAACAAATGACAAGTGCTGGTGAGGATGTGGAGAAAACGGAACCCTGGTACACTGCTGGTGGGAATGCAAACTGGTGCAGCCATTATGGAAAACAGTATGGAGTTTTCTTTAAAAAATTAAAAATAGAATTGCCTGTTGACCCAGTGATCCCACTTCTGGGAATATATCCTAAGAAACCAGAAACACCCATCAGAAGGAATGTTTGCACCTCTATATTCATCGCAGCAGTATTTACAATAGCTAAGATCTGGAAATAGCCCAAGTGCCCATCAGTGGATGAGTGGATAAAAAAGTTGTGGTACATTTACCCTATGGAATACAGCAGTAAAAAGAACACCTCTTACCCTTTGAGACAGCATGGAGGGACCTGGAGAGTATTATGCTAAGCAAAATAAGCCAGTCAAAGAAAGACAAGTATCATATGATCTTACTCATATGTACAATCTAATGAACAAAATAAGGTGATGAACAAAATAGATCCAGAGACACAGAAGCATAGAACATCCTGTGAAATCTCAGAGGGAAGGCAGGGGAGGGTGGGTGGGAAAAGATCAACCAAAGAACTTGCATGTATATATGCATAACCCATGGACACAGACAATAGGGTGGTGAAGACCTGAGATGGGGGCAGGGGCAGTCTAGAAGAGGTCCATGGGGGAAAATGGGGACATATGTAATACTTTCAACAATAAAGATTTACTTTAAAAAAAACACACATTTGGAACTATAAAAAAAACAAACAAACAAACAGAGAGTCCACTGCATGGGAGAATACACTGAGTGGCCAGATTATTATGACCACCTGACGTTTGTAGGCAAATTAGCAATAATTTTGCACTGAAGTTGCTAGAGGGCCAGATCATTATAAACTTCTGAATAGCACAACATACCTAGGTATCATTGCTGATCAAGTTCATCCTATCATGTTGATGGCATATCCCAATGGAGATGGCTTCTTCCAACAAGACAATGCGCCATGCCACGGTGCTCATATTGTGCAGGAGTGTTTTCAAGAACATGAGGGAGACTTTACCTTGCTTAGGTGGCCCCCACAATCACCAGATCTCAATCCAATTGAGCATTTGTGGGACGAAGTTAAAAGAGCCATCAGGCAGCTGGTTCCACAACCATCAAATCTCACAGAACTGGACAGTGCTATTCATCAGGCATGGTGTCAGATTCCTCGCATCACCTTTCAACATCTCGTGGAGTCAATGCCAAGAAGAATCGCCGCAGTATTGAAGGCAAAAGGTGGCCCAACGAAGTACTGATGGGGTGGTCATAATAATCTGGCCACTCAGTGTATATTTGCCAATGTTACATCTAATAAGGGGTTAATCTCCAAAATCTATTGGGAATTCATACAACTTAACAAAAGGAAGAGAAGCAATCCAATCAAAAAATGGGCAAAGGACCTAAATAGATACTTCTCCAAAGTGGACATACAGAAAGCCAAGAGGCATATGAAATAATGCTCAATGTCAGTAATCATCCGAGAGATGCAAATCAAAATGACAATGAGGTACCATCTCACACCTGTCAGACTGGCTACCATCAACAAGTCAACAAACGACAAGTGCTGGCAAGGATGTAGAGAAAAGGGAACCCTCATACACTGCTGGTGGGTATGCAGACTGGTGCAGCCACTGTGGAAAACAGTATGGAGTTTCCTAAAAAAATTAAAAATGGAACTCCCATTTGACCCAGGAATCCCACTTCTAGGAATATATCCAAAGAAACCAGAAACACCAATCAGAAAGGATATATGCACCCCTATGTTCACAATAGTGCAATTTACAATAGCTAAGATTTGGAAACAGTCTAAGTGCCCATCAACAGATGAGTGGATTAGAAAATTGTGGTGCATCTACACAATGGAATAGTATGCTGCTGTAAAAAAAAAGAAAGAACTGTTACCATTTGCAATAGCATGGATGGACCTGGAAAGCTTTATGCTAAGCGAAATTAGCCAGTCAGAGAAAGATAAATATCACATGATCTCACTCATTTGTAGTATATAGTGAACAACATAAACTGATGAACAAAAACAGATCCAGAAACAGAAGCATCGAACAGACCATCACACCTCAGAGAAAGACATGGTACAGGGGAAGCAGGGTAAGAGATCAACCAAAGTACTAGTATGTACATAAGCATAACCAATGGACACAAACAATAGGGAGGTGTAGGCCTGGGCTGGGGCACGGAATCAGGCTGGGAGAGGTCAATGGGGGGAAAGGAGGTAATATGTAATACTTTCAAAAATAAAGAATTAAAAAAAAATTTTAAGGAAAAAAAATAGTTATTGAATGCCTATTATGTGCTAGGCATTGTTCTAGGCATCAGGGAGATAAAACTACACAAAACATACAAAAATCACTGCCCTCCTGGATCTGACATTTCAGAGGAGTAGTTCTCAACTGGGGGAGATTTCCCAGCTAGAGGGCATCTGGTAATGTCTAGAGACATTTTTACTTTTCACAACTGGGGGGCAAGGGGTGAGTGATACTGGCATCTAGTGGGTGGCAGCCAGGAATGCTGCTAAACACCCTACAGAACACAAGATAGCCCCCCACCACGAAGAGTTATCTGGCCCAAAGTGTCAATAGTGTTAAACCACCAGTGCTTAATTTCATAAGCTGTCTGATATATTGTGAAATCTTTACAATACTCAAAAGTGACATAGAATGTGACCATGAAACTCCTAGGCCTCAAAACAGTTAGCTAGTAAACTAGTGGCTAAGTAATCTAAGCAACTGTCACATGGAAAGGTGAGTTACACACCTTTCTTTTACAAAATGATAGGTGTTCCATATTTGTTGCCCATTTCTACAAGTAGTTGTTAGTAATATACTTGATTTCAAAATGTATTAATCTGTCTCTTAAAGGCAAACATAATTGTTAAATTTTTTTGTTAATCCTTACCCGATGATATATATTCATTTTTATTTTTGGTTAATTCTCACCAAAAGAGATCTTTCCATTTCAGAGAGAGTGGAAGGGAAGAGGAGAGATGGAGAGAGAGAAACACTGATGTGAGAGAAACACATCAATTGGTGCCTCCCGCACGTGCCCCAACCAGGGCCAGGAATCGAGCCTGCAACTGAGGTATGTGCCCTTGACCAGAACCGAACCCGGGACCCTTCAGTTCACAGGCCAACGCCCCATCCACTGAGCCAAACTGGTCAGGGCTTCCATTGATTTTTAGAGAGAGTGGAAGGTAGGGAGGGAGAGAGAGAAAGGGAGAAAGAGAGAGAAAAATCAATGTGAGAAAGACACATCGTTCGGTTGCCTCCAGCATGTACTCCAACCAGGGCCTGGGATCAAACCTACAACCCAGGTACATGCCCTTGATTGGGAATCCATGCGCAGGCCAACACTCTTACCAATGTGCCACACTGGCCAGGGCAGATTTAAGTTTTTCTTGACTAAAAAAGTACATTTTAAAAACCAATATTTGGAGGCACAGCTGACCCTTGAACAACATAGGTTTGAACTGAATGGGTCCACACAGTTCAAATTGTTCAAGAGTGAACTGCATTTTAGATCTGTGGATGCAGAGGGCCAGCTATAGTAATATACAGATTTTCTACTGAGAGGGACATCGGCACTCCAAACCCCTACATTGTTCAAGGGTCAACTGTATTTGCATAATTATATGGTTTGTTGCCCAAAAATGATGTGTTACTTAGAAAACCTCATATCTGCATACATACAAAACCTGAACCCTAAAATATCTAACCCATTTGAAAATTTTTGAACATTTTTGGTGCGTTTTGAACTCAATTATTTGAAAAAACAAGTGAATGACATCAAGGAAGTTGATGATTTCTGGAGCCAAATTCCCAATACAAACAAACTTCCCCTAACTGGTGGATGGAACTATAATATAAATATTAATTTGGGCCACAGTCATGCAAGCTACCTACTACCTTCACCACAACCCATGCCCTGGATCTGGAATCACAGTTCATTCATGGAACAGCTGCGTGTGAGCAAGCTGAGAGCAACCAATGGATCTTGGAAACACCACTGGCCAGCAGCCAGGGAAGAAACTGGCAGGAAGCTCCATCTTCACCAAACAGTACAAAGATGTTGGCCTCTAACATTCCACGCCCAGACTCAGTGCTCACACTGTTTCCTCCTATTGCTTCAATTCACTCCACCTGCTGGTCTGGACATGGCTCCTCCTCGCCCACCCAGCCAGCCCAGCCCTGCAAAATGTGTGACTCCCCAGAAGGCCATCAGGGCCTCCAAAATATAATCACAAATAATATAAGCACAAATAGGCCACTTAGTCCTGGTGTCCAAGTTCAGAGGGTCTGGGTGTAACAGGCAGACCTGCTATCGTGCTGGCGGCTATCTCCTTAAAGACAGATCTTCCATAGTCATCCTTTTACCCTTCAGCCTAGAAGCCCCATCACTCCACCTTGCCTGCTCTTCCACATACCAACTCTCCCATACTGAAACCCACCCCCATATAAGATGCCATTCTGTATGTGACTCAGATTCCGTTGTATTGCTCAATCTCTGAAGAAGTCCCCTACAGTATGGCGGGAACTGGCTCTCCAAAGCCACACAACTCTGGCACAGCTCCTTTTGTGTCCAGCAACAAACACCTGAAGCCCCACCCCCAAAACCCAAAAGTGACAACTGAAGGTCTCACACTGGAAAAGGTCACTGTGATCATGGTCAGGAAGACATAGTGAGCCAGACTGAATCCTTCAAGGCCACCTGCATTACCTATCTGAGAGCCAAGCAGGTAGCAGGTGGCCAGCATCCCAGTCATCAATCCGCTTGTGTTCAGGCTAAAGTTCTGTCTACCCTGTGAGTTACTGGAGGGTCTCCTATCACACCTAGCCCCCACTGTCCTCACCATGTCTCCCACATGTCTCAACACCTTATGATCATCCTTATCTCTGGGAGAGTGTTTGAATGGCGAACATCCTGGTGTATTTTTCTGAATTCCTGAAGCACAAAACAAATTCGGGGCAACCCAATCAGTTGGAGAAAGAAGCTCCTAAAGGAAGCTGAGATTCTGCTGCCAGATGACCAGCCTCTCTGGCCCTGCTGGCCCCCACTGGACAAACCACCTCAGGCCAGTGGTACAGCTACCATGTGTTCACATAGCATGGTAGGCTAAAGACAGGTAACTGACAGACCAATTCTTGGGGAAACAGCATAATGAAATTGAACATTTTTATTTTGTTTTTTTAAGAAACAATAAAAACAGCAAAGCTTTTGCACCAACTTAGTGACTTAGTCTTTTGCACAGCTTAAGACAGGCTATGATATTCTGGATGTCTTAATGCATATAAATATGCATCATGGACTTGGAAGTTTCTGCTGAAATCCTGGCATCAAGGAACATTTCCTTAGATTTTTAGTTCCTGTCCCCTTCTTCCCCTTGGGATGTGCCAACTCTTCTCTAGTTGTCATCTTTTATTTGCTCAAGACGTATGGCTTGCAGTTGTGCCGGAGTCCATTCATTGTCTTCACTAGCTGAGTTTAGACAGAGACTCCCCCAAAAGCTAGTAGCCATTGAAAGTACTAGCAAAGGTCAGGGCTGTGCACCACCCAGTTAATCTAGGAACCACTCAGTTAATTTAGGTAATAATAGTTGAAGCATCCCCACCTTAGTTCCCTTAATTCCTTAGATACTTATGTAGATCCTTGTTGATTATTGTTAATCAGATACTCCCGGAAATCTATTGATGAGTTAATCAGATACTTTTGTCTACTCCTGGAAATTGCTGATCTGTGTGTCATTGAAACTTCCTTACCCTAAGGGCTACTCCAGATCAATAAAAGATTGGAGCAGCCTGAGCATGGGTGGAAGTCCTTCGGGACTTGCCCGCCTGGTCCCCCAATATTGCAAAATTATCTCGTGTCTTTTTCTCTCATTTGCTGTGCGGCTCCTCTTTTAGGTACCTAACCCTACTCCACGCAGAACGTGGAGGGAGTGTTACTCGACACAGTTGAAAAGGGGCAAATGAAAGAAAAGTGTTAATTTTCTTTCTTGCTGGGATATGCATAACTTTGAAGACATTACAACTGACCTGGAAATAATCAAATTTTCCGAAAATGCACAATCTGTTCCACAAATGTGTTTTCAGAGAATACCTTGTTTGCAACCTCAAACTTTGTACTCTCATTCATTTCCAAGTACACTTCATGGCAACACAATCCACTCTCCTGTAATTCAGCGGTGTTACAAAACATGGTACAAGAAGACATTTTTATTCTCCTTCTCATTACCAGGCTGTTGTCCACCTAACCACCCAGCATTTCATGCAATCTTTGCAACTATTTTGCCTCAGTAAAGTTTGTGTGTACATTGGATTATAAACATTAAGAAATATAAAACCCAAATGTGGTTTTGGTATGTGGGTTTTCATATGTGTCCGCATCTTTTAAAAACACATAATAAACAAAATACATAGAATAAAATTATATGGGTTTGAGAATTACTAATCTAGTTGGGAAGTTGGGAGACTTGGAGAACTATTGATGAAACAAGTTGGGTCATGAGTTAGTAATTGTTGAAGTCAGGTTAGAGGTACATATAAGATTCATCATTTTATTCTCTTGAATTTTGCCTATATTTTAGGTTTTTATTATGACATCTACACTAATAAAAGACAAAGATGCTAATCGACTGTACCTTTGCTACACCCCAAGCCACGCCCACCAGCCCATCAGAGTGACTATACAAAAATTAACCCAACCAAGATGGCGGCCAGCAGCCACGGAGATGGAGCAAGCAGGAGGCTTGGTTGCCCCGGCGATGGAGGAAGCCAAGCGTCCCACCAGCCCTGAGCCGGCTGTGGCCTCCGCTCATAGCAACGAAGTTTCAGTTATAGAAGACAAATAAATCCCAGATACCTCTTCCAGCCAGCCTCCACTGGGAGCTTGGGTGGCTGGGGGCCGGGGCCAGCCTGAAAACAGCCATCAGCCCCTCACACAGGATGGCCACACCCTCATGGGGTGAGAGTCCCGGCTGGGGGGCTTGGCCAGCCTGCAAACGGCCATCAGCCCTTCACCCAGGCTGGCCAGGGGGGGACCCCCACCCTGGAGGAGCTGTGGCAAGCCTGCAAACAGCCATCAGCCCCTCACCCAGGCTGGCCAGGGTGGGACCCCCACCCTGGAGGAGCTGTGGCAAGCCTGCAAACAGCCATCAGCCACTCACCCAGGCTGGCCACACCCTCATGGGGTGAGGGTCCCTGCTGGTGGTCAATGCGCTCCCACAGGGGGAGCTCTGCTCAGCCACAAGCCAGGCTGACAGCTGCCAGTACAGCAGTGGTGATGGGAGCCTCTCCCGCCTCCTCAGCAGTGTTAAGGATGTCCGACTGCAGCTTAGGCCTGCTCCCTGCTGGCAAGTGGGCATCCCCCGAGGGCTCCCAGGCTGCCAGAGGGATGTCTGACTGCCAGCTTAGGCCCAATCCCCCAGGGAGCGGGCCTAAGCCAGCAGGTGGTCATCCCTCGAGGGGTCCCAGACTGCAAGAAGGCACAGGCCGGGCTGAGGGACCCCCCCGAGTGCACAAATTTTTGTGCACTGGGCCTCTAGTTTCATAATAAAAAGCTTGAAAAGATATGTGTGTCATGATTTCATTACTTGGGTTAAAATATACTCCTTCCATATGAATTAATATATTTTTGTAAGATATAGTGGAACCTTGTTTCTCGAACTTAATTCATTCTGGAAGGCTGTTCAAGAAGAAATGTATTTGAAAACTGAATCATTTTTTCCCATTAGAAATAATGTAAATTGAATTAATCTGTTCCAGACCCCTCAATGATTCCCTGTTTTAACCTTTCTTTTTTTTTTAATTCTTTATTAGTTAAGGTATTACAAATGTGTCCTTATCCCCACCATTAACCCCCTCCCCCACCTCCACTCATGTTCTCATCCCCCTGTTGTCCATGTCCATTGGTTTGGCTTATATGCATGCATACAAGTCCTTTGGTTGATCTCTTCCCCTTACCCCCTCCCTCCCCTACTTTCCCTCTGGGGAGTGATAGTCTGATCGCTGTTTCTCTGTCTTTGGATCTGTCCCTGTTTATCAGTCTATGTTGTTCTCTATAATCCACAAATGAGTGAGATCATGTGGTATTTATCTTTCTCTGACTGGCTTATTTCACTTAGCATAATGCTCTCCAGTTCCATCCATGCTGTTGCAAAAGGCAAGAGTTCCTTCTTTTTTACCGCAGCATAGTATTCCATTGTGTAGATGTACCACAGTTTTCTAATCCACTCATCTGCTGATGGGCACTTAGGCTGTTTCCAAATCTTAGCTTTTCTGATTGGGTTTCTTGGGATATATTCCTAGAAGTGGGATTCCTGGGTCAAATGGGAGTTCCATTTTTAGTTTTTTGATTTTTTGAG
>NW_005370366.1:676684-677535 GCF_000412655.1 Myotis brandtii
CTGATGGGCACTTAGGCTGTTTCCAAATCTTAGCTATGGTGAATTGTGCTGCTATGAACATAGGGGTGCATATATCCTTTCTGATTGGTGTTTCTGGTTTCTTGGGATATATTCCTAGAAGTGGGATTCCTGGGTCAAATGGGAGTTCCATTTTTAGTTTTTTGAGGAAACTCCATACTGTTTTCCACAGTGGCTGCACCAGTCTGCATTCCCACCAGCAGTGCAAAAGGGTTCCTTTTTCTCCACATCCTCTCCAACACTTGTTGTTTCTTGATTTGTTGATGATAGCCATTCTGACAGGTGTGAGATGATACCGCATTGTCGTTCTGATTTGCATCTCTCATATAATTAGTGACTTTGAGCATGTTTTCATATGTCTTTCAGCCTTCTGTATGTCCGCTTTCGAAAAGTGTCTATCTAGGTCCCTTGCCCATTTTTTGATTGGATTGTTTATCTTCCTATTGTTAAGTTTCATGAGTTCCCTGTAAATGTTGGAGATTAAACCCTTATCGGTGATATAACTGTTATGCCCAGATTTCAGGATCCCCAGAAGACCACCAGGGAGCCAGCCGAGTCCGATGCAAAAGCAAAAGAGCCTTTATTCGAGCTAGCTCGAGCTCCCCGTCCACCACACTCGCCGACGCAACGGCAGGAGGCAGAGAGCTCTGTGAGGAGAGGGGTTTTATAGGGGGGTTGGAGTAAGGGGAGGAGAGAGGACTGTGGGCCCTGCCGATTGGCCAGGCGCAAGTCGGTGTCTTCTTACACAGGATGTGGTTGTGTCTATGGCGCTCACTTCCCTTGATTTTCATTGGATAGTTTAAAGAAATCCTAGGTGTGGCTAGCAGAGGCTT
>NW_005370366.1:679718-687479 GCF_000412655.1 Myotis brandtii
AAGTCGTGGAGCCACACAAAGGAGAGGAGAGGGCAGGCCCCCTCCCTCCACACTCACACACTTTCACCAGACATTCATTCAGAGTTTAAACAATCCATCCAATTCCTAACAATTTCCCAATTCCTGAGGGAGCTCTATAGCCTCCCCTAATCTCTTTGAAATGATCAATCATAATACTTAAAGGAGTAGTTTGAGTCTATCCCATAATGTCTGTCCAGTAAGTCCACAGAATAAAACAGAAAAACACAAAAACAGACAACCAAAGGGCCCCAAAGTACAGTCTTCCAACTCCATGGAAGCAAAACCAAAATAACCTTCCGACTCCGCGGAAGCAAAACTGAAAGCTAGATGATGGCCGTACGCCAACCGGCGGGAGCGACCCGCCTCGTCTCAGATCCTCAAGGGGATTCCACGTCCCTCGTGAGGGGATTCCACGTCCCTCCAGAGGAGGAGGGGGACGTCTTCCGACTCCTCCAGCCCGTTGTCCTCCAGTGCGTCCACCTAGACCGCTTCAGGCACTACCAGAATTACAGAGATGAGCTCACACAGGACAGAACACACAAACACACAGACACCTACCGCGGCCAGTCAGACTCTCCGGATCGGGGGTCCCTCGAGGGTCTTGGGGATCCCGGACGAGCCCAGAAATGTTATGCCCAGATTTCAGGATCCCCAAAAGACCACCAGGGAGCCAGCCAAGTCCGATGCAAAAGCAAAAGAGCCTTTATTCGAGCTAGCTCGAGCTACCCATCCACCACACTCGCCAACGCAGCGGCAGGAGGCAGAGAGAGAGAGAGCTCTGTGGGGAGAGGGGTTTTATAGGGGGGTTGGAGTAAGGGGAGGAGAGAGGACTGTGGGCCCTGCCGATTGGCCAGGCGCAAGTCGGTGTCTTGTTACACAGGATGTGGTTGTGTCTATGGCGCGCACTTCCTTTGATTATCATTGGTTAGTTTAAAGAAATCCTAGGTGTGGCTAGCAGAGGCTTGGGCTTCCAGGAAGAAGCTCCTTGCTGAGCACATGGCTAATGGCTGCTGCCCAAAAATGGAGGATCCGGGGCAAGATGGAGGGCATAGCCCTCGCCCTTTCAATAACCTTTCTTATACATAGTACATGTCTAATGTACTGTTTAATTTATAAACACTTCTTTTCTTAAACTGATCAAACCACCCCCTACTAGTCTTAAATAAATTTTTCATATATCACTGCCTCAGAAATGCTATCACCTGCTAACTGCCTTTCCTTTATCCAATCAACAACAGTTCCTCTACCTATTCAATTGCCTGTGATTGTTGTTTTGTGAGCACTTTCACACCCTTAGCAACATAGCACCCTTGATGGCCTCTTTATGCTTCAAAATTGTGCTAATCATTGATTTTTCCAGCAACAAAAGCATTCTCTCTTTTGTTGAACTGAGAGACACTTTTTGTCATGCTGAAGTATCAGCATGAAAGGGTTGTCAGATCGAAAACTGAAGTTTGATCAACAATCAAGACATTTTTTCTGTGAACAACTAAGTGGAAAATCAAATTGTTTGAGATGGGAAACGTTTGAGAACCGAGGTTTGACTGTTCTTTTTGAGCTTTGACAGGCATTAAAAATCAACGTCTAGCCCGGCTGGTGTGGCTCAGTAGTTGAGCATGAGCCTATGAACCAGGAGGTCACGGTTCAATTCCATGTCAGGGCACATGCTCAAGTTGTGGGCTCAATCCCCAGTAGGGGGCATGCAGGAGGTAGCCAATCAATGATTCTCTCTCATCATTGATGTTTCTCTCTCTCCCTCTCCCTTCCTCTCTGAAATCAATAAAAACTATATTTTAAAAAAACTAACATCTAAACTGAATAACTGGTAAAGAGGTGAAGGGATTAAGAAGTACAAATGGGCAGTTACAAAGCAGTCACAAGGATGCAAATACAGCATAGGGAATACAGTCAATAATATTGCAATAACTATGTATGGTGCTAGTTAGGTACTAGAAATATTAAGGGAATACTTGGCGAAGTATATGGTTGTCTAACCTATATGCTATACACCTGATACCAATACAAAGTAATATTGAAAAGAAAGAGGTCTGGCTGGGTGGTTCAGTTGGTTGGAGCATTGTGCCATCTGATAAGGGTTTGAGAGGTTGAGGGTTTGATTCCTGGTTAGGTTTTGGATTTAATCCCCAGTTGGGGCACTATGGAAGGCAACTAATTGATGTTTCTCATATCGATGTCTCTGTCTGTGTGTGTCTCTAGCACCCCCTTCCTCTCTCTCTAAAATCATCAAGTGAGGATTAATAAAAAGAAGATGAAAAAAAGAAAAATCCCAAGTACTCAAAAAAATAAATAAATTAACTGAACAAATGCCAGAGACATGTTTCTCTATCTCATACACCTTAAATGAAGATTGTCCACATTAACAAAGTCAATTTAATAGATTGTTCTCACTAAAACAACATTTTGAGAGCAAAACATTCATTGCAACTTTAATAATAAAATTAAAAATTTTATAAATATTATTTCATCTTTATCTCATCATTAAAACTTTAACATTTAGTTGTAAACATGTAGATTTTAAAAATAAACACACATAAATGGGAGTATTTATAAACATGCTTTAAATTTTAAGCAAAGGGACCATAATCCAACCTGTGGAGACTCCAGCATGACAGGGACTACTAGGGGAGGGAGTTGTGTCTTATCTTTACATCTCTAAGGTGTCCACTATGTTTGGCATGTATTTGACACTCGATACAGAATGCTAAATGGAAAAAAAAAAAGAAGAAAAACAGATACTTTGGAGTGGCACAAAATGAGAATTTTAAAACTGAAAAAATAAACTGAAAGCAATCCACTCATTTTCCAACAAGGAAACAGAGGATTAGGAAGGTTACATCACACAGCTAATGGAAGTATGGTGAGAGAAATGTTTTAGGAAGATTGATCTGACATAGATCTATGGGATGTCTCAGAGGAGAAAAAGATGAGAATCAACAGCCAGTCTGTGTTAAGAGCCAACTGTAGTCATCAAAGCCTGCGGCAATGAAAGAGAAGACTGGGATGATGGGCAGGGGATGAGAAGCAAAGAAGGGTCTGAAAGCCACCTAAAAGGCAACTCTTGGCACTGCTTTTTCACCATCGTAAGATTTAAACTTTACCTATTTCTGTACATCCTAGTATCACATGATACCAAGATATTTTTAGCCATGGCCCCAAACTGCACACATATCTATATATATATAAAAGGCTAATATGCTAAGTATCCAACCATCAGACCAGTCGCTATGATGCGCACTGACCACCAGGGGGCAGACGCTCAACGCAAGAGCTGCCGTGACGCGCACAGAGAAATGGCACCACAGACCTGGCACCCACAAAGCAACACTCGGCTTCCCCCAAGTGGGACACAGGCCCTGCCACCACCCCAGAGCAACACCCCACCAAATCACAGCTGATGCTGCTGAGACCCCATGGCGCAAAATGCGGCCCACAGCCCAGCCCAGACCAGAAACAGTCACTGTGGGCGCTGGGTAATGACGTCACATAGCATGCCCGGCTTCCTCTCCCTAGCCTCCTTGTATTTCTTCAGCCCAGGAACACTACTTGCTTTATAGCCAGGTGCAAACATTTCACACTTTAACCAAATGTCTGTGAAACGTTTTCACGTGCCTCATCTCATCTGATCCTCACAGAAGTCCTGGAGTAGATAGATAGGAGACTCGGTGGAATCCTATTTTCATTAGCCAGAAAACGGAGATTTAGAAAGATTAGAAACTTGACCCAACTGAAAAGAAGTAAGAAACAGTGGACCTTGAAAATGACTTCAAGTTTTCTCACTGTGCAGAATATAGTCAAACACTGCTATAGTTAAATATTTTATCTTTTGTTCTTCCTATGTGATCTACAATAATAATCTGCTTCATATTCATATTTACTGCTGTGTTGCTGACAATTACCTGAAAGAGAAGTTGGGGTGCCTCACTGGGCTGGAAAAAGTTTAGCTACATGAGAAAGCAGGTCTAATTAAGCAAGTTTATTCTATATATATAAAAGGCTAAGTTGACTTGTACATGCACAATACATATAAAGCTCTCGCTGGCGCCAATCGTATGCATGTGTTTTGATCTGTCATTGTCAATCATGAATTTGGTTGACACTTATAATATAGAGAAAGGGCAAATATAGTGATATTAAAATATTTCTTCTAATTAATTTCCTTTCAATGTGCACGAATTCGTGCCCTGGGCCACTAGTAAAGACATAATTAGCAATTCTTTTTACTCACCTAGGGCCTGTGAGAGTGATTCACAGCCTCCTCTATACAATTATCCAAGATAAATACAGTTTAACCTTTGTCTATTCCAAGCATTGATCCTTTAATAATGTCCATTTTTATGTTGTTTACTTCATTACTACAGGATTGAATCCAACCTTCATAATTTATCTTTAGAGATCCTCCATATTTCTTCTCCTCCACCTAAGATAACCAATCTTAATATACATTCCGTAATACAACAGTGAACTATCTGGCAAAATCAGATTAGCAATATTTGTTTATCTTCTCCACACATGCTAAGATCAAAGATGCATTTGAGCTAATAAGTTTGTTTTTTTAAATGGAAATACAATAGAGTAATGTCAATAAGAAAAGCTAGTTGACCTCTTTTTTCAAGATCAGCAACCAGAGAAAATCATAGTTTTCGTTATAAGTAGTAGGGATATAATTTAGAGAAGCACATGGGACAGAAAGACCAGGATAGAATCTGGATAGTCAGAGACAATCACTAGGGTAGAGTATGTCTGAGACACAGAGATCAGGCACAAAAGTGGGTCAGGAGAGCTGACAGCTGTTCCATAGACTAGTGGAAATTGTTGCATGCCCCCTTGTGGCCCTCAAGCCAACTCAAGACCAGCCCTAAAGCAACCCTTCTGCTCCAAGCCATGTAAACACACACCATATCTAGTTCTTGCCCACACTTTCAACCTTATTGTTCCTCCAATTTTGGAGGACTCTACCTAGCTAAACCTTTTCCACTTTCGAAGTCCCAGATCATGTCTCCTTTCTGCCTTAGATGCCTTTCGGAATGCCCCAGGCCACCGCACTTTTCCTCTTCTGTACAGTACACTCAAATGTCATCTTGCATCATTTTGAAATTCAGTATAGGTCTCTTCAGTGAAAGTACAGCCCCTTGAGAACAGTTTTTCTGCCATATAACTTTTGTCCCTCCTATAGGAAAAGAGTACTAAGTGAATTAAGAAAACCCTGAAGTTGTTTCTATTCTGTTTTTCTCAACTACACTTAAAAATAGCATAGATCTTACAGCTTTAGAAGCAATCCCTTATTTGGGGATTGGTTTAAAAACCACATGGCTGAAAATACATCCCAGCCAAGGACTTTCTCTACAGCTGGTGATGAAGAAGTGAACAAAGCTGGAGCCTAAAAAGACTAATATAGTCAATATACTTAGACAAATGTCAGCAGCTGCCAGGGAAGAGTTCATACTTAGAATGGTTAGTTGGCTAGAGATTAGCTCTATTATAATAATTTGTTTATTCTGTAAAAGAAATATTTGAATACATTAAATCTTAATGTAAGTTCAAGAGGCCTGGGCACATAACACACAAAAACTAATTACAGAACAGTTTTCCAAGTAGGTTCAAATTTTTCAGCAAAACAATTTAAAATGAAGTTTTCGTCTTGGAATGTAAATTACACAAAAGGCATAATATATTTCTATATGTTTGGTGGCCACAGATGGAAATAGGCACACCAGGGTTTCATTTGTGCCATCTATTTAATCACTTATTCATTGAATGTCTGTTATGTGCAGGGTGCTGAGGAACAGAAAAACAAGTTATCCTCAAGCCAGGAGGATGTCAAACTGTGGGGAAAATACAATGTTTTTAAATATACCAAATGCTTTAACAGAAATATGTGCCTGTTTGGGGCTTGGGACCATGACTAAGTAACAGATGCAGGGTTTCATCAAATGGCTATAGAAACTGTGTAAATTAGGCAGCATGTATATAAATAACACTACCATTTTAACTGTGGTCTTTGGAAATCAAGAATAAGCTACAAGGCAAGACATCCAGGATGTCCAAACATATCCTAGAAATCCTATAATCAGCAGGGCACAGAAACAAGCTAGATTGTCAACAATCCAGAAAAAAAAAAAAAAACAAGACATATGCAAAGAGATACCGAGGGGCTGCAGGCAGAGAGTGAGGAGGGAGCACTGGGCTAATGGAGGGTCTGTTCCCTCAGAGGGTAGAGGCCTGGAACCCAGGCTGGGCTCCACAGCCCGGAGCACCAGAGCCGAGACCCAAGGCCAATAACATCCAGTGGTGAAAGGTGGCAGGGCTGCTTGCCATAGAAGAGCCTGGTGCTGATAGACCGGAGCTAGTCGGAGAGAAAACCACAGTTTTGGTTTGTGTGTTTTTTTTAACCTAGAGCACAGGAGTTTTCAGTTGCAGCTACTCACCCAAGGTTTTGGTGCAGGGAGGGAGACGTAGAGGAGGTGCCTAAGGAAAGGCTGGGGTGGGAAGCATGTGGGGAGACATGGAAAAGCCTCAGCCAGGAGTATTTGGTCTTAGGCCCCCAAACAGAAAGGGTTGTTTTTCCTGAGAGGAGCTAGCTGCTCCCAGTAGCCACAAGGCAGAAAAAGAAAAAAACCCGCCCTATGTGATACAGCCTATCCCAACCTCGGAGCCCTGCATGCTACACCCTGCATTTTGAGCTTTTCAGAGGAAACAAAAGCAGAGGCCAAGCCTATGGGTTTGAAGAGTCTCAGGAGCTTCAGTGACTGGATTGGGGGAGGGGCCATCCACCCTGCTATCCTGGGAACCAGACTGGTGCTTCCCCCACAGGGGAGAGCTGATGATAAAAATCCCAAGTTTCCAGCCAACACCACTGGTCTCCATACAAGGATCACTGTCCAGCCAAGGGCAGAGTAATATTTTGGGCCACTCACAGAGGAGTAGCTCTGGGACAGGGAAACACATGCAATACATACCCTGAAAGCTAAACAGCACTTCTCTCACCTAAAGCCCTTTTAGAAACAAACTTTTGAGTGATTAAGATTGATAGCTGGCTAGCAGGCAAAGGCAGAGCGGGATAGGGGTGGGGAGAAGTTCGCTGTCCCAACCATGGGCCCTGGTCTGCTTAAAAAATCTACTTTGGAGGGCAAATTGGCCCCTCCTGATTCCAACCAAGTCCTGTGGAGACAGACACAAACAGTGGATCAGTGGATTAGTTGGAGCTTCAAGCAGATTGCTGACAGCCAAAGGACAGTTCCTGACAGTGGTTAGCCTGCAAGTACCCCACAGGAAGGCAAGAATTGACAGGCAGAACAGAAGGGTAGGATCCAAAGGAAGACCTCATGGGGGACTACACATTGCTAAAACAAACACCACTTCACTTTTTTTTTTCTTTCTTTTCCCCTTTTTCTTCCCTTTTTTTCCCCCTTTCCTTTTTTCCTTATTACAATTTATATTCTTTATCTATGCGCTTTATAGATTTACTAGAGGCCCGGTGCACAAAAATTTGTGCACTGGTAGGGGAGGGGGGGTGGGGGGTGTCCCTCAGCCACACTTGTGCCCTCTCACAGTCTGGGACCCCTCAGGAGATAACCACCTGCTGGCTTAGGCCCACTCCCCGGGTTGCAGATAGCAGGGATCGGGCCTGCCCCGCCTCCCCGGGTCGTGCACACGGTAGGGCTGATCCAGGGGTTGGGGCACCGCCCGGGGTCGCACACACGGCAGGGCCGATCCAGGGGT
>NW_005370366.1:687646-688011 GCF_000412655.1 Myotis brandtii
GCCCGGATGGCGGCTCATGCTGGCTCACCCTGCCTGCAGTATGCAAATTAGCCGCCCATCTTTGTGGCGGTTAATTTGCATATTGCACTGATTAGCCAATGGGAGGTGTAGCGAAGGCATGGTCAATTACCATGTTTGTCTATTATTAGATAGGAGGATTATTCTAATCTCTGTTGTTACATTCAGATATATAATTTTCCTCTTTCCTTTTCCTACTCATTTTGTTTCTTTTTTTCACTACTCAATTTTTTTCTCTTTTCTTTCTTGCTTTTCTTTTTCTTCTGCTTTATCATCTTTTTTCCTTTTCCTATTTTAGTTCTATATGCTTTCTCCTATATTTTCCTTTTCAATTTTTTTCTCCCTCC
>NW_005370366.1:688187-693535 GCF_000412655.1 Myotis brandtii
TACAGAGAGGAAGGGAGAGGGATAGAGAGTTAGAAACATCGATGAGAGAGAAACATCAATCAGCTGCCTCCTACACACACCCCACTGGGGATGTGCCCACAACCAAGGTACACGCCCTTGACCGGAATAGAACCTGGGACCCCTCAGTCCACAGGCCGACGCTCTATCCACTGAGCCAAACTGGTCAGGGCCTTCCCTTCCTTTAAATGGTTTTCTTTCCTCTATTCCCCTAATTCTTTATTCTTTATTTTATATCTGTATCTATATATTCCTTCTTCCCCTTGTTGGTTGCTCTTGAATGTGCTTTTCGTGTTTGTTTTGTTTTGTTTTAAGCTCATATTTTTTCCTTCTTTCTAACATTCTTGCTCTCTTTTCTCTTTCCTAATTCTCTCTTCTCTGGCTGCTTTTGTTGGTGCTGTAGGGGTTTTGTGTATGTTTTTGTTTTGTTTCTTTTGTTTCATGTTTTGTTGTGTTGTATTTTGCTGTTAGGAGAGCATCTCCACAATAACTCACCTGACATGGTCAAGGGTGAGCCACATAGTCAGCCGGCCTGAGAGGAGACTCCATAATGAACAGGCCAATAAAATTCAAGACAGAACTACAAAAGAACACAAATATCTCAAGGGGCTCTCCTAGAGCACTCAGTTCAGGAGATCAAAGAGACTGCACCACTGGGCCCTAAAACACCTACTATAAACCAACTCCACAAAATCTAGGAGGCATAGCAGTTTGATTTAATACATAGAAATAAAAACAAAGGGACAGCAAAAATAGGAAGACAAAGAGACAACCCTCAAATGAAAAAAAAGGAGGGATTGCCATAAAATTATCTAAATGAAATGTAAACAAGCAATATGTCAGAATTCAGAGTAATGGTAATAAGGGTACTTAAACAATTCAATGAGAACTACAAGCAACTTAATGAAAATTAATAAGAGTTTTACAAACAGCAAAAGAGAGCGTGAACCAATAAATAAGAATCAACTGGAAATGAGGAAAGACATAGCTGAAATAAAGAATACCCTGAAAGGATTCAACAATAAACTAGAAGAAGCTGAAGAGCAAATTAGAAGATCTAATAGAAAAAAAACACCCATTCAGAGCAGCAAATGGAAAAAAATTAAAAAGCAGGAGAGTTTAAGGGAGCTTTGGGACAACATGAAACACAACAACATTCGCATTATAGGGATGCCAGAAGGAGCACAATCTGAGAAAGGAATAAAGAACTTGCTTGAAGAAATAATGACAGAAAATTTCCCTAACCTGATGAAGGAAAAAGTCATTCAAGTTCAGGAAACACAGAATCCCAATCAAGATGAACCCCAAGAGACCCACACCTAGGCACGGATTAATTAAAATGGTAAATATTAAAGACAAAGAAGGAATCTTAAAGTCTGCAAGAGAGAGAGACAGAAAGTTACCTACAAGGGAGCTCCAAGCTGATTTCTCAATAGAAACACTTCAGGACAGAATGTAATAGCATGAACTATACAAAATAATAAAAACCAAGGGACTGAACCCCAAATTACTCTATCCAGCAAAGCTATCATTGAAAATCAAAGATGAAATAAAGAGCTTCCCAGACAACAAAAGGAAAAAAGTTTATTACCACTAAACCAGCATTGCAAGAAATGTTAAAGACACTGCTGAAAAAAGAAGAAATAGAAAGAGACACTGGCATAAAGATTAAGAATGTCAATAAATAACTATAAACAATAACCTTAAATGTAAATGGCTTAAATGCTCTAATCAAAAGACACAGCATAGATGAAAGGATAAGAAAGCATGATCCATATATATGCTGTCTACAAGAGACCCACCTAGAATAAAGGGCTCACAGAATGAAAGTAAAAGGCGGGGGGGGAATTTCCATGCAAACGGAAATCAAAGAAAAAATTAGGGTAGCAATACTGATATCTGACAAAATAGACTTCAAAGTAAAGACCATAACAACAGATAATGAAGACCATTTCATAATATTAAAGGGATCGATACAACAAGAGGATAAAACTCTGGTAAACATATATGCACCCAATGCAGGAGCACCCAAATACATTAAAAAAAACTTCTAAAAGATATCCAGGAAGAGATTGACAGCAATACAATCATAGTAGAGGACTTTAATACCCCATTGACACCACTGGATAAATCCTCTAGACCAGTGGTTCTCAACCTTCATAATTCTGCGACCCTTTAATACAGTTCCTCATGTTGTGGTGACCCCAAACCATAAAATTATTTTCGTTGCTACTTCATAATTGTAATTTTGCTACTGTTATGAATCATAATGTAAATATCTGATATGCAGGATGTATTTTCATTGTTACAAATTGAACATAATTAAAGCATAGTGATTAATCACAAAAACAATATGTAATTATATATGTGTTTTCCGATGGTCTTAGGCGACCCCTGTGAAAGGGTCGTTCGACCGCCAAAGGGGTCGCAACCCACAGCATGAGAACCGCTGCTCTAGACAAAAAAACCAACAAGGAAACAGCGATCCCAAATGACACACTAGATCAAATGGAATTGACATTTTCAGAACATTTCACAAGAAACCTACACAATACACATTCTTCTCAAGTGAACATGGGACCTTTTCAAAGATAGACCACGTTAGGACACAAAACAAGTCTATACAAGTTCAAGAAGATTGAAATAATACCAAAGCATCTTCTCAGATCACAATCAAATTAAATTAGAAATCAACTACAGTAAAAACACTCAAAAACATTCAAATACATGGAGGCTAAATAACATGTTATTAAACAATGAATGGGTTACCAATGAGATCAAGAAACAAATAAAAAACTTTCTGGAAACAAATGAAAATAAACACACAACCCAAAATCTCTGGGACACAGCAAAAGCAGCCCTGGGAGGGAAGTTCATAACACTACAGTCCTACCTAAAAACAAAAAACAAACAAACAAAAAAAGAAAAAATGATAATAAACTATTTAATCCTAAAACTGAAAGAATTAGAAAGAGAACAAGACAACCCCAGAGTAAATAGAAGGAAGGAAATAATAAAGATCAGAGCGAAAATAAATGACATAGAGACTAACAAAACAAAAGATAAATAAACCAAGAACTTTGTGCTAGCTGGTTTGCTCAGTGGATAGAGTTTGGCCTTCAAATTGAAAGGTCCCAGGTTCAATTCCAGTCAAAGGCACATTCCAAAGTTGTGGGCTCAATCTCCACTAGGGGTGTGCAGGAGGAAGCCAAACAATGATTCTCTCTCATCATTGATGCTTCTATCTCTCTATCCCTCTCTCTTCTTCTCTGATATCAATAAAAATATATTATTAAAAAAAAAAGAGCTGGTTCTTTGAAAAGATAAACAAAATTGATGAACCTCTAGCCAGACTCATAAGAAACAGAGAGAGGACCCAAAAAAACAAAATCAAAAACTAAAGAGGTGAAGCAACAACTGGCCCCACAGAAATACAAAGGATTGTATAAAAATACTATGAGAAACTGTATTTCAAAAACTGGACTAATTGGATGAAATGGAGATATTCCTAGAAAAATAAAATCTTCCAAAACTCAATCAGGAAGAATCAGAAAACGTGAATATACCAATAACTACTAATAAAATTGAAGCAATAATAATAATAATAAACTTTCAGCAAACAAAAGCCCTGGTCCAGAGGAATTCATAGGGGAGTTTTACCAAACATTCAAAGAACTAAAACACATTCCAAAAACTATTCCAAAAAATCCAAGAGGAAGAAACACTTCCAAGCTCTTTCTATGAGGCCAGTATTACCCTAATTCCAAAATCAGATAAAGACACTACAAAGAAAGAGAATTACAGGTCAATATCCCTGATGAACATAGATGCTAAAATACTGAACAAAATATTAGCAAATCGGATCCAGCAATATATTAAAAAGATCATACACCATGACCATGTGGGATTTAATCCAGGGATGCAAGGCTGGTACAATATTCACAAATCAATAAACATGATACATCACATAAATAAATTAAAAGACATGATCATATTAATAGATGCAGGAAAAACATTTTTGATAAAAACTCTCACCAAAGTGGGAATAGAAGGAGCATATCTCAACATGATAAAGGCTCTATATGACAAACCTACAGCCAGCATCATATTCAATTTGCAAAAACTAAAAGCATTTTCTCTAAGAACAGGAACAAGCCAAGGATGTCTTTCAACACTCTTTTTTAAAAAATATATATTTTATTGATTTTTTACAGAAAGGAAGTGAGAGAAATAGAGAGTTAGAAACATCGATGAGAGAGAAACATCAATCAGCTGCCTTCTGCACACCCACTGCTGGGGGTGTCCCTGCAACCAGGGTACATGCCCTTCACTGGAATTGAACCTGGGACCCTTCAATCTGCAGGCCGACACTCTGTCCACTGAGCCAAACCAGTTAGGGCTGCTTTCAACACTCTTATTCACATAGTACTAGAAGTCCTAGCCACAGTGATCAGACAAGAAGAAAAATTAAAAAGCATCAAAATTGGAAAGGAGGAAGTAAAACTCTCATTATTTGCAGACGACATAATATTGTACATAGAAATCCCTAAAGACTTCATCAAAAAACTACTAGACTTAATAAATGAATTTGGTAATGAAGCAGGTTACAAAATTAACACCCAGAAATGTATGGTTTTCTTATACACAAATAATGAACTCACAGAAAGAGAAACTTAAAAAAACAATCCCATTTAAGGATGCAAAGCTGGTACAATATTCACAAATCAATAAATGTGATATGTCAATAAACAAACTGAAAGATAAAAATCATATGATCATATCAACAGATGCAGAAAAAGCATTCAACAAATTCCAACACCCTTTTTTGATAAAAAATTCTCAGCAAAGAGGAATAGAGGGATCATACCGCAACATAATAAAGGCCATATATGACAAACCTACAGCCAACATTATACTCAATGGGGAAAAACTAAAACCATTTCCCCTGAGAACAGGAATGTCGGCTTTTTTCAACAATCTTGTTCAGTATAGTACTGGAAGTGCTAGCCATAGAGATGGGATGAAAAGAAATAATAAAAGGCATCCAAATTGGAAATCAGGAAGCAAAACTATCATTATTCGCAGATCACATGATACTATATATAGAAAACCCTAAAGACTCCTTCAAAAAAACTACCAGATTTAATAAATCAATTTGGCAACGTAGCAGCATGTAAAATTAACACCCAGATACCTATGGCATTTTTATACACCAATAATGAATTCTCAGAAAAAGACACTTAAAAAAAAATTCCATTTTACCATTGCAACAACAACAAAAAAAATTAAGATACTTAGGAATAAACTTAACCAAGGAAGTAAAAGACCTG
>NW_005370366.1:693572-695930 GCF_000412655.1 Myotis brandtii
AGATAGAGGAAGATATAAACAAGTGGAAAAATATACCGTGTTCATGGATTAGTAGAATCAACATCATTAAAATGTTCTTACTAACAAAGGCAATCTAAAAATTCAATGCGATCCTTATTAAAATACCAACAGCATATTTCACAGATCTAGAATAAATACTCCAAAAGTTTATTTGGAACCAAAACAACCCCAAATAGCTGCAGCAATCCTAAAAAAGAAAAACAAAGTTAGAGGGATCACAATACCAGATATCAAGTTATATTACAAAGCCACTGTAATCAAAACAGTCTGGTACTGGCACAAAAACAGGCATTTAGATCAATGAAACAGAACAGAGAACCCAGAAATCCACCCAAGCTGTTATGCTCAATTACTATTTGACAAAGGAGGCAAGAACAAACAATGTAGTCAAAATAGTCCCTTCAGCCCTAACCGGTTTGGCTCGGTGGATAGAGCGTCGGCCTGCGGACTCAAGGGTCCCAGGACTCAAGGGTCCCAGGCTCGATTCCAGTCAAGGGCATGTACCTTGGTTGCGGGCACATCCCCAGTAGGGGTGTGCAGGAGGCAGCTGATCAATGTTTATCTCTCATTGATGTTTCTAACTCTCTATCCCTCTCCCTTCCTCTCTGTAAAAAAATCAATAAAATAAAAAATAAAAAAGTCCCTTCAGAGGAGAAGCAAGATGGCGGCATAGGTAAACCCTGTCCTTGGTGCCTCTCACAACCACATCAAAATTACAACTAAAAGACAGAACAACTATCATCCAGAACTGCGGGAAAGCTGGCTGAGTGGAAGTTCTACAACCACAGAGGTAAAGAAGAAAGGGCATTGAGACTGGTAGGAGGTGCAGAGGCGCGGAACAGGCTAGCACTCAGGTGCGCTGCTTTTTTCATCGGGAGGGAGATACAAGCTCCCGATAGCTCTAAACTCCAGTTCCAGGTGAGACTCTGGGGAGACCCAGACACATACGGGGAGAAACTGGACTGTCTGGCATCGGGGGCACAGGAGGGGGACATAAGGGCGGCTTTCTTTCAGACAGAGGTGCTCACAACTGTCATTGTTCCTACACTGGGACCTCTCCGGTGCAGGGCTGACTGGCAGCCATTGCTGTTTGATCCGCCCTGGAGATTCCCTGAGACCCTACCCCAACCAATTTACAACCCCACCCAAGCTGTGCACAGCGGCTTTTGCATATGAATGGCCTGTCCTTTCGCAGCCTAAAACCTGTCAAATAGGCATCAGCTGGGTCAGGGAGCCCCAAAGCTATCAAAAGAAGGCCAAAGGCCGGCAGCAGAAGCCTGCCTTGCTTCACAGCTGGGCCTCATCTAGGCACTTCCAAACCTGATACAAAGAGGAGGAATCTGCAGATCTCTCTGTAGATCCTGCTGGGTGGCCCCAGGCAGTGGCTGACTTTGCACCTCCTTGGAGATCCAAGAGCCAGTGTACCCAGTGTGAGACCATACCAGATTACAACTCTTCACATCCATAAATGACACACACAAGAGGCAGACTCAGTGAGCACCAAAGCCCCACTGAAGCAAGTCTTGCCCCATAAGGGTGTCTCCTGCACAGCAGCTCTTCCATTATAGACACACTGGTCTTCACAGCCACTGGCCTGGAGGTCAATTCCTCCCAGTGATACCAACAGCAATCAAGGCTTAACTACAAGACTGTGCACACAGCCCACAAAGGGGTGCACCAAGAGTGTTCACCTCAGGTGATTGGGGAGGCTGAGCCACTGGGCCCTACAGGACACCTACTACACAAGGCCACTCTATCAACTCAAGGAGACTTAGCAGCTACCCAATACATAGAAACAACACAGGGAAGCAGCCAAAATGTGGAGACAAAGAAACATGTCACAGATGAAAGAAATGGAAGAAAGCAAAATACTGGACATAGAATTCAAAAGCACAGTTATAAGGTTACTCAAGAATTTTCTAGAGACCTCCAAGGAACTTAGTGAGTCCTTCAAGGATCTTAGTGAGAATGCCAAAAATAATGGAAAAGGACCAGTCAGAAATTAAGCATACACTGACTGAAATAAAGAATAATATACAGAGCTCCAACAGCAGACTAGAGGATCCCAAGAATCAAGTCAAAGATTTGAAATACAAGGAAACAAAAAACACCCAACCAGAAGAGCAAAAAGAAAAAAAGAATCCAAAAATATGAAAATAGTGTAAGGAGCCTCTGGAACAATTTCCAACGTACCAACATCCAAATTATGGAGGTGCCAAAAGAAGAGACAGAGCAAGATATTGAAAACCTATTTGAAGAAATAATGACAGAAAACTTCCCCTACCTGCTGAAAGAAATAGACTTACAAGTCCAGGAAGCGCAGAGAACCCCAAACAA
>NW_005370366.1:696269-703967 GCF_000412655.1 Myotis brandtii
GAGGAACATCTGTAATAATCTGAACAATAAAGATGAAAAAAAGTGTCTTCAATAAATGGTGTTGGGAAAATTGGAGAGGTACGTGCAAAAAAATGAAACTAGACCACCAACTTACACCATGCAGAAGAATAAACTCCAAATGGATAAAGGACTTAAATGTAAGATGTAAAACCATAAAATTCTTAGAAGAAACCATAGGCAGCAAAATCTCAGCCATTTCTCATATCAATATGTGTGCTGATACATCTCCTAGGCCCGTGGTCGGCAAACTGTGGCTCGCGAGCCACATGCGGCTCTTTGGCCCCTTGAGTGTGGCTCTTCCTAAGCCTTAGGAGTAACCTAATTAAGTTAATAACAATGTACCTAGCTGTATAGTTTAAGTTTTAAAAATTTGGCTCTCAAAAGAAATTTCAATCATTGTACTGTTGATATTTGGCTCTGTTGATTAATGAGTTTGCCGACCACTGTCCTAGGCCAAAGTAAACTAAGGAGAAAATAAATAAATGGGACTACATCAAAATAAAAAGCTCCTGCACAGCAAAAAGGAAACCATCAACAAAATGAAAAGAGAGCCCACTGCCTGGGAGAACAGATTTGCCAATGATACATCCAATAAAGGGTTAATTTTCTAAATATATAGGAAACTCATACAACTTAACAAAGAAAGGCAAATAATACAATTTAAAAATGGGCAAAGGACCTAAATAGACACTTCTCCAAAGCAGACATACAGATGGCTAAGAGACATATGAAAAAAATGTTCAAAGTCACTGGTCATAAGAGAGATACAAATTAAAACAAAACTGAGGTATCACTTCATACTTGTCAGAACGGCTACCATCAACAAATCAACAAGTGACAAGTGCTGGTGAGGCTGTGGAGAAAAGGGAACCCTAGTACACTGTTGGGGAGAATGCAAACTGGTGCAGCCACTGTGGAAAACAGTATAGAGTTTCCTCAAAAAATTAAAACTGGAACTGCCATTTGACCCAGTAATCCCACTTCTAGAAATACATTGAGTGGCCAGATTATTATGACCACCTGACGTTTGTAGGCAAATTAGCTATAATTTCACGCTGAAGTTGCTAGAGGGCCAGACCATTATAAATAGGGAAGCAGGTTGTTTACCACGACAGTAGAAGTGATTTTTTTTCTGAAGATATAGGTAAACAATTCGATTTAACAGCCTTTGAACGTGGGATATATTTGAACGTGAGTGGCCAGATTATTATGACCACCTGACGTTTGTAGGCAAATTAGCTATAATTTCACGCTGAAGTTGCTAGAGGGCCAGACCATTATAAATAGGGAAGCAGGTTGTTTACCACGACAGTAGAAGTGATTTTTTTTCTGAAGATATAGGTAAACAATTCGATTTAACAGCCTTTGAACGTGGGATATATTTGAACGTGAGTGGCCAGATTATTATGACCACCTGACGTTTGTAGGCAAATTAGCTATAATTTCACGCTGAAGTTGCTAGAGGGCCAGACCATTATAAATAGGGAAGCAGGTTGTTTACCACGACAGTAGAAGTGATTTTTTTTCTGAAGATATAGGTAAACAATTCGATTTAACAGCCTTTGAACGTGGGATATATTTGAACGTGAGTGGCCAGATTATTATGACCACCTGACGTTTGTAGGCAAATTAGCTATAATTTCACGCTGAAGTTGCTAGAGGGCCAGACCATTATAAATAGGGAAGCAGGTTGTTTACCACGACAGTAGAAGTGATTTTTTTTCTGAAGATATAGGTAAACAATTCGATTTAACAGCCTTTGAACGTGGGATATATTTGAACGTGAGTGGCCAGATTATTATGACCACCTGACGTTTGTAGGCAAATTAGCTATAATTTCACGCTGAAGTTGCTAGAGGGCCAGACCATTATAAATAGGGAAGCAGGTTGTTTACCACGACAGTAGAAGTGATTTTTTTTCTGAAGATATAGGTAAACAATTCGATTTAACAGCCTTTGAACGTGGGATATATTTGAACGTGAGTGGCCAGATTATTATGACCACCTGACGTTTGTAGGCAAATTAGCTATAATTTCACGCTGAAGTTGCTAGAGGGCCAGACCATTATAAATAGGGAAGCAGGTTGTTTACCACTAATGGTCTGGCCCTCTAGCAACTTCAGCGTGAAATTATAGCTAATTTGCCTACAAACGTCAGGTGATCATAATAATCTGGCCACTCAGTGTATATCCTAAGAAACCAGAAACACCAATCAGAAAGAATGTATGCACCCCTATGTTCATAGCAGCGCAATGTACAATAGCTAAGATTTGGAAACAGCCTAAGTGCCCATCAGCAGATGAGTGGGTAAAAATGCTGTGGTACATTTACACAATGGAATACTATGCAGCTATAAAAAAGAAAGAACTTTCACCATTTACAACAACATCGATGGACCTGGAGGGTATTATCCTAAGCAAAATAAGTCAATCAGAGAAAGATAAGTATCACATGATCTCACTCATATGTGGAATCTAATGAACAAAATCAATTGATGAATAAAATAGAAAAAGACACAGAAGCATGAACCAGACTGAGGAATTTCAGAGGGAAGGACAGGGTGAAGATGTGTGGGGTAGGAGGGGAGTGATTAACCAGGGAACTCATATGCACATATGCATAAGCCATGGACACAGACAATAGAGTGGTGAAGGCCTGGGAGGGGGTGGGTATGGGGAGGAGGGGGGTAATGGGAAAACAAACAAACACACAAAGGGGACATTTGTAATACTTCCAATAACAAAGATAAATTAAAAATAAATAAATAGATAAACAAATAAAATAAATTCAACATTCAGGGAGAGAACCAAGTTGGCAGCATAGGTAAATCCTCCCACAACCACATCAAGATTACAACTAAAATACAGAACAACCATCATTCACAACCATCTGAAATCTGGCTAAATGGAAGCCCTACAACACTGATGGCGAACCTTTTGAGCTCGGCGTGTCAGCATTTTGAAAAACCCTAACTTAACTCTGGTGCCGTGTCACATATAGAAACTTTTTGATATTTGCAACCATAGTGAAACAAAGACTTATATTTTTGATATTTATTTTATATATTTAAATGCCATTTAACAAAGAAAAATCAACCAAAAAATGAGTTCGCGTGTCACCTCTGACACACGTGTCATAGGTTCGCCATCACTGCCCTACAACTACCAGGGGTCCTCAAACTTTTTGAACAGGGGGCCAGTTCACTGTCCCTCAGACCGTTGGAGGGCCGGACTATAGTTTAAAAAAAAACTATGAACAAATTCCTATGCACACTGCACATATCTTATTTTGAAGTAAAAAAACAAAACGGGAACAAATACAATATTTGTATTTGCATGTGGCCCGCGGGCCGTAGTTTGAGGACCCCTGAACTAGTCCATTAAAGAAGTAGCCACATTGACACTGTTAGAAGGAGCGGGAGCATGGAATGGGCTGGCCCAACACCTATATGTGGGTGTTTTTAATCGGTAGAAATATCTTAGCTGTGGAGACCTCCGTGAAGGATCAAGGTGCCCCCAGCCCAGGGTTTCAGTGCCAGGAAGAGAAGTCCTTGTAACTTCTGGCTGTAAAACACAGCAGGAATTGTGGCTGAGTGATAGGGAGGCTGCTGGAGACACAGACAATTCCTCTTAAAGGGTCAGCATGGGCTTACTCAGACTCACTCCCTCTGAGGTCCAGTGCTGGGACAGAAGCAGCTTGAAAGGATCCAGAGACGTATGGGGAAGAACTAAACTGTATGGCCTCAGGGAAAGAACTAGGGGGCAGCTTTGTCCCACACAGAGCTGACTGGCAGAGGCGATAGCTGAGTCTCCACTGTACTGTTTGCCCTGCCCTGGAGATTCCCTGAGATCCTGCCTCATTCAATTAGCAGCCCTACCCAAACTGTGAATGGTCTGTCCTGACCTCAGACTTTCCTATAATCTCTCAAAGAAGCAGCAGCTGAACTCAGTGTGCCCATACCTCTGGATAAGTGGCCCCAGGCCCAGCACTTCTATCAGCTTGCCAAGGTTCACAGCTTGGCCTCTCCTGGGCACCTCTAAGCCCAACACAAGCAAGCAGGGCACAAGCAGTGGCTGATTTTGCACCTCCTGGGAGGCCCCAAAGCCCATGCACCAGTAGACAGCTTCAGACCACGCCAGAATACAACTCTACAACATCCATTAGTGACACACTCAAGGATCAGACTCAGTGAGCACCAAAGCCCACTGAAGCAAATCCTGCTCCATAGGGGTGTCTCTTGCACAGCAGCTCTTCCACTGTAGTCACAGCTGGTCCTCACAGCCAATTGGCCTGGAAGTCAATTCTTCCCAGTGATGCTAACAGCAATCAATGCTCAACTACAACAGGATAGTGCACACAGAGCTCAGGTGACTGGGAAGGCTGAGACACTGGGCCCTACAGGACACCTACTACATAAGGCCACTCTACCAATTCCAAAAGACATAGCAGCTCTATCTTATACATAGAAACAAAAACAGGGAAGTAGCCAAAAAAATGCGGAGACAAAGAAACATGTCTCAAATGAAAGAACAGAAGAAATTGCCAGAAAAGGAACTAAATGAGATGGAAGCAAGCAAACTACTGGATACAGAGTTCAAAACAATTGGTATATGGGTGCTCAAGGAACTTAATGAAAATTTCAAGGAAATAAGTCAGACCATCAAAGACATGAAAAAGGACCAGTCAGAAATGAAGGATACACTAACTGAACTGAACAGTCATTTACAGGGAATGAACTGTAGAAGACTCTGAGAATCAAATCAGTGATTTGGAATATGAGGAAGCAAAAAACACCCAATCAGAAGAGCAAAAAGAAAAAAGAATCCAAAAATATGAAGATAGTATAAGGAGCCTCTGGGACAAGCATACCAACATTCACAAAATGGGAGTGCCGGAAGGAGATGAGAGGGAGTAAGAAATTGAAAACCTATTTGAAGAAATAATGACAGAAAACTTCCCCTACCTGGTGAAAGAAAGAAATATACAATTCCAAGAAGGGCAGAGAGTCCCAAACAAGAGGAAATCAAAGAGGCCCACACCAAGACACATGATAATTAAAATGCCAAGGGTTAAAAACAAAGAGAGAATCTTAAAAGATGCAAAAGAAAAGCAGTTAGTTACCTACAAGGAAGTACCCATAGGACCATCAGGTGATTTCTCAACAAAAACTTTGTAGGCCAGAAGGGAGTGGCAAGAAATATTCAAAGTGATGAAAAGCAAAGACCTACAACCAAGATTACTCTACCCAGCAAAGCTATCATTTAGAATTGAAGGTCTGATAAAGAACTTTACAGACAAGAAAATAAATGAGACCATCAAAATTCATCACCACCAAACCAATATTACATGAAATGTTGAAAGGTTTTCTTTAAGAAAAAAAAAAAAAAAGATCAAAAATATGAATGCCCAGCTGGGGTGGCTTACTGGTTGAGCATCAAAATATGAAACAGGAGGTCATGGTTCGATTTCCAGTCGGGGCACATGTCTGGGTTGCAGGCTCGATCAGGGGTGCACAGGTGTCAACCAATCCATGATTCTCTCTCATCATTGATGTTTCTCTATTTCCCTCTCCCTTGCTCCATCTGGAAAAAACAACAACACATATTTTAAAAATGAAGAAATAAATAAATAAATAAACAAACAAGGAATCTAAAGAACAAAATAAACTGATGAATAAAATAGAACCAGAAGCATGGAAACATGGAAGAGACTGACAAATATCATAGGGAAAGAAGGCAGTGGGAAACGACTAATGAAATAACTTATATGCATATAGGCATTACCCATGGATACAGACAATAGGGTGGTGAAGGCCTGGGAAGGAGCAGGATTCAGGTGGAGGAGGGCAACAGGGCAAAAAAAAAGGGGGGGGGGTACATCTATAATACTCGTTAACAATAAAGATTTTTTTTTAATATAAATTCAACATTCAGTAAATAGTGATTGCCTGAAATAAAGAGAGTGGCTCTGTCTGGGCCTTTATAAGAATGCTAGAAGCCCAGTGCACAAATTCATGCATCAGTGGGGTCCCTCGGCCTGGCCTGCAGGATCTGGGCCAAAACCAGCTGACATCCCCCGAGGGGTCCTGGATTGCGAGAGGGTGCAGGCCAGGCCGAGGGATCCCACCGTTGCACGATCAAGGCCAGGGAGGGGCATGGGAGGTTGGCCAGTCGGGGAGGGACCGTGGGAGGGCTCCAGGGCGTGTCTGACCCATCTTGCTCAGTCCTGATCGGCCAGACCCCAGCAGCAAGCTAACCTACCGGTCAGAGTGTCTGCCCCCTGGTGGTCAGTGCACATCATAGTGAGCGGTTGAGCTGCCTTAGCATATCATTAGCATATTACGCTTTGATTGGTTGAACAGATGACCAGACACTTAGCATATTAGGCTTTTATCATATAGGATACTTCATCTAAGTGATATATCTGGGATAGGATATAATTTAGAAAAAAAAAAGAGCAGTTAAGGATATGAGGATAGGTACATACAGAGAACAAATTGATGGTCACCAGAGGGGAGGGGGGTTGGGGGGCTGGGTGAAAAATGGTGAAAGGATTAAGAAATACATATTGGCAGTTACAGAATAGTCAGGGGATGTAAAATACAGCATAGGGAATATAGTCAATAATATTGTAATAACTATTTACAGTGCCAGGTGAGTACTTGAAATATCAGGGGGACCACTTTGTAAAGTAGACGATTGTCTATGCTGTACACATGCAACTAATACAAACTAATATTGAATATTATAAACTTTAATTAAAAAATAAAAAATATTTTTTAAAGAATATGACGGTAGGAGGGATGAACATAACAGATGGGAAAGACACTTAATTTTTTTAACTTTGCCAGACTTGCAAGATATAAAAGGTTCTGGATATGGATGGTGTGATGGTTGGACACCCGTGTGAATGTACTTAATGCCACTGAACTGTAGACATAAAATTGGTTAAGATGGTAAATCTATGTTATGTATATTTTACCACAATTTAAAAATTAAATTTAAGCAAGATTACTTAGCTGCTTAAATAAGCCAAGTAGAAACAATTCTTTATACCAAGGTTGCTTACTAGAGGCGGGTCAGCTAATTCATGGTATTTGAAACAGCATGTGCGAAAGTATCTGCAGACTTCTGAATAACAGGACAGCTGTTGATACAGGTAGGCTTGTGGCATGAAGAGCAAATGTAGTTCTCAGGAATCTGCAGTGTATTGGGCTCCGCGTCCCAGACCCTTCAGACGTAGGTTCACAGTTAGGACGCCTTCTGTAGGAGGCAATCTGCAGGGCGGCTCTCAATTATCATTAGATAATTGTGCCGCTTCCTGTGCAGGGCAGAGCCAACGACCCCTCAATGGCCAACAGGTGACATGCTTGCTCACGGACAGGGGGCACTTCCTCCACCACATGACTCCGTCTAGCCTCGGATTGGGGGCCTTTCAGGCTGTTCGGTGTTTCTGCAGTTCCACCCGGCCGGCCGGCAGCAGAAGGTATTCCCTTCCAACGCCCCAAATCTTACGCAGCGCACCCACGGCGCAGGCGCAGGAGGTGGGGCGGAGGCCGCGGTTCTCGCGAGGCCAACGGGTGCAAGAGTTCTCATGTGAAGGGGCACGGATGCTTCCGCAAACATGGCGGCAGCGGCAGTGCGGAGCGCACGACTGGTGGCCTGGGGCGAAGGGCG
>NW_005370366.1:704037-707898 GCF_000412655.1 Myotis brandtii
TTGCGCCGGCCGCCACCGAGCTCCTCCGACGCCCGGCCTGGGACCGTGGGGGTGGGGTAGGGTTCGGGCAGCGCGGCGGAAGACCCGACAGGGTTGAGTAAGAGCCCCGCCGTGCCCAACTCCACGGACAAACCTCAATAACACAAAATTGGTGGTGATGACAGAGGGCGTGTCTCAATGCAGCACTGAATTTGTCTCTGCGCGGCGCCCCCTCCTTCCTCCCTCCCTGGTCAGCGAAGTGGTTCGTAGATCCGCAGGTCGTTTTGTCCAGTTACCCTCTTCCGGGCGTACCTAAGCTTGTACGACTGCTTCTTTGGTGAAGTTATCTAATAGATGATTTTCATTTAATCGTAAAAATGTCAACCGTAAAAATTAACCGGCTGATAATTTCCAGATTTTATGATCAACTGTATTACATGATCGTAAACCTTAATGCTTCAGTAGAGTGTGAGCACTAAGTAAAAGACATTTCTTCTAAAAACCTCCATGTGTTAAAGGTCAAATTCCCTAGTGTAATATAAAATGTCTACGTAAAACATTTGAAAAACTACTTAAATATTTATGGGCATCTTAATTTATTTTTGTGTGGATTTTTTTCACTTTAAAATGTGCAGTTTATTGTATGCCTATTATATTCCTCTTTTTTTTTTTTTAGTCTTTATTGTTGAAAGGATTACATATGTCCCCCTTTTTCCCCCCATCGACACCTTCAAGCCACTCCCCCACCCCCGCCCCAGGCCCTCACCACCCCTGTGCGGATTTTTTTTTAATATTAAAAGTATTCTTTTTCTGTTCGTTTGTTAGATTTACATTAGCTTTTCTCATGAAAAACACCAAGAACAGTCTGATACAACAAAAAAGAGGAAAGGCCGTGTGAGTTAAAATTATTGACAAATAACATCTTTTAATAAATGAAGATGTCACGTAGAGAAAACATGCAATAACTAACAGTCCTGCATCCTTATACCACTTCTGATCACAGGTAGCAGGATCTATCTTTTAGTGTTTTATGGCATTTTTGTTCATCTGTGTCAAGCAGTTTATTCATCATTGGTTTCGCTACTTGTGTATTCCCAACCCCTTAATTCATCTTAAGATGCTTTGGTTAACCTTCCCAACGGAAACCCTTAGTGCCTTGATCTACCTAGGATAAAGTCCACATTTTTAAATTTTGTCATTCAGAGCCCTCTAGTCACACTCTGACCTGTCACTACTCAGACACACTTTCCAGCCAAAGTGGATTCACCCCTGGCCCCAGAACAAGCAATTTGTAGAGAGATTTCAGTTCATCTGTCTCATTGATTTTTTTCTGGCCCACTTCTAACCTGTCTGTGTTTTCAATTCCTGACATGACACTAAAAACTACACCAGTGTGGTAGTTTGAATTCTCCCTAGCTCCCTCCCTTCCTTCAGCCTAGTTAAAGGAATACAGAAAACATTTGATTATCAGTTTTTTTACAGTCTATCGACACATTCTTTACCACCACAGTCGACTTAAAGGTGACTACACATTCCTCTCAACAGCAGTGGTTGAATAAAACAGGGATTGAGAGGCCTGTAGTTTGAAAACTCTCCCTCCATCTCATCAATTCTGATAACACTTTCCAAGGAGGGGCTTGCAGTTCCCCCTCCACAGCTACCACCAGCATGTGCATAGTTGAGAATTACTAACATAGATGTGTACCATCTCTTGGTATAATTTTATTTTATATATTAGTATAGTTATTTTACTTAGTATTGCAAGGTGATAAAATCTTCCTGATATGGATTTATAATAATAGTGGTAATGTCCTGCATTTTCAATCATCACACTAAGTGATTTTCCCAATAAAAATTGTAGTTTTATAGTCATCAGATTCTACACTTTTCTTGATCCCATTGTGACCAACAGCTTGCATTTATGAGGATCAATCAGGACTTAATAGTAAAATTCAAAGTCATGAAACAGCAAATAAATTGGAATTTTCTTTTTTCTTTCTTCCACAATTACTGAAGTACCTACTCTGTGCTAGGCAGCATGCAAAGAATGGGGATTTGAGGCTTCCAGTTTCTGGGGAGGGCAATTTTCACACAGTATGCTGTGATAGGGTAGTAAGTGAGACAATGGGAGCCCAGTGGAAGTGCATTCAACACAGTCTTGGTTTCCTAGAGCAATGTGAACTGACACCTGTAGATGATTGGGAGTCTGCCAGGCAAAAAGTGTGGGAAGAATATTGCAGGCATTAGCTTTGCAGAAATCTAAAGGTAAGGATTTCACTCCATAGAACATGAGCTGTAAAATATGAAGTTTAAGACGGGTTAAGTGGTGGCAGGCAGGCAGATCATGAAGTGCCCCTTAAGCCATATGACAAAAATGTTTATCTGAGGACAGAAGGGAACTATTTTAGGAGTACTTACCCTTCATGGACTCCAGGGAGTCTATCAACTTAGAAAAAGATTACATTTTGTTTTCATTGACCTATATTTAACATTTTCTTCAATTACGAATGTATTAATAGTAACCGACTTTGCATCAATAGAAATCTCAGGTATTTTCCATTATAATTGTTACAGATTTCTCAGTATCACTTCTTTGAAATTAGGGTACCTGTATTTTTTAAACCTGCCACCATATGGTTATTTAATGCATAAACAATTACATATATTACTATATCACGAATATAAAAGAATGGAGTGCCAAGCCAAAGCTGTGTTTAAAGTGGCTAAATTCAGTTTATAATTAGTGTGCCTTTCCTCCAAGCTTCAATCCATCTGTGTTCATATGCATGTTTACAGTTCTAAAGCATTTTCACTGATATGTGAGTAGTGGTTTATTACTTTGCAGAATGTTTCTTAATTTAGATTTGGTTGATGCTGCCTCACGATTTAGGCTTTTTTTTTTTTGGTTAGGAATAGCACTAAACCATGCTGTGTTCTTTTCAGTGCATGACGTTAGGAGGCACATGATGCAGATTTCTACTGATGATATTAACTTTTATAGTTTAGTAAGATTAGGTATCTGCCAGGTTTCTTAACTGTAAAGTTAATGTATATTTTATACTCATCTATACATATAAAAGCTTAAGCGACCAAAGACCAGAACAACCAGCCAACCTGCTGGTAGCTGACGCACACTCACCCAGACCTTGCTGCTGGGGCCCTGACACCCCCGAATCTGGTTCACCCACACCCCGGACCCAGACAGGAGGGAGGAGGGAGCCCAATTCCTCGGGAACTGGCCATTGGTTAGCTTGCTGCTGGGGCCAACCTTCCACGGTCCCTCCCTCCTGATGGGGGGGCAGGGCTGGCCAGCCAACCTCCCACAGTCCCTCACCCCGGCAGGCCTGCACCTCCATTGGCCCTGATCACCGGCCAGACCAAGGGACCACGCTCATGCACAAATTCGTGCAATGGGCGTCTAGCTAATAAGTATTTTGGAGGGTGGTATTTTGAGGCTTTGTGGAGTTTACTCTTCTCTACTGTTCATTCATTTATATCTATTTGGACTCATGGATTCTTGTTTTATTCAAAACGTTTCAATTCCTGCCTGTCAAGTTTATGTGGATGCTAGATTTCCCTGTATGTAACCAGTGTTCCAAAAGCTGTGCCCATTCTTCTCACCCCTGTCAAAAGAGGAAGAGGGAAAAAAGGGCTGCAGACAATGGTTGGTTGGTTGGTTGGTTGGTTGATCAATCTCAGGGGAGAGCTTTCAGCATAGTAACAAAATGACGGGTAACTTGCCTAGGATATGGTCATTGATAATCTGAAATGTCAAACAAATAAAGGGAAAGAGGGAAGAGGGTACCTGGAAAGCAGCTAGGGAGACAGTGCTGTGGGGTTTTTTGCTGTGGGGTTTAATGCTGTGGGGGGGGGGGGGGTTTT
>NW_005370366.1:708171-711095 GCF_000412655.1 Myotis brandtii
TTCAACTCTAAATGATACCTTTGCTGGGTAGAGTAATCTTGGTTGTAGGTTCTTGCTATTCATCACTTTGAATATTTCTTGCCACTCCCTTCTGGCCTGCATAGTTTCTGTCGAAAAATCAGCTGACAGTCATATGGGTACTTTCTTGTGAGTAACAAACTGTTTTTCTCTTGCTGCTTTTAAGATTCTCTCTTTGTCTTTTGCCCTTGGCATTTTAAATATGATGTCTCTTGGTGTGGTCCTCTTTGGATTCCTCTTGTTTGGGGTTCTCTGTGCTTCCTGGACTTATAAGTCTATTTCTTTCACCAGGTAGGGGAAGTTTTCTGTCTTTTCTTTTTTTCTTTCTTTTTTTTTTTTTTGGTTTTGTATTGCTTAAAATATTACAAAAGGGAGTCCTTCCGGCACTCCCATTTTGTGAATGTTGGTATGCTTGTCCCAGAGGCTCCTTATACTATCTTCATATTTTTGGATTCTTTTTTCTTTTTGCTCTTCTGATTGGGTGTTTTTTGCTTCCTCATATTCCAAATCACTGATTTGATTCTCAGAGTCTTCTACAGTTCATTCCCTGTAAATGACTGTTCAGTTCAGTTAGTGTATCCTTCATTTCTGACTGGTCCTTTTTCATGTCTTTGATGGTCTGACTTATTTCCTTGAAATTTTCATTAAGTTCCTTGAGCACCCATATACCAATTGTTTTGAACTCTGTATCCAGTAGTTTGCTTGCTTCCATCTCATTTAGTTCCTTTTCTGGCAATTTCTTCTGTTCTTTCATTTGAGACATGTTTCTTTGTCTCCGCATTTTTTTGGCTACTTCCCTGTTTTTGTTTCTATGTATAAGATAGAGCTGCTATGTCTTTTGGAATTGGTAGAGTGGCCTTATGTAGTAGGTGTCCTGTAGGGCCCAGTGTCTCAGCCTTCCCAGTCACCTGAGCTCTGTGTGCACTATCCTGTTGTAGTTGAGCATTGATTGCTGTTAGCATCACTGGGAAGAATTGACTTCCAGGCCAATTGGCTGTGAGGACCAGCTGGGTCTACAATGGAAGAACTGCTGTGCAGGAGACACCCTTATGGGGCAGGACTTGCTTCAGTGGGGCTTTGGTGCTCACTGAGTCTGCCCCTTGAGTCTGTCACTTATGGATGTGAAGAGTTGTAATCTGGTATGTTCTCACACTGACCACTGGGTACACTGGCTCTTGGATCTCCAAGGAAGTGCAAAATCAGTCACTGCCTGGGGCCACCCAGCAGGATCTACAGAGAATCTGCAGATTCCTCCTTTGTTTGAGGTTTGGAATTGCTCAGATGAGGCCAAGCTGTGAAGCAGCTTGGGGGCGAGCCTTGGGCCTTCTTTTGGAAACTTTGGAGATCTCTGACCCAACTGCAGTTTGTTAGGTTAGGCTGCGAAAGGACAGGCCATTCATGTGCAAAAGCTGCTGTGCACAGCTTGGGTGGGGTTGTAAATTGGGTGGGGCAGGGTCTCAGGAAATCAGGGCAGAGCAAACAGCAATAGCTGCCAGTCAGTCCTGCACCGGGGAGGTTCCTGCATCTCCGCGTCCCACGCCCCCATGCAGGAACAATGATCGCTGCGAGAACCTCTGCGAGAAAGCCGCCCTCATGTTCTGTGCCAATGCCAGAGAGTCCAGTTTCTTCCCATATGAGTCTGGACCCCCAGAGTCTCGTCCGGAACTGGAGTTCAGAGCAATTGGGAGCTTGTATCTCCCTCCTGATTGAAAAAAAACAACAGCGCACCCAGTTGCCAGCCCGTTTACGTGCGCCTCTGCACCTCCGCACATCCTACCAGTCTCAATGCACTTTTTTCTTTCCTTCTAGTTGTAGAACTTCCACTCAGCCATCTTTCCCGTGGTTATGGATGATATTTTTTTTTCCTTTAGTTGTAGTTTTGATGTGGTTGTGAGAGGCAGCAAGTACAGTTGTTTACCTATGCCGCCATCTTGGTTCTCCCTCTGGGGTTTTTTTCTTAAACTGTATGTAAGTGTGTTTATTTATGCTGACCTTTAATACTGAAAGGATTCTAAGTGGCTTAGAAATATGCTACTGGAAGTTACAGTTTTTAAACAGGAAAATAAAAAAATACAAGATGAAGCTTTAAAAGAGATTAAAATGTATGCTGTGAGATTCTGTATTATGCTTGATTTTAAACTTAGCAACAAGTTCAAAGAGGAGAACAGGCCAGTTATTTACTTCATAATACAGTTATGCTGTGTAACGATGTTTCTGTGAACAATAGGCTGCAAGTACGATATACCATATGAATGATGTAGTGAGGTGTACCATTTAGGTTTGTGTAAGTGCCTCTGTGATGTTTGCACAACCACAAAATGACAGAACTTATCCCTGTCATTAAGCAACAAAAACCTTGATATTATTAGTTTAATATGCATAACATATTGCATCATGGCATTGATTAATCATTAAAATTCTAAGGAAACACCAAAGATGGTTTGTTTTTCTTTGATATTATTTGTTTATTTCAATTCTTTATTGTTAAAAGTATTACATATGTCTCCTTTTTCTCCCATTTTCTCCCATGATTATAGTCAGTTGCTCAGGAGCATAACTAATTCTGGAATAAAACAGTATTTTTTTCTGTTTCATAAAGAAAATACTATAGCATCATTATAATAAGTACTAGAGGCCCGGTGCAAGAAATTCGTGCATGGGGGTGGGGAGTCCCCCTTCAGCCCAGCCTGCACCCTCTCCAATCTGGGACCCCTCGGGGGATGTCTGACTGTCAGTTTAGGCCTGATCCCGGGGATCGGGCCTAAACTGGCAGTCGGACATCCCCCTCACAATCCAGGACTGCTGGCTCCTTAACTGCTCACCTGCCTGCCTGCCTGATTACCTCTAAATGCCCCCCATGCTGACCTGGTTGCCCCCAACTGCCCCCCTGCCAGCCTAGTCGCCCC
>NW_005370366.1:711156-727317 GCF_000412655.1 Myotis brandtii
CCACACAGCCTGCTGCTCAGTCATTTGGTCATCCCTCACTAACCACCCTGCTGGTCTGGTCGCCCCACACAACCTGGTGCTCAGTCATTTGGGTGTCCCTCACTAACACCCCTGCCAGCCTTGACGCCGAACTCAGCCTGTAAGGTCATCCATTCAGTTGTGACGGCCCCTGGCTCTTTATATATATAGACTAGAGGCCCGGTGCACGAAATTCGTGCACTGGGCGGGGGCGGGGGGGGTCCCTCATCCCAGCCTGCACCCTCTCACGGTCCAGCACCCCTCGCTCCTTACTGCCCGCCTGCTCGCTGCTCCTTAGTGCTGCCACGGAGGCAGGAGAGGCTCATGCCACCACCACTCCACTCGGCAGCCATGAGCCCGGCTTCTGGCTGAGCAGCACTCCCCCTGTGGGAGCGCACTGACCACCAGGGGGCAGCTCTTGCGTTGAGCATCTGCCCCCTGGTGGTCAGTGTGCATCATAGCGACTGGTGATTCTGGTCCTTCCACCGTAAGGGTAACTTAGGCTTTTATTATAAAGATGACAAGAAGTTTTGTATGGCAGTTGTTATAATCTCAAAGTAGGACATTTCCATAACCCAAGAAAAGTATTAGGTAAGTGTGCTTACCATGGCAGCATAGTCAGAAGAAAACCCTTCAAGAAGGAGGGAGTCCCCACTTAAGTCTGTGGATGAAAGGAAGAGAACAGAAAATTGAATTTTGGGTGTGCCAATAGGGAAATTGTTGGTGACCCTGACAAGAGGAATTTCGGTGAAATTTAATTGGGATGTGACTGAAGTAAGGAAGCAAATAAATGAATAGAGATACTTTTTTCTAGAAGTGTTTCTGTAAAGGATGTAAAAGACAGTGAGTAGGAGATAAGAGACCAAAGACAGGTTTTGGTTTTTATTTTAAGATGTGAGACAATAGAGGACATTTGAATGCTGACAGGATAATGTGATAAAGAGGCAAGAAAATTGTCACAGATATGGGTGGTGGGTAAGTATAGGTCAAAGTCTTTTTGAAAGGAAGTTATATGAAGTCAAGACCATTGTACAAAGTTTGAACTTTGATGGTAACAAGTTTTCTTCCTCTGTTGTAATGAGTGGAAGCAGAGGGTGTGGTTAATCCTAAAAGCTGGCTATAGACCTAATTCCACTTTCTTTCTATTTAATTTTTTTTAAAAAGAACCTGATTGCGAACAGCTCTAGAAAATTAGAAGGTGGAATCAGGACATGGGCTGTTGGAGGGATCTGTAATGACACTGCTATTGGAAAAAAGCACATAGAGTGGGAAGAGGGGATGACTTAACAGTTCCTAAAGATGAGAGCTTAGAAACAACAATTGTGATGAATATGGGACCAATTGCCAAAAACTTCTAATGGCTTTCTTTTGGTGGGTTTCTTCAATGTTGCTAAAAAGTATTATCTAACAAGTTGTTTTTAAGAAACCTTGATATTATTAGTTTAATATGCATAACATATTGCATCATGGCATTGATTAATCATTAAAATTCTAAGAAAACATCAAAGATGGTTTGTTTTTCTTTGATAATATTTATTTATTTCAATTCTTTATTGTTAAAAGTATTACATATGTCTCCTTTTTCTCCCATTAACCTCTCCCCATCCAATCCCACCCCCCAGCACAAGCCCTCATCCCCCTGTCTGTGTCCTCTGGTTATACTTACATGCATGCAAACAAGTCCTTTGCTTGATCTTTTATCACCCCCCTATTGCCTTCCCCTGCCCTCCCTCTGAGGTTTGACAGTCTGTTCCATGCTTCTGTGTCTCTGGATCTATTTTTGTTCATCAGTTTATGTTGTTCATTATACTCAACAAATAAGTGAGATCCTGTGATACTTATCTTTCTTGGACGGCTTATTTCACTTAGCATAATGCTCTCCAGGTCCATCCATGCTGTTGCAAATGGTAAGAGTTCTTTCTTTTTTTACAGCAGCATAGTATTCCATTGTGTAGAGATACTACAGTTTTTTAATCCACTCATCTGCTGATAGGCACTTAGGCTGTTACCAAATCTTAATTATTGTAAATTGCACTATTGTGAACATAGGGGTGCATATATCCTTTCTGATTGGTGTTTCTGATTTCTTGGGATATATTCCTAGAAGTGGGATTATTGGGTCAAATGGGAGTTCCATTTTTAATTTTTTTGAGGAAACCCCATACTGTTTTCCACAGTGGCTGCACCAGTCTGCATTCCCACCAGCAATGCACGAGGGTTCCTTTTTCTCCACATCCTCGCCAGCACTTGTTGTTTGTTGATTTGTTGATGATAGCCATTCTGACAGGTGTGAGATGGTACCTCATTGTTCTTTTGATTTGCATCTCTCAGATTATTAGTGATTTTGAGCATGTTTTCATATGTCTCTTGGCCTTCTGTATGTCTACTTTCAAAAAGTGTCTATTTAAGTCCTTTGCCCATTTTTTGATTGGATTGTTTATCTTCCTTTTGTTAAGATGTATGAGTTCCCTATAAATTTTGGAGATTAAACCCTTATCTGAGATAGCATTGGCAAATATGTTCTCCCATGCAGTGGCCTCTCTTATTGTTTTGTTGGTTTCTTTTGCTATGCAGACGCTTTTTATTTTGATGTAGTCCCATTTGTTTATTTTTCCTTAGTTTCCTCTGTCCTAGTAGATGTATTGGTAAAGATACTGCTATGAGATATGTCTGATATTTTGCTGCCTATGGATTCCTCCCAAGATTTTTATGGTTCCCATCGTACATTTAAGTCTTTTATCCATTTGGGGGCGGGGGGGTGGTTGTTTGTTTATGGTGTAAGTTGGTGATCTAGTTTCATTTTTTTTGCAAGTATCTGTCCAATTTTCCCAACACCATTTATTGAAGAGACTGTCTTGACTCCATTGAATGCTCCTGCCTCCTTTGTCAAATATTAATTGAGCATAATGGCTTGGGTTGATTTCTGGGTTCTCTGTTCTGTTCCATTGGTCTATGTGTCTGTTCTTGTGCCAATACTAGGTAGTTTGAGAACAGTAGCTTTGTAATATAGCTTGATATCTGGTATTGTGATCCCTCCAACATTGTTCTTCTTTCTCAGGATTGCTGTGGCTATTCAGGGTCTTTTTTATTCCATGTGAATTTTTGGAGAGTTTGTTCTAGGTCTGTGAAGTATGCTGTTGGCATTTTAATGGGGATTGCATTGAATCTATAGATTGCTTTAGGTAGTATGGACATTTTAATGATGTTGATTCTACCAATCCATGAACATGTTATATTCTTCCACTTGTTTATATCTTCTTCTATCTCTTTTTTCAACGTTCGTGTAGTTTCTGAGTACAAGTCTTTTTACCTCCTTAGTTAAGTTTATTCCTAGGTATCTTAATTTTTTTGTTGCAATGGTAAATGGGATTGTTCTTTAGTTTCTCTTCCTGTGAGCTCATTATTGGTGTATAAAAATGCCATAGCGCCCTAACCGGTTTGGCTCAGTGAATAGAGCGTCAGCCTACGGACTCAGGGGTCCCAGGTTCGATTCCGGTCAAGGGCATGTACCTTGGTTGCGGGCACATCCCCAGTAGGGAGTGTGCAGGAGGCAGTTGATCGATGTTTCTCTCTCATCGATGTTTCTAACTCTCTATCCCCTCTCCCTTCCTCTCTGTAAAAAATCAATAAAATACATATTTTTTTAAATGTCATAGCTTTCTGGGTGTTAATTTTGTATCCTGCTACATTGCTGAATTCATTTATTAAATCTGTTAGTTTTTTTATGGAGTCTTAATGGTTTTCTATATACAATATCATGTCATTTGCGAATAATCATAATTTTAATTCTTCTTTTCCAATTTGGATACCTTTTGTTTCTTCTTCTGGTCTGATCTCTATGGCTAGCACTTTCAGTACTATGTGGAACAGGAGTGGTGAAAATGGGCATCCCTGTCTTGTTTCTTTGATATTATTTAATTTCATATTTGAATTCATTTTCTATTTTATGAGTACAACCTGACCAAAACAAATGGTCATGCCCTGGCCAGGGTGGCTGAGTAGATCTGAGCATGTACACCGAAAGATTGTGGGATCAATTCCCAGTCAGGGCAAATACCTAGGTTGCAGATTCAATCCCCAGTTGGTGCACGTACAGAAAGGCAACCAATCAATTTTTCTCACATTGATGATTTTCTCTCTCTTCTCTTCCTCTCTCTAAAATCAATAAGCGTGTTCTTGGGTAATGATTAAAAAGGGGGAAAAATATTGTCACAAATTTTAAATAAATAAAAGCAAGGAATAATGTTTAAGCAATCAAACAAATATATTAACTGAGGGGGGTGAATTTATAAGTTTCATTTGATGTAGGACTCTCTTTTTCTATCACATAGGAATGAATATTCTAAAAACTCAAATAATGTAATTAATAAGATGGAGCTATTTCAATTTGCTGTAATAAGAGCTCTAAACAATTCAACAGCCTAGCTGGCGTGGCTCAGTGGTTGAGCACCGAGCTATGAACCAGGAGGTCACGGTTCAATTCCTAGCAAACAAGTCCTGGGAATAGGGACAAGTTATTGGGGGGGGGGGGGGGATATCCTCAGGGGAGAATTAAAAAAAAAAAAAAAGTACAGGAGCCCTAACTGGTTTGGCTCAGTGGATAGAGCGTTGGCCTGCAGACTGAAGGGTCCCAGGTTCGATTCCAGTCAAGGGCACGTGCCTGGGTTGTGGGCTCAATCCCCAGTGGGGGGTGTGCAGGAGGCAGCTGATCGATGATTCACTCTCATCATTGATGTTTCTATCTCTCTTTCCGCCTCCCTTCCTCTCTGAAATCAATAAAAATGTATTTTCCAAAAAAATCAATTCATATAGTAAAATTGGCATTGCTTTTATTTCAAGTTGTGGTGATTACTTTTGTGAAAGGGGGGAAAAGATACTAATAAGACATTATTAACAGGTTAAACTAAAGTGTGTGGGTGTGTACTTGGATCAGGGTATATTTGTGTGCAGTGCATTGGGTTTTATGACAGTACATTTAAAACTGGTATGCCAAGGGCAGTAAACTTTACAGTTATATACACAAGTTTAATAACCAGGAAATGTTGTAAACCTAATGAAGACAATCTCTCCTGCAATAGTAAAGCAAGAATGCAAAATCTTTTTTTTTTTACGTTATTGCCCCAGGTAAAATGCCTTCAAAAAAGATAAGTGATGACAAAGCTTTAATGTTAATAAACCCAAATGGAAGTCAAAAATCAAAGTGTGTAAATGGCTAGATTATAAAAAGAAAGATGACAAAATTGTACCCTGTAATTAGATGTAATTTGTGCTTTTAGCATAGCTATTTGTCCTGCATGAATGAGAGGTTGTCTTTCTTTTTCCTTCCTTGATAATAGAAGTACAGTACATATATATGCTACTGTCAGTCTGGGGGGATGAGGGGAGACAAGAAAGAAAGAAAAACAAATCTGTATATATAAAAGCCTAAGCGATCGGCTGACCGACCGGTAGCTATGATGCACAATGACCATTGGGGGCAGAAGCTCAATGCAGGAGCTGCTGAGCCACAGCACCTTTTCAGAGTGCCCTCTCTCACTCCGGGACCCCTTGGGGGCTGTTGGACTGCCAGGTTCAGCCCAATCCCCACAGGCCAGGCCGAGGGACCCCTGCCAGAGGGACCCCGCTCACTCCGCATACGCCCTTCAAGCCCGGGCGCTGCCCCAGGTGTGGCCGACTGGGGAGGGACCATGGGAGGTTGGCTCCAGGGCATGTCCGGCCCATCTCACCCAGTCCCACCCCACCGGCCACCTTCTAATTAATTTCCTTTCAATGTGCACGAATCCTTGCACCAGGCCTCTAGTTGTAATATAGAAGCAGAAGCATATTTTAGCCTTTCCTTTTGTAGTTATATTTGTTTGCAATTGTGTTTGTTTAGCTGAACTCAAGTAAAAATTTGCTGTTCTATAAAACATATGTTCCAGTTGAAAATGTATACAAATTAATGCCTTTGTTCCTCTGAATTTTGGAATTTTATGAGTTACATTTCATAAACATATCCTGAGCCACAGTTAATAGCAGTATATGAACTTAAAATTTATAGTTTAAAAACTGGTAAATATTTGGTAAACCAATAGCAAATACATCTCTTAATAACCTGCTTTCCATAAATAAGAGTTAAATGTTTCAGATTCTAAGTAATTTCAATAGAGAAATAATACTTAATGAACCCTGTTAAGTACAGCATGGTCTATACAGAAAACTTTTATTGACATCTATGAAAGTTCCACGAATGTGTGGTGTGTGGAATAAAAGTTGTGATTACTATTAAGAAATATGAACTTACAAAATTTTATCTACATGTATAAGGTATGGTTTATGTGTTATGTACTAGAAACTCTATACCTTATGTGTTTCTTATTATATATCACTAAAGGCCCGGTGCATGGATTCGTGCACCGGTGGTGTCCCTCGACCTGGCCTGTGGGGATGGGGCCAAAACCAGCTCTCTGACATCCCCCGAGGTGTCCTGGATTGCGAGAGGGCAGTTCTTGGGTGACGCACCCCGGAATCGGGCTCCCTCCTCTCTGGTTCCAGGTGCGTCACCCAAGAACCGAAGCTGCCAAGTCACAGCAGCTCCTGCGTTGAGCGTCTGCCCCCTGGTGGTCATTGCGCATCATAGCTACCAGTCAGAAGGTCACGTAGGCTTTTATATATATAGATGGTTTCAGGCATCTCCCTTCTTGGTTCCTCATCACTTAGCTAGTATATGCATTGGAAATGCATACCATTTTTAAAATTAGGCAAAATGAACTTTAAGTAGGAAAGCACAAACTTTTTCCTCAAAATGTTCTAGATACTAAAGCAGCATATGATTGCCCTAGCCAGTTTGGCTCAGTGGATAGAGCGTTGGCCTGCGGACCAAAGGGTCCCGGGTTCCATTCCGGTCAAGGGCACATACCTTGGTTGCAGGCTCCCCCCGGCCCAGGCCCTGGTTGGGGCTGGTGCAGGAGGCAACCAATCAATGTGTTTCTCTCACATCAATATTTCTCTCTGTCTTTCCCCCTATTCTGTTCTCCCTAAAAATCAATGGAAAAATATCCTTGGGTGAGGATTAACAAAAAAATAAAAATAAAGCAACATATGATTAACTTAGTATGTCTGCCATTTGGAAATATGAAGTCATTTTTCTCATTTGCTGATATGTACAATTAGAAGATTATATTGAAAAAAAGATTATACTGATAAGAATTTATATGATTTCTATGTTTTGTGTGTTTCCAGTGTTAATGCCAAGAGATTAAAGCACACTATTAAGTGTTTTAAAGACAAAATATTTTTCAGTTTAATTTGATCATAATTGTCTATTTAAGAACCCCTGTATCCTTGCTCTCCAGTTTCTTCTCACCCATATTTCTCTTTAGTTATTTCTCTATTTAAAAGCTGTATATATTATGCTTAGTGTGATGACTTCTTTCTTACAGAGAGAAGGGCCTAGTGTGGGGAAGTGGCTTTATGGCCACTTCAGAGAAAAGATACAGTGAAAAGTCAAAACCGTGCCGATATACATATAGATTTTATTAAGACCAAGCTTTTATTTGGAAATTTTATACAGTAAAGATGTTCTTTAGCACTTTGCTTTATTCTGGCTAGACAGCAGTTGTATATTCTTTATTTTAATTAATCTGCTTTAGTTGGTAGAAAATGCAAGACATTTTTAAAAGACCTGGAATTTGTAAATTCCTCATTTTATACTTTGTCCTGTTGGACAAACTCTTTTTTTCTTTTAAATTTTAAGAGACCTCTATGGCCATATATTGATAATGGATTGAATCTGATATTCATCTCAGTTATTTAAGTTAACTATGTACACTAATATGGGTAGTACTTAAAATTGGAGTGTTTTATTTTACTAATCATTTTATCATAGCATTGTATTTTATTATGTTTTCACTCAGATTTGCTGTTCATCTTTGTCACTTAACCTTTGAATATATTATGAATCTATTTGAGAATGTGATAAAAGTTACATAGTCTCTCCCAATAGGTGCATACACATATTTTCTTTCACTTGTAATTTCAGGGAGTTACAAACACCAGGAAGTATGACCATATAGTGTAGGTCTGCTCTAAATTTTTAGATTACATCCTTGTCCCTTCTAAATTTTTAGGTTATATCCTTGTCCTTTGTCCCAAAAGTATTTGTCCTTCACATTATGAAATATTTCAAATGTTACATCGAAAATTTTCTGGTTCACTGCTTTGATCATGCCATTAGCCCCAGATCAGATCATTTATGATAGTCACTTCTATTCTAACTCTACATTCTTTTCTAGCCCAGTGTACGTTCTGTTAGCCCTATGGTACTAGCTTATCCTGGTTAAACCTTTATAAATGCCTTTGTCTGTTTCTATGTCCCTTCCCTTTAAATCATAAAGATTCATCATCCTAGGGAGCATCTTCAAATTTCTTCTCTTTACCCCCTTGCCTGTGAGGGAGTTGGGTTATTCAAGTTTTCAGAGCCTAAGGAGTCCGCCTATAAATTCTTAGGAATGTTATTAATACTGGTAATAATACATGTTACATCTACAAAGTTTTTTAAAATTATAAGTTAAAAGAGAACCTAAACAATAACCACAAATATTTAGGAACTAATTTTACACTAAACAAAGTGACCAAATCCACCCAAGTCTTTAAATATTCAGAGTTACTCTTTGGGACTTCACTAGCAATTCAAGTTTGGAGATTTGAGTTGCCTGATTTCATTTCAAAATGTCAGGCTCTATCAATTCTAGCCTGCAAATATCTGCTGCTCCTTTCCCCCATTTCGTTTCAGAATGTCAGGCGCTGTCTATCTAGCCTGCTAATATCTGTTCCTTCTTTCCAAGATTAAGCTAGGATTATTCCCTTGAATAAACTTTTATATAAAGAGTACAGGAGGCTCTGGCCAGTTTTCTCAGTGGTTAGAGCATCAGCCAGCGGACTGAAGGGTCTCGGGTCGATTCCCAGTGTGAGAATAAACAAATCATCTTTTCTGTCAAAGAACAGTTTAGACCAGGGATGGGCAAACTTTTTGACTCGAGGGCCACAATGGGTTCTTAAACTGGGCCGGAGGGCCGGAACAAAAGCATGAATGGAGTGTTTGTGTGAACTAATATAAATTCAAAGTAAACATCATTACATAAAAGGGTACGGTCTTTTTTTTTTTTAGTTTTATTCATTTCAAACGGGCCGGATTCGGCCTGCGGGCCGTAGTTTGCCCACGGCTGGTTTAGACAGCCATTTTGGACTGCATAACTTGGCAGCCGCCATGTTGGCCACATGGCTTGTGACTCCCCTGGGTGCCACCATCGCCATGAAACGGCAAAGGCCAAACCCTCCCTTTGAATTAGCCAATTGCGAAAGACTTTGCGGCTGAGCTCCAGTCAAGAGTGAGGGACAGGTCACGTGCATCAGAGATTATAAAGCCAAGTAGATCGCCTGCTCAGTGTGCGCTGCTTCCAGACCATGTGTGCGCACCCTTCTACGTAGAAGTAAAGATATTTGCCTTGCTGTCTAGCTCCTGAGTGTGCTTTGTGTTCTACCAGGACCACTGAATTGGGGGGCTCGCCTTATTTTTTACACCAGTCAAGGGCACATATCTCAATTGCAGGTTCAAACCCTAATCCCAGTCAGGGCTCATGCAGGAGGCAACCAATCCACGTGTCTCTCTCACATCAGTGTTTTTCTCCCCACTCCCTTCCACTCTATCTTAAAATTAGGGGGGGGGGGGATATCCTCAGGTGAGAATTAAAAAAAAAAGTACAGGAGCCCTAACCGGTTTGGCTCAGTGGATAGAGCGTTGGCCTGCAGACTTAAGGGTCCCAGGTTCGATTCCAGTCAAGGGCATGTACCTTGGTTGCGGGCACATCCCCGGTAGGGGGTGTGCAGGAGGCAGCTGATCGATGTTTCTCTCTCATCCGTGTTTCTCTTTATCTCCCTTCCTCTCTGTAAAAATCAATAAAACATATTAAAAAAAAAGAGAGAACAGGAGTATGTTATTCACCAAATAAATTTTAAAAGACAGGGATTACCCAAGGGCTAGCTCTGTACATGCCTGCCCATAAAGTAGGTATGTAACAACTCATCATAAACTACATTTTCACTGGTTTTGTTTCTCATATAAGATCCTAAAATTCTCAGGGGTCAAGATAAAAATTTTTCTTTAACATGCACCCCAAAGAACTTCATATTTGGTAGAGATCCCACTGTTGCCTGGGCACATGCTAGCAATTATGTAAACTTAGTAACTGATTCATTAGCAGTTTTATACTACTTATTTTCTGTACTGGAAGGTTAAGATGTAGAAAGTCATTCCTCATTTGTCACCAACTGTTATAAAAGACATAGAAGGTTGATGAGTTGAAGGAGAAAAGTGGCCATAAGTTCCAGTAGTGGCAACTGAAGTAGTAAAGTGGAAATTCTTTTCCAGTTATAAGGCAGTTGTTTACTTGTTATGCTTGGTGCTATCTTAAAGCCAAAAAGAAAAAAATAACAAAAACAAAACAGTATTTGGTTTCCAATCACTATAGAGCAAATTCTATGATGGAATCTTTTTAAATCTTCACTGTTAAAGTATCTTCAGAAATTACTAAATGAGAACAATAATATTTTATCATGAAAAATGTCCAAAGAATAAGGTAAAAGCAGAAAGGGAGATTTGGTAAATCCATGCCAGTCTGAAATGACTTGTTCTAGTTTGTACTTCACAGATACAAAGCAGAGCTTTATTGAACGGTAAATTAACTTGCCAAAATATATAGTCATATCTGTGTATTACTTTTCTATCTGTATTGTGTTACCCATGTACTACTTTTACTAGTAATGTAATTAATAAACATCCACAGAAATACAAACGGCATGCATCTTAGTACCTTTGCTAGGAAACTACACATTTTGTCAATTCTGATGAACTGTCTGGCTCATCCCTGCTCATTTCCTACAAATACACTTTAATAGCAAAATTTTTCTTAGTCAAACCATATTAAGATATGTCAATGAACTATAAGCTAAAGCTGAAAAAAAGTCTATTAAAACTTAAACCAAATATTGCATGAGGTCCGAAATCCATTAGATCATTCAGATTAACAGGAGAGTGTGAAGGAGCTGTGTAATCCAGTTTCTGAGATTCCATAATTTCCACAATTGGAGAAAAATAAGGCAATATGCTTTGGAACAGTTAACACTAGCACCACCTGTCGGTGGCTTTACCTCTTTCCTCTTATTATGAAGGCATTTTTTTATCTAAAGTAATTAACTGCAGTAATTTGTGGTTATAATAAAAGGCATACACATAAAGGAATATAATAAAAGAACTTTTATTTCTTTGTGCATATTTCTTTAGTGTAGTTGAACATGGCACAGTGCATACCTAGCTCTCTAAAGGTATTTTAATAAATTATTAATAGGGTTTAAAATATATAAACACAGCCAAGCTGGCATGGCTCAGTGGTTGAGCGTGGACCTATGAACCAGTAAGTCACAGTTCAATTCCCAGTCAGGGCACATGCCCGAGTTGCGGGCTCGATCCCCAGTGTGGGGCATGCAGGAAGCAGCCGATAAATGATTCCCTTTCATCATTGATGTTTCTATCTCCCTCTCTGAAATCAATAAAAATATATTTAAAATATATAAGAACAAAAACCAAGCATGTGCATATTGGTTCACTGAGTAGACTGAAATCTATTTTTAATTTGTTATTTTTTTAATATCACACTGAGTTTGGAATTGATTCCCATTTATAGAAATTAATTCATTCCTGCATACTTTTTTTTTAACCATCTAACAATATTAATGATGTAGTAGGCACTAGGGACACCAAGAAAAAAGATACTTCCTGTTCTTGAGAAATTCAGAGTCATTAGGGCTTTGATAAAGTTTAGTCAGGGATCTGTGTGTTAGCACCAAGAGGACAGCAAACCCAAAATGGGTACTTTGGAAGAACTAAAAGAGGTAATTACCAGAGTTTTTAACAAATAAGTTAGCCAAACAATAAGAGGGACAAGAAAACAGCTGTAGCCCTAGCTGGTTTGGCTCAGTGGATAGAGTGTTGGCCTGCAGACTGAAGGGTCCCAGGTTCGATTACGGCCAAGGGCACATGCCTGGGTTTCGGGCTCAATCCCCAGTAGGGGACCTGCTGGAGGCAGCTGATCAGTGATTCTCATCATTGATGTTTCTCTCTCCCCCACCCCCCTTCTCCCTTTCTGAAATCAATAAAGAAATATTTTTTTTAAAAAAGAAAACAGCTGTATTACATGATTTGTGAAGTGTTTTAATTACTGTCAGAAGCAGTAAATGGCTATTTAATCTGTCTTCTGCAAAGATAGGGTATAAAAGTTTATTGAAGCTCATCAAAGTTAGCCAGATGAATATTGAAGCTAAGAACAAGCCATCATGTTTACAATGAACAAAACTAAAGCTGATATTTATGTCAGTACAGTACATATTTGTTTTGTACAAAGACCAATTCATAAAAATAATAGTAACAGTAGAATTTTTAAATATAATAAAAAAATTAAAAATAAATCATTCAATATTTTATCACATTTTGTGTAGGATTAGGATGTGGGGCTTAAAGGACTTGTGCTAGAGAAGTAAACGGCTCTCAGTATTCAGCCACAAGCTTTGGAAGTCCATCCTTACTATGAGTGTCCTGTAACCTGAGGGAGGGTAATGGAGGGGACATTCTTTTGCTGTGGATTGGGGATATGGAAGTCCAAGTGGATCACAGAGAATGGGGGGTTGGGGGCTGTGCAAAATACTGTGTGAATGAATCACTTTCTTTCTGCAATCCCAACTATAAAATATACTATAAAATGAAACAGACAGCACCTGTTTCCCATGAAGGGGTGGGAGGAAGGAAAGGGGTCCTTTAATCCATTCCTTCTTTGTGCCTCACTGTCATATATTGTAGAACACAATTCCTAAGTATTAACCCTCTCAGTAGCCTGTAACAGCATCACTTTCCAAGGCTTATTGGAAGTTCTCAGTTCCAAGGAACTTTTTTACATGGCTGAGGTTTCTGAAATCAGATCATAGCTTGTATCACACAGGTTCCTTGTTACTACTTGGCTGCACTTCTCATCTGCCAGAAGAAAAGAGACCACAATCCAGATAAACTTGTACCAACCTGTTACTAGTGTTTAGTTAAGTTTAATTATAAAAACTGAAAATTATAATCATTTTGAAAAATAAGTCAGAATGTCACGGTCAATAAATATTTAAAAATAATCAGAGTTTGAAATTTATCATAATGGGACACATTTGCTGAATGCTGGATGCTTCTTTCATACTTCTGTCTAGCACTGACCACCTTTTGTTGTGCCTCCCCCACTAGAAAGGGAGCATCTATTCATTTGTCATTTTATCTCTGTGCAGTGCTTGGTCATAGTAGACACATAATATTTATTCGATAGACCGATGTTGAATAGCTGTAAAAGGAGTGCACAAAATAGCATTTTCCTTCTCCTACATAGGGAAATGAGCTAAAAGTAAATCAGTAATTTCTTAAGAGAAATATGATTTAGTTGTGGTTGCAATTAATGATTTTGATAAAACTTGAGGAGTGTATTGAGATTTTAAGTTAAGGCTCTAGTCTCCTTTTAGTTACTTGAAACCTAGTTTAAACTTTCTGTTTACAGCATAAACAAAAATTTATGTAGTTATGATATACCCCCTGAAAGGTAATATTGGAGGAAAGGTAGATGAGTGTTCTGCTCAGTGACCTCAGCAGGAAAGAGAAAGCAGTTACTAGAAGAGAAGATATTATTGCTGTACCCATCAGCATCTCCTGACAGTTGCCACCCTTCCTCAGACAGAATACCAGGGTATTTTTAAGAATCAGTAAATATAAGCATATGCTATTTCTGCCATGCTCATGTAAGAAGAGCCACACCACCTCCCTTCCAGTTTCCCTTCCAAACGAGACTAGATCTTCAGAAGCTGGAGAGCAAATCCCAGGGCTTCCTGCATTCTCGGGATGACTTTTCTGTCTTTGGCTGTCTTTTTGTAGAATTTATCATGAGCATAGCTTATGCAGTGAATATTCCTAACTTCGTCTGGCAGTATTTTATTTCACATACCATAGTGTCTCTCTGATTCAGAACAAAATGGAAAAGTTTTGTAAAATGACTGAAAATTTTCTTTAAGAAAAGATAGTCTTTCAATTACACCACAGAAAGTTCAGAAACAACAAAGCAATTACATTTTATCCAGATTATTACAGAATCCAAAATAAAGGTCCCAAATGAATAAGGTTTTACACATTTTATCTAATGCTAAGAAAGGCCCTTCCCCCCCCCCCCCCCCCCAGTGCACGAATGTTGTGTTCCTGAGAAATGTAGAGACCAAAGAATGCTCAACAAAGAACAGAGAGCTAACTTTTTCCAGTTTGTCATTTCATGGATAAAAAGTAGAGACAGACTGGTGAAGCACCTGTTGCTTTTACGGCAATAAACTGGTGAAACGCTTTAACAGAAGTCATCAGCTTTCAAAGATCTCTTTTATCCAGTTCACATCACTCATTGCTCTTAATTCCTTTGTCACGTATTTTACTGCATTACAAGTAATCCTGGAAATCCACGGAGCATTTTACATATAAGCAGAACCATATGGATTGTTGTCAGGTGCTCAGTACAGACCCCAGCCCCAGCAGTTCTCCTGCCCCTCCTTTCCCATGTATTTAGCTATAGATGCAGGTTATAGTTGTGGTTATAAGAATTTGTGCACTCCCATCACTTTCCACCTATAGGACCCCCCATTTGGTGTGTCAGGTGGTTCAGGATAACAGCTACCAGCAGACCCCAAGCAGGCCTTTGATCTCCACAACCACATTCCTACCATTCATTCTTAGGAGCTGGTTCCCAGGCAGCTGTTCCCTCTTGCCGGCCCATCTGTTATTTATGTGTGACAGTACACATTGGCCCACAGGGTAGCTTTGTACAGTGTCTTGTGGAATCTCATTATTCAGATAAAGGTAGACTATTGTTTGGTCCGCTTCCACGTGAATAGTTCTCTTAAACTGCAGGAGCAAGTTAAGGTGGGGAGGGGCAAAAAAATCCTCTTCGGCCTTTCCAGTTGAATAGCTTGGATGTGCTGTCCCCTGCACCACTTTCATCACATATTGCAGAAGGGTGGTACGTGTCTTGAGAATAATCTTAGAAATCAGTCATGTCTCATCCTTTCTTGTGTCATTTTTTGTATTAGAGAACAGCTCTTAGGTTGAATCCAGCAATAAGGGCATCATGGTTCTAACCCAGGGGTGGGCAAACTTTTTGACTCAAGGGCAACAATGGGTTCTTAAACTGGACCGGAGGGCCGGAACAAAAGCATGGATGGAGTGTTTGTGTGAACTAATATAAATTCAAAGTAAACATCATTACATAAAAGGGTACGGTCTTTTTTTTTTTTTTTTTTTAGTTTTATCGGCCCGCGGGCCGTAGTTTGCCCATGGCTGTTCTAACCTCATTTAGGATTTCTGAAAGAGACTATAATTGATGAGTCTCCCCTGAGGTCTTCTAGAATTAGTCAAACCTAGAGTACACATAGGGCAGTGGCAAGTAAAGTAGCAAACACAAGTCTTTGTGCATTTCAGTAAAGTTCCCCCCACCCCTGCCCTCTTCCCCTGAATTTTTGAAATAGATGTTTGATTTGCTCTTTCTCTTCTTGAAGCACAGCAAATTATTCCTATGTTGACTCCTTGGTATTGGTCATATGTGTGGACATTCTTTTCTCTCTTTTATTTTTTATTGGGGGGGGGGGTGATTTGGAAAAAGTGTGCTTTGGGAAATGCCCACTCTTATGAAGGTGGGAGTAGAGTGGGGGCCACCTAGATAGAGTTGGGGGGGGGGGTTGGAATAGAAAAAAAGTCGACATTCTTTTCTCTTAATTGCTTTTTCTGGTGAATTTCTTCAGCCTTCTATCTGTTTTCTCTCTAGCACATTGTCCATAGTTTTTCTGCAGTGTCCACTCTAATCTTTACTGTTTCTTAAAGTTTTTAAATGTTTTATAATGGTATTTTCCCCCTTTGCTTACTAGGTATACCGGTTAATAATGGCGGATTTTGTAATCAAAGAAAACACGATAATTTCAAGAGAAACATCAAAAGTGCTTTATTCAGCCGAAACCGGTTTGGCTCAGTGGATAGAGCGTCGGCCTGTGGACTGAAAG
>NW_005370366.1:727502-728882 GCF_000412655.1 Myotis brandtii
TCAGAGACCCAATTTTCCACTTCTTCGTATGTTTTGAAGTGCTGCTCAGAAAGTGCGTGTGCCATTGATCAGAACAAGTGGTAATCTGAAGGAGCAAGGTCTGATGAATACAGCGGGTGGGTTAATACTTCCCAGGCAAGATCTTTTAACGTGTCTTTAACTGGTTTTGAAGTGTGTGATGGTGCGTCATCATGAAACAGAATTACTTTGCCGTGTCTTCTGACCCATTCTGGTCGTTTCACGATCAAAGCGTGGTTCAAATTGATTATTTGTTGTCGGTAGCGATCAGTATTAACAGGTTCACCTGGTTTTAGAAGCTCATAATACACCACACCTTCCTGATCCCACCAAACGCAGAGCATTGTCTTCTTTCCAAAGCAATTTGGCCTTACAGTCGATGTTGATTGGTTAACCCATTTTGTGCATTTGGGATTCTCAAAATAAATCCACTTTTCATCGCCAGTCACAATTCAATGCAAAAAATACTTTCTTTCCTTTTTCTTTCGTGCCGTTGAAGCAACATTTTACTGATGACTTCTCAGTTTCCCATTTGTCTTTCATTAAGTTGATGTGGCACCTATTTTCCTTCTTTTAAAATCTTTCCCATTGCTTGTAAACGATCGGAAATCATTTGCTGAGCAACATTTAATCTTTCTGCAAGTTGTTTTTGACTTTGACATGCATCTTCATCCAGTAATGCTTGTAATTGTTGGTCTTCAAACTTTTTCGGTTCTCCTGGACATTCTTTGTCTTGCACATCGAAATCATCACTTTTAAAGCATTTAAACCGGCGTTCACAGGTATCTTAAGATAGAGCATGTTCACCATAAGCTTCCCGAAGTATACGATAACTTTTTGTTCAAAATAAAGTACTAAATTAAAACTTCCTGCAAATGCTCTTATTTTGGCACGAAATTCAACATTTTTAAGTGTAAAAATATCTATGATGTTAACACCTTCAGCAAATTTGACATATGACAGTGGTTCTCAACCTTCTGGCCCTTTAAATGCAGTTCCTCATGTTGTGACCCAACCATAAAATTATTTTCATTGCTACTTCATAACTGTAATGTTGCTACTGTTATGAATGGTAATGTAAATATCTGATATGTAGGATGGTCTTAGGCGACCCCTGTGAAAGGGTCGTTTGACCGCCAAAGGGGTCGTGACCCACAGGTTGAGAACTGCTGATGTATGAAGGGGTTTTTTTTTGTTTTTTTTGTTGTTTGTTTGTTTTTTAATTTTATTTTATTGCTTAAAGTATTACAAAGAGTATTACACACGTCTCCTTTTTTTGCCCCCCTTGACATTCCCCCGGCCTCCCCTCCCCCTCCCCGGTGTCTTGTGTCCACTGGTTATGCCCACATGTATGCATACAAG
>NW_005370366.1:731542-758504 GCF_000412655.1 Myotis brandtii
ATGTGTAACTCCATCTATTGAAAAAAATCCGCATTATTAACTGGTACACCTAGTATTTAGCTCAGCCAACTCCCTTGTCAAATAGTTCTGTCCTCTTGCACTTTATCTTCGCTCTGATATTATAAAGGCCATCACCTTTTATATGTTGTGTTTTGTTTTCTGTTTCAGAATGTGATTTTTATTGTTAACTAGAGGCCCGGTGCACAGATTCATGCATCGGTGGGGTCCCTCAGCCTGGCCTGTGCCCTCTCGCAATCCGGGACCCCTTGGGAGGTGTAGTAGTGTGTGAAGCCGTAGGCGGCCGGTTAGGAGCCTGAGCCCCAGATGGGCGCTGCTACTGCTCATCCTGGCCCTGCTGCACTTGCCACCGCTGCTGGCTGCTTGGTAGTCTGGCGCCTGTTGCTCAGCTGGGCAGCAGTCTCACTGTGAGAGCACAGTGACCACCAGGGGGCAGCTCCTGAGTGATTTGTTTTAAAACGGAATCATTTTTTTCCCATTAGAAATAATGTAAATTGAATTAATCCATTCCAGACCCCCAAATGATTCCGTGTTTAGCCTGTGATTGTTCTGTGAGCATTTTCACACCCTTAGCAACATCAGCAGTCTTGATGGCCTCTTTATGTTTTAAAATTGTGCTAATTCTTGTTTCACCATGTCATAGTCGGTAGCTAGATCAGCCATGCAAACACCGCTACCATACTTTGTAATTAAAGTATTTCTCTGCCCAACCAAGCCATAACTGACTGATGCTGATCCCACCGTTGAGAGAACACAAGTGGGAAAAATGGCAGGTACTGAGCCTGTAGTGAATGCAACGTGTGATGGGAGCTTCCAATTGGCACATTCTGTAATTTTTTCTGCCTGCACTATCCCTGCAGATTGGGAGATATCAATGATAGTATTAGTCCAGCACTATGGAAAAGATACCCCCTCCTCAGTGCACTGGACTGCTATTTGCTAGACAGTTGTGTGGTGACCAAGTGTGAACAATGCTCCTTAGAGTTGTTCTGAACAATGAGGTGGTTCAGAATTTCATCCTCTCATTCCAGTACACAGCAGAAGAAACTGGTTTTCAATCCTATTGTTATTTTAGTTTGGAACAAGTTATCTCTATTCAAAAGGTCCTTCTTAGAATAAGTTTAAAGTAGGAGGTGAGGAGCTTGCATCATCATGGATGTGTGTGTTTTTTGGTTTTGTGTTTTGTTGGTTTGTGAGAGGGACGTTTTTGTTGTTCTTGTTTTTAAGAGAGGGAGGTTTGAAGAATGTTTTCCTACTGCCTTCTCATCAGTTTGTAGGGTTTTTTATGACCCTGTGATTTTAAGAGTTAACTCTTAGGAAGGTACAGTATACTTTTTGGCGGGGGGGGAGGGCGGGACTAACATAGGGAAAAGAACTTCCCAGATTTTATTTTAAAATGGATTTTATAGGGGGATAAAGACACATTTTTAATACCTTAATCAATAAAAAAATAAAATAAAAAATAAATAAAAATAAAATGGATTTTATAGATTGAGAGTAAAAACCAAAAATCCAAAGGGGGGAAAAAGAAGAAAACTTAATTTACGCAACAGATCCTATAATACCTGGAGAGTCCAACTTTCTCCAGTGCTGATATTCTCTAAATAGCCTTGAAACAACCCTTGGTCCTTACAAGGGTTTTAGATATGAATACCAACATTTATAATGAAATTTATACCCTAAATAAATTGCTCAAAATTATAGTTTGTCTTATGATGCTTTTTATTTTTGAAAGGAATTGATTTAGCCCTGAGAGATAATAGTCATGTTTCTCCTTACATCCTGAAATACCCAAACCTATGTGTTAGCATGCTGAATTAATATTTGTATATGTGCTTTTCCTGTAATTGAACTTAAGTTTTTGTAAAAGTGTATGATAACAATATTGGAAGGAAGAAAAGATTTGTATCCTGTGGTCCAATTTTATTTGACGTGTAAAAACTCTATCCATTGAGCCAAATGGGCTAGGGGTGTAAAGGCATTTTTTTAACCAGTCATGAACAGCTTAGATATTAGGAAGTATAAAAGCCAACATTTGTTTAAGGATTTGGAAATATACTGCATTTCTGTACAGATTACTTACTTTTCTTAATCTCTTAATAGACTATAAACATTTGTATAATAAATAATTCTCTAGCTAATAATGTTTATGCCCATGTTCAAGTTCTTCTAAAATATCATGCTCGCCTTGCTTGTGTAGTCTAGCTGTTTGTTGAGTGTTGACCCAGGAACTGAGGTTGCTCTGTGTGCAGGAGGCAGCCAATTGATGATGTTCCTCTCTCATTGATGTTTCTATCTCTCTATCCCTCTCCCTTCCTCTCTCTCTAAAAATCAAACATTTTTAAAAAATAAAATATCGTGCTCTCTCTCTCTAGGACTTTGCCAGTGCTATGGTATTTACTGAGAAGACTCTTACCCATCCTGCTTCCCTATCCCATCATATACTTTCTATAAACTTACTAACAAAGCACTTAGGACATTCTAGTAGGAATTAATGTTCATCTTGTTTATTGCTTTTTTCTTTTAGATACTTTATATAGATTTATTAAATAAAATGATAATGTATCTGCCTCATGAATAAAATGTTTAGGAAATATTAATAAAATTTAGTTTTCTGATTACTTGTATGAGTATAGACTCGTATAATTAAAACATGCCCCTCAAGTGATTTTTATTAGTAATTTAAGGGGAAAGAAAAGGAAAGACATTAATAGATAAGTTCTAAGGGTACAGATCATTGTAGTATTACTGAGTGTTCCATATATTTTAGTATTCTGTTAGGCACTGCACGAAACACAAAAGAGGTATAAATCTAGCTGCTCAAAGAAGTCATTATCAAATCATGAGAAAGAATTGAGATTAGCCAAAAAGGGACTTTGAATCTGGAGGGGTTTGAGCAACTGAAATTTATGTTTCCCCATTTCATTTCTAATCAGCATTCATTGACCATCACCTGTGTGTCATGTTGAATAATCGATCAGTAGTGCGTGTGAAAGGGGAGTGGTGTGTCAAAGAAGGATGTTGTCCAAGTTAGGGCAGCACCTTAAGGAAAACTATCTAGAGTGAGAGTATAATGTTGAATTTCACAGATAATACTCACATTCTTTTTTTTTTTTTTTTAATCCTCACCCGAGGACATGCTTATTGTTTTTTGTTTTTAAAAGAGAGAGAAAGACATCAATTGGTTGCCTTTCCATAAACACCCCAACTGGGAATCGAACCTGCAACCTAGGTATGTGCCCTGACCGGAAATCGAACCAGCGACCTCTTGGTTCATGGGTCAGTGCTCAACCACTGAGCCATGCCGGCCAGGCTGACACCTGCTCTTTTATCCTGACTCTGCCATTTACTTTACAGCTTTTATATCTAATGTAGTATCTATTGTCCAGTTATTGGGATGATTAATTAAATAATCTGTGCGAAGTACTTAATTAGTACAGTGCGTCACACATTGTAAGTGCTCAATGAAAGGTTAGCAATAAATATTTCAGTATTGTCTCTATCAGCATTTGGGTCAAGATCTAGGTTCCTTTGCAAAGACTACAGACTCCTACACTAACAATATTTGACCCATTCTTGTTCTTTTAGCACTTCCCACCCACAATGTAAATATATTTCTCAAAACAGTTATTTACCAGATATACCATATTTTATCTTTATGGAAACACAACTTGACGTGCTCTGTTGCCTACCTATCTGATCTGATCTTCTGCCACACTGTTCCTTGAACATACCAAGTTTATTCCTGTCTTTACCTCTTGCTTAGTATGCTCTTCTTCCTGAGAGCGCCATATCTCAGTAGCTGTACCTCATTCAGTCTCCTTACTGTCACCTCTTTTTAAAAAATATATATATTTCTTTATTGATTTCAGAGAGGAAGGGAGAGGGAGAGAGAGATAGAAACATCAATGATGTGAGAGAATCATTGATTGACTGCCTCCTGCATGCCCCCTACTGGGGATCAAGCCCACAACCCTGGCATGTGCCCTTGGCCGGAATCAAACCTGGGACCCTTCAGTCTGCAGGCCGACGCTGTATCCACTAAGCCAAACTGGCCAGGGCGCTGTCACCTCTTTAAAAAGGCCTTCCCTGACAACCCTGTCTAAAACATTACTCCTTATCAGTTTCTTATCCTGATTTGCATTTCTTCTTGGCTCTTCTCACCCTCTCGCATTATTTTACACATTTATTCATTAGCTGTAAGATTATTCTAGAAGGAGTTAAGTTGGGGAATAATACTGAAAGAAGTCTTACATTGCCTTTTTTTTTATTTTAGAAAAATGGTGACTGTGGAAAGATGATGAAGAAGTTGTCTCTTCGTAAACAGCGCTTCATGCAATTTTCTTCACTGGAACACGAAGGAGAATATTACATGACACCACGAGACTTCCTCTTTTCAGTAATGTTTGAGCACATGGAACGTGAGTTGCTTTTATAAATTTTATTTTATTTTTTTAGTTTAGAAAAACAAATATTGGGGCTGAAAAACCTCTGTTTTTCAAATTATTGATAGTTTTTTTTCGTTTTAATTGTCATCAATCTTTGGGCAAAATGCATTTACTTATTGTTTAGCTGTTTCAATCTTTGTGACACAAGTAGTTAAACTTGTAAACATACGTGTTTATCTAAGAAATTTTTTTGTATATGGGTTTCTCTAAAGAGAAAGAGGAAAAATAGTTAAGATTTTTTAATGTCACTAGATGAATTATTAATAAAATACTTTTATCCAGCATGTTCATTTTCATTGGTATTAATGTTTTAAATTGGGCAAAAAAATGAAACTTAGAGCAATTAAGAGGTTCATATAATGGAGTTATGATGCCATCAGTTTAAAAAAAATAAAACAACTGAAAAAATAGAATGATAAACAAAAATCCAAAAGCTATAATTATATAATTTTAGTTCATAAACTGCCAACTCTCAGTTACTTCAAATAATATCAGAAGTTCTTCATTTTATTATCTAAATTAGTCCTTTTTACTTTGCATAGAGTAGATATGGCCCCATCCTCTGGGCTTTATATTGCAGGAATGTTCTATGAAAATTTCTTGGCTTCTGACACTTTTTGAAGTGTGCTAGAAGTACTGCTCTGAAAGAAGCTATATATGGAACAGAAACTGGGTAGGGCAAGGTGCGTGAAGGTCTATTATTATCTAGAGCAGCGGTTCTCAACCTGTGGGTCGCGACCCCTTTGGCAGTCGAACGACCCTTTCACAGGGGTCGCCTAACACCATCCTGCATATCAGATATTTACATTACCATTCATAACAGTAGCAACATTACAGTTATGAAGTAGCAACAAAAATAGTTTTATGGTTGGGTCACAACATGAGGAACTGTATTTAAAGGGCCAGAAGGTTGAGAACCACTGCTGTAGGTTGTTTAGTTAGTTGGAGTAGAGTTGTTCATAGTATTTTTTTACTATCTTTTGTATTTCTGTGGGGTTTGTTGTTATTTTGCCTCTTTCATTTCTGATTTTGTTTATTTGGGTCCTCTCTCTTTGTTTCTTGGTGAGCCTGGCTAGAGGTTCATCAATCTTGTTTATCCTTTCAAAGAACCAGCTCTTGGTTTCATTGATCTTTTGTATTGTTTTTGGTCTCTATGTCATTTATTTCTGCTCTGATCTTTATTATCTCCTTTCTTCTGCTCACTCTGGGCTTTTCTTCTTGCTCTCTAATTCTTTAAGTTGTTGAGTTAGATAATTTATTACCAGTTTTTCTTGATTTTTTGTTTTTGGTTTTGTTTTGTTTTTTCATAGGCCTATAATGCTATGAACTTCCCTCTCAGGACTGCTTTCACTGTGTACCATAGATTTTGGATTGTTGTGTTTTCATTGTCATTCGTTTGCTGGATGTTTTTAATTCTTTGATCTTTTTGATAACTTAGTCATTTTTTAATAGCATGCTATTCAGCTTCCAAGTGTTTGAATTTTTTTATTGTTTTTATTGTAGTTTATTTCTAATATTATGCCATTGTGGTCTGAGAAGATGCTTGATATGATTTCAGTCTTCTTGAATTTGGAGAGATTTTTGCCTGTGATCCAATATGTGGTCTATCTTTGAAAATGTCCCATGTGCACTTGAAAAGAATGTATATTCTATAGCTTTGGGGTGGAATGGTCTAAAGATGTCAGTTAAGTCCATTTGATATAGTAAGTCATTAGGATTGCTGTTTCTTTGCTGATTTTTTTGTCTAAAGGATTTATCCAGTGTTGTCAGTGGGGTATTAAAGTCCCCTACTATGATTGCATTGCTGTCGATATCTCCCTTGATATCATCCAGAATTTTTTTTTTATGTATTTGGGTGTTCCTGCGTTGGGTGCATATATGTTTACCAGAGTTATATCCTCTTGTTGTATCGATCCCTTTAGTATTATGAAGTGGCCTGCCTTATCTCTTGTTATGGCCTTCACTCTGAGGTCTATTTTGTCAGATATAAGTATTGCTACCCCAGCTTTTTTTTATTTCCATTTGCCTGAAAGATATTTTTCAATCCCTTCACTTTCAGTCTGTGTGAATCTCTTGTTCTGAAGTGGGTCTCTTGTAGACAGCATATATATGGGTAATGTTTTTTATACATTCAGCCACTCAAGGTCTTTTGATTGGAGTATTTTTAGACCATTTTCGTTTAAAGTTATTATTGATAGATACTTGTTTGTAGTCATTTCTATTTTTGTGCCTGTGTTCTTTCTTACCTTCTTATTTCTTCTTTTTACAGCATTCCCTTTAGCATTTCTTGCATTGCTGGCTTGGTAGTGATAAACTCCCTTAGCCTTTTTTTTTTGTCTGTGAAGCTCCTGATTTCCCCTTTAATTTTGAATGATAGCCTTGTTGGAGAGAGTATTCTTGGATTCAGTCCATTGCTTTGCATCACTTTGTATACTCCCTTCCATTTCTTTCTGGCCTGATGTGTTTCTGTTGAGAAATAATTTGATACTCTAGTGAGAGATCCCTTGTAGGTAACTTTCTCTCTCTCTCGTGCAGCCTTTAAGATTCTCTCTTTGTTGTTAACGTTTGCCATTGTAATTACAACGTGTCTTAGTGTGGGTCTTTTGGGGTTCATCTTGTATGGGACTCTCCGTGCTTGTCTGACTTTTTTCTTCCCCCAGTCAGGGATGTTTTCTGACATTATTTCTTCAAATAGGTTTTCTAACCTTTTCCTCTTCTTGTCGTTCTGGCACCCCTATTATACGTATGTTGCTTCATTTCATGTTGTCCCAAAGCTCCCTCAGGTTCTCTTTCTGTCTTTTGATTTTTTTTCTCCAATTATAGTTCAGATTGGGTGTGTTTTGCTTGCCTGTCTTCTGATTCGCTAATTTGGTCCTCCACTTGTCCTACTCTACTGTTGAAAGCTACCATATTGTTTTTTATTGTAGCTAAAGGGTGTCCCAAAATTCACGCAAGAAGTAATTTTGATAGAAAACACAGGTTTATAATTAAAAATTGTAAATTTTTTATTGATTCATAATATGCAGTATAGGGTTATGTATGGAATAGCACATCGGGTAAATGGCCTTCATGGCTTTGCTGGCACATACGCAAAGCCGTGGTCTTCATTGGTCTTCATTGTCCCTGCTCCTGGGCCATAATTGGTACTTGGTAATGCTTATCAAATTGAAGGGATTGAAATCAAAGGGCAACAGATATTAGAATCTGATTCAATAAACCAAGTAAAATTAGGCTTTTATTTTTTGTTGTTGTTGTTATTTTTTGTTGTTAATGCTCACGCAAAATTCAAATCTTGCGTGAATTTTGGGACACCCTTTATATCACTCTTTATTTCCTCCTGATTCTTACATAGGTTGTTGATTTTCTCATCCATCCAGTTTATGAAATGTATGACCCTATTCTGAATTCTTTTTCTGACATATTGCATGCCTATGTTTCATTTAGTTCCTTTTTTTGGGGGGGGGGGGGTCATTCCTCATTTTCTTTCCTTTGGGGGTTGTTCTTCTGTCTCCCCATTTTTGCTCTCACCAAAGGATCTAGGTGTTGAGTTGCACAGGGCCTGTGGCTGCAGTGGTGGCCTTGGTGGCAGGTCACACAGTCATGGACGGTGGCTGCTCCTCAGGCGGTCACGGGTGGCGGCTGCTCCTCGCACGGTTGCGGGGCTCCAGCTCTTTGCACAGTCACAGGGCGGCTGTTCCTCACACAGTCATGGGCAGCGGCTGCTCCTTGGGGATGGAGGGTCACGGGGCGGCTGCTCCTCGTGCGGTTGCGGGCGGTGGTTGCTCCTCTGGCGGTCGCCAGCCACGGCTACTCACACGGCTGCTGTAGCGGTCACGGACCTTGAGGCTGCTGCGTTAGGCTAGGCCAGTGGTCGGCAAACTGCGGCTCACGAGCCACATGCGGCTCTTTGGCCCCTTGAGTGTGGCTCTTCCACAAAATACCACGTGCGGGCACACATGTACAGTGCGATTGAAACTTCGTGGCCCATGCGCAGAAGTCAGTATTTTGTGGAAGAGCCACACTCAAGGGGCCAAAAAGCTGCATGTGGCTCTTAGCCGCAGTTTGCCGACCACTGGGCTAGGCTGTTCGCGCACGTGCAGTTGCAGTGCTCAGGGCTAAAGCGTGTGGCTGGTGGGAGGGAAGCGCCCTCCGGAACTCACAGGAGCCCTCAGCTGGGGAGGCTGGAGTCCCGGTGTCCTTGAGTCAGCAGCCTAGGCAGCAGGTCCCTAGCTGGAGTGGCTGTAGGATCCCGAATGGTTTCTGAGAGCACCCTTTTATTTAGAAAATCTGTGTTCATTTTAGAAAGTGAAATATTACAAAGTATAGAGCAGAAAATATGTCAACTATAATTCTAACACAACCATCCAGAAGTAACCAGCATCAACACACAGATTTTATAACCTAACTTTTTTTGTTTCATGCATATGAGCAGTTTTCCTTATCATGTTTTTAATGTTTTTATGATGACACAATTCTTTTTTATTTATATACCATAATTTATCAGAACATTTAAGTTTTCTAGATTTTTCATTATTATGAATAATACTGTAGTGAATATACTTTTTCATAAATCTTTGAATAACTGATTGCTTTATAGGATATTTCTTAGAAGTATTATCATAAAATACAAATTTCTTAGATTTTTGAAGTATATTACCGAATTGCCTGATAAATGTAGTAGTAAATTGCCTGCTAGGATATACTGGTTTTCACTTTTTCCTTAATTGGAAAATGTATCACTGATTTTTTTAATATTAAATTCTGTCTTATTACATTTAAGGATTTATCTCTTTTTTCAATTTCTTTCTTACTACCATTATATTAATTAAAAGAAAATGTACTTTGCTATGGCTTTCTAGAATGAGAGGAAGGGCCAAGCAAAATTCAGTTTCAATATAAGCTCTCAACCCATTTTCACACATTTCTTTTGAACACGTTTTTAAACCTATCTTATAAACTGAAAACTATGGCACAGGACTCACCAAATTTCCTTCTACTTTTTGAATTTCTTCTGAAATTTTTGAACTTAGATCATTTTGGGGGTAGTACAACAAATTACATAAGCTTTGACTTTATTTTATCACTAGAGGCCCTGTGCATGAATTCGTCCACGGGTGGGATTCCTCCGCCTGGCTGGCCATCGGGGCTGTCTTGCCCATTCACGATCACCGGCCGGCCAGGGGGAGGGACCGCGGGAGGTTGGCTGTGGGAGCACACTGACCACCAGGGAGCAGCTCCTGCGTTGAGCTTCTGCCCCCTGATGTTCAGTGGCCGTCATAGTGACTGGTCATAATGGTCACTTAAGTTTTTATATATATAGATTATTTTTTTAATCCTCACCTGAGGGTATTTTTTCCATTGAGAGTGGAAAGGAGGTGGGGTGGGGAGGGGAGAGAGAGAGAGAAACATCAATGTGAGAGAGACACATCAATTGGTTGCCTTCTACATGGGATCATACCTTCAACCCCGATATGTGCCCTTCACTATGAATCGAACCCGCAACCCTTCAGTGTGAGGGCCAAAGTCAGGCAGGGCAGGCTTTGACTTGAGACTCCCTCCTTTTACTAGCTGATAATCCAGAAGAGGTAATTAATCTCTTTTGTAACTCTCTTTCACCCATTAAGTGGAGATAAGTACAGTATCGGCCTCATAGGGTCATTTTTAGAATTAGATGAGATGATTTATAGAAAGTACTTAAGCACATAGCACGTGCTCAGTAAGTCTTAGCTGTCTTATTGTGTTACTAATTTACTGACTTGTTCCTAACATAAAGTTTGTTTAAAATTAAAATATAGCCCAGCTGGTGTGGCTCAGTGGCTGAGCATCTACCCAGGAACCAAGAGGTCACTGGTTCGATTCCCAGTCAGGGCACATACCTGGGTTGTGGGCGCGATCCCCAGTAGGGACGTGCAGAAGACAGCCAATCAATGTTTCTATCTCTCTATCTCTCTCCCTTCTCTAAGTCAATAAAAGTGTATTTTAAAAATAAAGTTAAATTAAAATATAATTTACATGCCACAAAATTCATCATTTTAAAGTGGTTTTTAGCCCTGGCCAGTGCTGTTAAGTGGTTAGACCATCAGCCTGCACACTGAATGTCGCAGGTTTGATCCCTGGCCCCCGGGGTGCATGCAAGAGGCAACCAATCAATGTGTTCCTCTCACATTGATGTTTCTCACGCTCTCTCTCTCTCTCCCCTGCCCCCCTTCCACTCTTTCTAAAAAATCAATGGGAAAAATATCCTCTAGTGAGGATCAACAAAAAAAATAAAGTGTTTTTTAGTATAAACTCACAACCATCACCACTAATTCCAGAACATGTCATCGTGCCAAAAAGAAATTCTGTACCCATGAGCAATCACTTTCCATCTCCCCTCTTCATATCCCCTAGCAACTTCTAATCTACTTTCTGTCTCTATGGATTTACCTATTTAGATACCTCTTAGGAATGAAATCATACAATATTTTTTCTTTTGTGTCTGGCTTCTTTCTCTTAACATAATGTTCTCAGGGTTCATCATATTATAGCATGTATTATCTACATAGAAAACTCCAAAGCAGCTACAAATAATAAAACTACAATAACTAACAATGAGTTATCAGGGTTGCACAGGATACAGCATCTCTATGTGAAAATCAGTTGTATTTCTTTATACTAGCAACCTACAATGCATCATACTAAGTGTCTACAAGCCCCAGCCTTCCACTACGTCCTACATCAGTGATGGCGAACCTTTTGAGCTCAGCGTGTCAGCATTTTGAAAAACCCTAACTTAACTCTGGTGCCGTGTCACATATAGAAATTTTTTGATATTTGCAACATAGTAAAACAAAGACTTATGTTTTCGATATTTATTTTATATATTTAAATGCCATTTAACAAAGAAAAATCAACCAAAAAATGAGTTCACGTGTCACCTCTGACACGTGTGTCATCTCTGAGATGACACGCGTGTCATAGGTTCGCCATCACTGTCCTACATGCTCTAGCAAATTACCAGATCACCTACACAGAACATACAAGTCATTAGATAGTAATTACCTCAACTTCCTGTCACCAAAACTACTTGCACAGCCACTCAGCCTCTCCTTCCTTCTCACCACAAGAGAAGAAAGAGACTGACAGGGCCTCCTCTCTTCCCACCTCAGAACTGATTCACATGCTATTCCCAGAATGCCGTTAACCCCACTTTTCTGAGCTCATTCTATTAGAGACTCCTCCCTTATCCATGGGGGATGCATTCCAGGATTCCCAGTGGATGTCTGAACCCAGAGACAGCACCACATCCTGTACATACTGTTTTTTCCTATACATGCATACCTGTGATAAAGTTTAAACTGCTCTTGTGCTTTGGGGCCCTTGTTAACACATTAAGCTCCCAGTCACCAGTGTCTGACAATATACTTTCCATCCGGAAGACAAAACAGGCTGGGCGCGGAACGTGTTAAGTAAAATAAGGGTGACTTGAACACAAGCACTGTGATCATGTGACAGTCGATATAATTGAGGTGGCTGCTAAGTGACTAACAAGTTGGTGTGTAGTATCTATAGCATGGAGACACTGGATAAAGGGATGATTCACATCTCTAGCAGGATGGAGGGGACAGCATGAGATTTTATCTTGCTACTCTGATCATCCCACAATGTGAAATTTAGGAATTGTTTATTTCTGGTATTTTCCATTTAATATTTTTGGACTATAATTGCAGAAAGGGAAACTGCAGGAGATGGGAGTGGATGCTGTAATCCTTCAGGTGTTAACTTAAGCATCTCTTATTCTAAGAAGCTTTCCCTTATCTTCCCATCTCTGAGTTATTTGTTTTCTGAGCTGCTGTATTTACACTTTTATGTCAATTTTCAAACTAATTAAATAATTCGTTGTGTATAATGTTTCACGGTGCTTAAGGCTGCACAAAAGACACAGTTCTCTTTTTCCTTCCAAAAACAATTTAAATGTATTTCAAGCAAAATTGACAAGAAGGCCAGTTTTAGGCATTTTAGGGAACACCATTTCACTTCCTCTAAAAGAAATACCAACCAGATGTTATCTCTTACTTTCACTATTTATTCCAGCACAGATAAACCAAGCCATATGCTTTGCTTGGAAAAATAACACCATTGAACTTCTTGTCCCTTTTTTCTCCAGTTATCACTTTTATTAGTGATATTAGTTCATTTGTTTCACTAATGTATTCGGTTGTTTTGCTTTGGTTTCCATAATAGTTGTGACTGAATTCAAGCAAGTATTGGAGGATTCAGCTCTGTCTTATACTAATTATAATATTGATGCCAAGTTGTTTATATTTTTATGCAATAAATATGAAATGATGACCTGTCTGGTGTGACTCAGTGGTTGAACATCCACCTATGAACCAGGAGGTCATGGTTCTATTCCCAGTCAGGGCACATGCTCAGGTTGTGGGCTTGATTTTCAGTGTGGGCCATGCAGGAGGCAGCCAGTTAATGATTCTCTCTCATCGTTGGATGTTTCTTTCTCTCTCTCCCTCTCCCTTCTCTGAAATCAATAAAAATATTTTTTTACAAAATCTGAAATGCTGAAAATGTCTCTGTTGTCTGTTTTTTTGTGTCAAAAATCCACTTACCTCCAATAAAAAGAAATTGAATTACTTACCATTAGTAATGTTTTTATAATTAGAATTATTAAATAACTTGACTGTCTATAAAGGCAAAGATTTATTTGACCTGTAACAACACTTAATATGTATTAATATAGGTTTGCTTATTTTAAGCCATTTTAAAATGACTGTTTGTCTATAACAAGATGTGTTTGTTCCTGGTTTACTTAAGAATTCTCTGTAAACAGTAAAAAATACATGGTGGAATCTGTAGGATAGGTGGAGACCTTTAAAAACATTCTACTTCCTGAGCCAAAATTCCATCATAGTGCTGGAAGACCTATACCTCCCCTGCCAAGAAAAGCCACAGTTTATTTTCCATCCTTTCATATTGTACAATAAAACTTTATAGCCTCAACCTTAGATCTACCTTTTTGGCCATTAAGTTTTCCCCCTTTTCTGTTATTTCCATGCATGAGTGCATGAATATATATGAAATAGCTATTAAAGTAATAAAACTGAATTTTTTATGCATGCCTAAGTAGAAATAGCCAAATAAAGAAAAGCCCCCCAAAAAAACCCGACAAGAAAAAAAAAAAAGAAAAACCTGAAGGAAAAACTAGATTATTTACAGATGGGTTTTATCCTTACATAGAAAAATGTTACCAATAATATTTAGGTCTGTTGACTATGTCCTGTGCAGTGACTGCTCCTATGTAGCAGATCTGACCATGGGCCTCTGATTTGGTGTTCTGATCTCTCTCCTTGTACAGCCCAGGAACAGATGATATAAGACTGGGCACGCCTGGGTGAGATAACCACCTGCTTGAAAATTCCTACCAACCCCTTCTCTTACTTAGGATAAAGTTTAACTTAGAGGAGAGAAGAGGTAAAAGAGAATAGGTGTTCATGCCTGTTAGCTCTGCCTTATCTTTTTTTAATCTAAAAGCGAAGTTTATGTAAGATAGTGGCCCCAAACTTTTTTGTTGTTGTTGTTGATGCAGTTATGTAAATTTTAATTTTTTACATGATTTCAAATTTGCAGGAAGTTGCAAAAGTAGTACAAAAAATCCTAATAAACCTTTACCCAAATTGGTACTTATTAATATTTTGCCCCATTTGCTTTATTATCCATGTAATTATTAATATTTTGCCCCATTTGTTTTATTATCCATGTAATTTTATGAACATGATCATGTATAATGAAGTAATTTATAGCCTCTTATAATTAATCAATATAGGTAAATGATTTCAATTCAAACTAAAAAGAACATCACTTTTTTGCCAAAGTCAATAGTCTAAATCTAACTCCTTTGAATTGAAAATCTCCTTGGATTGAGCCAAATCTGAAGCTCTGTGGTCATGTTCCTGTGGTTCCCCAAGAGACCTACCTGTATAGACATCCTTTTCTGGGTAGGGAGAGGCAGCTGGGTTATAGCTGGTTCATGTGGTGGTAAAGCTAGAAGGGGAAGACCTAAAAACACCGTCCTGGCACAGCCTCACTGGAGGACTTCCTGAGTAAACAGCCTTCCCTGAAAGAAACTGTACGCACTCTTGGCGGAGTCATGAGTCATATGTGTGGCAGCAGGCAGACCCGTTTCTGGCTTTTTCGCTTGTCTTTGGTTGCCTGCAGCTCCAGCTGGTGCCTTAGGAGTACTTTTGAAAGTACAAACTGGATTCCCTCAGTAATATCAGTCAAAGAAGTCACATGAAAAGATTGCTCCAATTCACTCTTGCTGTGGGCCTCCAGGGGTAAAATAATATAGTCCATGTCTTTTCCGTCATGAGGAAACCATTGTTACTGAATCTCCCTGGGACACTCTTACATCCAACCAAACGAAGAGCTCGACAGCCGAGGTTTCCAAATCAAACACAAATGTGTTCTTTTGCTGAGAGATGATGGCAGTGATGTGTGCCTTCTGGAGCCCCACAGCCTCTTTTGGTGAGGACAGGAAGTGATAGTTGGTTGACTCAAGGGTTTGCTATTGGTTGACAGGTAAAAGGAAACCATACAGCTTTGCCGTGTACAATGCCCACATCTCTGCAGCGGTTTAGACACTGGCTCCTGAAAGAGGAGGACGGCCTTCCCTGCTCTCATCACAAAATGCTAGGTCCTGTGAGAGCACAAAGGCTCCAGGGAACTCTGCCTGTGGACTCTCACAAAGAGCAGAACATTACAGTTTGAGTGAAGGTCTGACACTCCATAGATGAAAAACACTCCTTTATCCTCAAAACCCACAGACAACAATGGAGTGAAGAAATGCCAAGCAAAGTAATAAGCATTTTCCACTTTTCCTGCGTACTCTAGAGAGGCCCAGGAAGGAGCCTGCCAGATGTCAATCAGCTGCCAATACAGTGCCCCCATGGTGTGCCCTTTTCCGTTCACTACCTCACTGCGAATGCAGTGGTAGAATTCAGTTTCTATTTTGACACACTGGGCCTGCAGCACTTAAGTAAGGTAGATGGTATCTTTGAATGCGAGTAATGGATCTGTGCTTTTCAGGAATTTGAAATGAAGTTCAGCCTGAAGAAGCATTTCATGGTTACTGTTTTCATGATGTTGTTGATGACTTGAAAATCTGTTGTTGTAAGACCAGTCCTCTTTAGATGAAACCTTTTCTAATGTACTGAAGGAAGGCCAGGACTGATCACCCATATTCAGATGCAAATAGAGCTTTTGGGAAAATGTTCCAATCCTAGCAATCACTGGTATAGTCATAAAAATTTATGTTACCAAAATGTTTGTTATATGGATTGGCAGAGAGCCAGCCTTCTGCAATGGATTCAACTTCATTTGTAGGACTAGATGTGATAAAAGGACAAGTCTTGTCTGCCAAGACGATCTCTTGGATGTTTTCAAAATACAGTTTCATATAATCTTTCATGTAGGTAGGCAGGTATGTGAAGTCTATACTATACCAATTCATCATCAGCGCTGTTTTATTGTCATTATTTCCACTCCATATGATGATGGAGGGATGAGATTTCAGTCTTCTGATCTGGTAAGCAGCTTCTGTTCTCACTGAATTTATGAAGTCCCGATTATTTGGATAAAGGGCACAGGCAAACATAAAATCTTGCCATACCATTATTTGTATTTCATCACAGAGAATTCATCACATTCATAAATATCTCCTCCCCACATCCGAAGAGCATTCATGTTAGCATCCACAGCAGGCTGCAAAAGGAGTGATAACAAGTCAGAGGTTACTCGATCCTGGAATAAATCTGCTGGGATCCAGTTTGATCCTTTCAGAAATATGGGAAATTCATTAATTTTGGAGTAGAAACTCAGACCGGGAGACCCTTCTATAGGCTCTTGTAATAGGTCCATTGTCCTAAAATAAACCTTAGCTGATTTTTAAATTTTTAAGTCTCCATTCAGTTTAAAAAGAATTGTCATGTTGTACCCAGTCTGGTTTCCATGTCCATGAGGCCACCAAATTTCTACAGTAATTTTCTTGGTAATTTTCACAAAGAGCTTAACAATCCTTTCCCCAGGCTGAAGTTCAATGCTGTATGTCTGCTATGTTTGCAATTTAGGGATTTCTATGATCACTTGACCAGGGACCAGCTTTGAGCTGACAACATCAAAAGAAGACTCTATTTTGAGATTCCACTACTGTGCATGGTTGTCATATACAGGGGAAAATGTGAAGTAGTTCAGATGACAAATATTACAGGCTTCAATTCTGACATCTTTCCAGATGCCCTGGATCAGAAAGAAAGGCCTCCAGTCCTAACTAAAGGAACACTGCTCCTTTCAAATAAAGTTGGCATGGCATTCTCCCTTCTGTACACTAGGAGGGCAGTCTGAGGGTACCTCATAGCTAGTGTGAGCTCTGCTCTGCTCTGCTGGGCTGCATACAGCACTGGTGACTGGAAACACAGCTCAAGGGAGTTTAGGGCTTTGACCACACGCATAACATCAAAGCTGTATTTTAACATGTTTGTTTTCCCAATAAGAACATTACGGTATTGAGCAGGACCTTTGTAACTATATCAACACCCTCAAAAATCAAGTTTACTTTTTGCCATTTGCTAATATCAAAGGGGGTCTGAAATTTTTGGCTATAGATCCAGTTATCCAAGGAGTTCCATGTAGTTAAGGTCATTAAATTTGTTGCAAGGATCCATTAAAGGAACTCAGGCACAGGCTCGCTGTGGTGGACACACAGGATACCTGATTAAGGTTGCGCTGAAACAAGGCAGTGTGCATGCAACCAGGCACCTCTCCAGGCAGCTCTAGTGAGCCTTTCCCGTTGTAGATCCTCCAACTTCCCTGCAAGCTAGGGTCCGCACTGCACAGCACGAGCAGCAGGAACAGGCAGAGGCACTTGCTGAGACCCAGAGGAAGGTGTCAGTGCCAGTGCTGCAGAAGACCACAGAAGCCTCAGTGAGCTCTTGTGGCCCCCAAACTTTTAATCAACAGAGAAAAATTTCTTTATCATTTTCTAATTATTTCACTTAAAAAAATTTTTTACAAGAGAAGCTTATTAAGTACATGGTTTCTCCATTTTTATAGAAGTACCAAGCAGAATTTGTAGTTAACATGAAATAACCAGTGTTATCATTTTGAGTTATAATCAAAAGCAAAAAACTGCCTCTGTGATCATGTTATGCTTAAATGTTCAGTTCTGTGAAGCTTTCTGAAGTGTTGAAACTAGTCCACAGGTCCCCACTTTAATGGAGCTCATGGTGTCCAACTCCTGTTTTTGAAAAATCTGTGTGAGAAAGGAAACGCTGCAGTGCACATATTATAACCTAATTCCTCTTGCCTTTCTCTGGTCCTGTTTTCTTTGTAAAATGGGATAATAGTTTATTAACCACTAAAAGGCAGGGATATGAATAAGAAGACATTCTGGAATCTTTTCTAATTTTTGTTAAATTATTCTTTCAATAGATATTTAAATATTAAGCACCGAACTGCATAAAGGTAAGACAGATATAAGATATCTGCCTCAATAGGATTTTACAATTTAGTTCTTAGCTGTGATACTAGTGTTATGTTATTCAATTAGCTCTTGCCTTTATTGTAGTATTTCACTCACCTAGTTTCTAATTGTATTGGCTCTGCTGCTTGGCATCAAGACTTCCAGCTGTAGAGAAGCAAACATCACCTTTTTTCCTCACTCAGTTTCAAGTAGAAGGATTTTTTTTTTTTAACCACAACGATTCTTTAAAGGGCATACTGCCACCTGAAGATGTCACCTTCTAGATGTCAGTTACTACTTCCTAGAACACTTCTTCAGTTGGGAACAAGGATCAATCTCTCTTTAAAAAACTGATGAGATTCCAAAATGGCTGCAGAGTAAGTGGAAGCTACACTGACATGTCCCAGGGACAAATTAGAATTAGAACTAATATACAGAAAAACCATCCTGAATAATCAACTGAAGACTAGCTGGAGAGAACCCTGATAACCAAGAATGGAAAGTGGAGACCGCATAGAGACTGGTAGGAAGTGTGAAGGTGCAAAAGGGCTGGCCAGGCTCCTACAGATAGCAGCTGAAGTTCCAGAGGGATGTCTTGGCTGTGTTGGGTTCCCACTGAGAACTCTGGAGTCTAAACCCCAAGCTAGGCTGCCTGCCAGCAAGCAACAGCTGGAAATGCAGGCACCATCTTAAAGGGCCAACGCACAAAATCTCGTATGCAGCCATTCACCTTGGGCTTCGGCAGAGGGAGGGCAGAGTGGACTGGAACTGTGTGAGCAGAAGCCAGGGTTGGGGACTCTGGGGTTAGAGCTTGGAAGGCAGAAATCCCGCTTTCCTGTACTGAAACATTCCCTCATACTACACAGGACATCTTTCTCCAGGACCCTAACCATCCAGGCTAGGGGGAGAGCAATTGCCCCACCCTGTTGGAAAATCTCTTGCCACAGGAGGCTAATCAAGACAATAATAATCAGACTACAGGCAAACATGGGTCTCTGGAGGCTTTGAGTCTTTGCCTGATCTAACAGGGGTCGAGGCTAGGAAAAACAGACCTTGCTGCACATCTTGGTCCTTTCCAAAAACAACAAGCCCCAATAGAGGGAGCCACAAGCTGTGGATTGCTGATAGCTCCAACCAGGGTACTCAGGACCAGTCACGGTATCTGATATTGTCCTGCACTAGAGATTAGGAGTTGTAGCAGATCTACCTAATATATAGACACAAGCCCAAACAGGCAGCCAAAATGGGGAGACAAAAAAAAAACAACAAAAAAAACACAAGGCCCAAATGAAAGAAGAAGAATTCTCCAGAAGGGCCAAATGAAATGGAAATAAATTTATCAGACATAGAGTTCAGATAATGATGGCAAGGGTGCTCAACAGCATGAGAAAAGATATAACTATGAAGAATGATATAGCACTAATAAACAACACAGTGTAAGGAATACACAGCAGATTAGGAGAAGCCCAGGATCAGATCAGTCAAGACAGGAGAGAAAAAATCAAAGAACCAAAAAGAAAAAAAAAATTTAAAAACAGGACAGCTTACAGTAGCTGTGGGACAACATGAAATGTAACAATATTTGCATCATAGGATTACCAGATGGGGACGAAAGTAAGCAAGGAATAGAGAACATGTTTGAAGAAATGGCAGAAAACTTCCCTAACCTAGTAAAGGAAAAAGTCACACGAGTACAGGCAGCACAGAGAGTCCCAAGCAAGAAGAACCCAAAGTGACCCATGCCCAGACATCATAATTAAAATGCCAAAAATTAAAGAGAGAATCGTAAATGCAGCAAGAGAAAAACAATTTATTACCTACAAAGGAGCTCCCATAAAGCTGTCAGCTGATTTCTCATCAGAAACCCTACAGGCCAGAAGGGAATGACCTGAAGTATTTAAGATAATGAAAAGCAAGGATCTGAAACCAAGATTACTATATCTAGCAAGGCTGTCATTCAAAATAGATGGTGAATTAACGAGCTTCCCAGGAAAAAAATAAGACTGAAGGAGTTTATCACCAACAAACCAGCACTGTAAGAAATGTTAAAGGGACTGAGAAAAAGAAATAGAGAGACAGGCATAAAGAGTTAAAATGACAGTAAATATCTAAAAGAGACCTACCTCAGAACAAAAGACACACAGGATGGGAGTGAATGGATGAGAAAAAATACTCCATGCAAATGGAAACAGAAAAAAACCTGCAGTAGAAATACTCATACCTGACAAAAGACTTCAAATTGAAGTCCATCACAAGAGAAAACAAAGGTCACTACATAATACTAAAGAGATTGATCCAACAAGAGGATATAACCCTAGTAAACATATATGTGTCCAATAGAGGAGCATCTCAATATATAAAAAAACTTCTAGAGGACTTTAAGGGAGAGATCACTGCAATACAGTCATAGTAGGGGAATTTAACACCCCGCTGACTTACTGGATAGATATTCCAGATAAAAAATTAACCAGGAAACAGGACTCTAAATGACACACTAGATCAGATGGACTTAATTGACATTTATAGAAAATTTCATCCCAAAGCTGCAGAATATATATTCTTCTCAAGTGCACATGGGACCTTTTCAGAGATAGACCACATGTTAAGATACAAAACAAGTCTCTACAAGTTCAAGACTGAAATCATATCAAGCATCTTCTCAGTTCACAATGGACTGAAATTAGAAATCAACTACAGTAAAAACACTTAAAAACATTCAAACACATGGAGACTAAATATCATGTTACTAAACAATGAATGGGTTTCCAATGAGATCAAGAAAGACATAAAAACCTTCCTAGAAATCAATGAAATGAACACACAACAACCCAAAATCTCTGGGACAAAACAAAAGCAATCCTAAGAGGGAAGTTCATGGCACTATGGGCCTACCTCAAAAAGAAGAAGGAGAAGGAGAAGGAAGAAGAAGAAAGAAGGGAGGGAGGGAGGGAGGGAGAAAGAAAAGAAAAGAAAAAAGAAAAATTAATAATAAACTAGTTACCTTACAACTTAAAGAATTAGAAAGAGAACAACAAGAAAAGCCAAGAGCCCTAACCAGTTTGGCTCAGTGGATAGAGCCGTCTGCCTGTGGACCGAAGGGTTCCAGGTTCGATTCCAGTCAAGGGTATGTACTTCATTTGGAGGCTCCTCCCTGGCCCCAGCCCTGGTCAGGGTGCATGCAGGAGGCAACCAATCAATGTGTTTCTCTCACATCAATGTTTCTGTCTTTGCCTCTCTCTTCCACTCTCTCTAAAATTAGTGGAAATATATCCTCAGGTGAGGATTTAAAAAAAGGAAAGAAAAGCCAAGAGTAAGTAGAAGGAAGGAAATAATAAAGATTAAAGCAGAAGTAAATGACATAAATACTAAAAAAAAATTAATAAATACAAAAAAATCTATGAAACTAAGAGCTGGTTCTTTGAAAAGATTCAGAAGATTAATGAACTTTTAGCCAGACTCATCAAGAAACAAAGAGAAATTACCCAAATAAGTAAAACCAGAAACGAAAGCAAGACAATAACAACTGACACCACAGAAATACAAAGAATTGTAAGAAAATACTATGAACAACTATATGCCAACAAGCTAGACAATGTGGATGAAATGGATGAATTCCTAGAAAAATACAATCTTCCAAAATTGAATCAAGAAGAATCAGAAAACCTGAATAGGCCAATAACAAATGATGAAATTGAAGCAGTAATCAAAAAACTCGAAGCAAACAAAAGCCCAGGTCTTGATGGCGTAACAGGGGACTTTTACCAAGCATTCAAAGAAGAACTAACATGTAAACTCCTCAAGCTATTCCAAAATATCCAAGAGGAGGAACACTCCAAGGTCTTTTTATGAAGACAGGATTATCCTAATTCTAAAACCAGGTAAAGACACTACAAAGAAAGAGAATTACCAGCAGATATTCCTAATGAACATAGATACTAAACTCCTTAGCAAAATATTAGAAAATCTAATCCAGCAATACATTAAAAAGATCATACACCATGATAAATGGGATTTATTCTGGGAATGCAAGGCTGGTACAATATTAGCAAATTAATAAATGTGATACATCACATAAACAAATTGAAAGATAAAAATCACATTATCACATCAATAGACAGAAAAAGCATTCAACAAAATCCAACACCCATCTACACTAATAAACATGCAAATTGATGTCACTCTCCTACGCCCACCAGCCAATCAGGATAAGTATGCAAATTAACCCAATAAATATGGCAGTTAATTTGCACATGCAGGCACGGAGCGAAGACTGAAGATGACTGAAGACCGAAGAGGCTTGGCTTCTCCACTGCAGCCGGAGCAGAGAAGCCAAGCCTTGCTGCGGCCCGAGCGGAGAAGCCAAACCTTGCTGCTGCGACCTGAGCGGAGAAGCCAAGCCTTGCTGCTGCGGCCGGACCAAAGGCCTGGGTCCCGGGTGCCAGAGGAAAACTGGTGCCGACAGCCAGGGGAAGGAAGGCGTATTGGGCGAATCTTCGTGCAACGGGCCTCTAGTTTTTTAATAAAAATTCAGCAAAGTGGGAATAGAGGGATCATACCTCAACATAATAAGAGCTACATATGACAAACCTACAGCCAACATCATACTCAATGGGCAAAAACTAAAACCATTTCCCCTAAGAACAGGAACAAGACAGAGATGTTTGCTTTCACCACTCTTCTTCAACATACTGTAAGTCCTAGCCACAGCGATCAGACAAGAAGAAGAAATAAAAGACATCCAAATTTCAAAGGAGGAAGTAAAATTGTCATTATCCACCAAAAAAGTACTAGATTTAATAAATGAATTTGTCAATGTAGCAGGATACAAAGTTATCACTCAGAAATTGATGGCATTTTTATACACCAATAATGAGTTCTCAGAAGGAGAAACTAAACAGTCCCATTTACTATTGCAACAAAAAAGTTAAGATACTTAGGAATAAACCTAACCAAGGAGGCAAAGGACCTGTAGTCAGAAAACTGCAGGAGGTTGAAAAGAGATAGAAGAAGATATAAACAAGTGGAAAAATATACTGTGTTCATGGGTTAGTAGAATCAACATCATTAAAATGTCCATACTACCAAAAGCAATCTATAGATTTAATGCAATTCCTATTAAAATACCAACAGCATATTTCACAGATCTAGAACAAATATTCCAAAAGTTTATATGGAACCAAAAACAACCCCGAATAGCAGCAGCAGTCTTGAGAAAGAACAAAGTTGGAGGGATCACAATACCAGATATCAAGTTACACTACAAAGCCACTATAATTAAAACAGCCTGGTACTGGCACGAGAACAGGCATAGAAATCAATGGAACAGAACAGAGAACCCAGAAATTGACCCAAGTCATTATGCTCAATTAATATTTGAGAAAGGAGGCAAGAACATATAATGGAGCCAAGACACTCTCTTCAATAAATGGTGTTGGGAAAATTGGACAGATACATGCAAAAAAAAAAAATGAAACTATACCACCAACTTATATCATGCACAAGAATAAACTCAAAATGGATAAAAAGCTTTAAAGTAAGTCAGGAAACCATAAAAAAAATCCTAGAATAAACCATAGGCAGCAAAATCTCAGGCATCTCTCATGGCAATATGTTTATGGATACATCTGCTAGGGCAAAGGAAACTAAGAAGAAAATAAGCAAATGAGAATATATAAAAAGCTGCTCAGCAAAAGAAACCATCAACAAAATGAAAAGAGAGCCCACTGTATGGGAGAACATATTTGGCATTGATATATCTGATAAAGGGTTAATCTCCAAAATATATGGGGAACTCATACAACTTACAAAAAGAAGACAACAATCCCATTTAAAAAAATGGGCAAAGGACTTAAATAGACATTTCTCCGAAGTAGACATACAGATGGCCAGGAGACATGAAAAAAATGCTCAAAGTCACTGATCATAAGAGAGATACAAATTAAAATGACAATGAAATATCACTTAATACTTGTCAGAATGGCTACCATCCACAAATAAACAAATGACAAGTGCTGGTGAGGATGTGGAGAAATGGGAACTCTAGTACACTGCTGGTAGGAATGCAGACTAGTTCAGCCATTAAGGAAAACAGTATGGAGTTCCCTAAAGAAATTTAAAATGAAATTGCTGGTTGACCCAGTGATCCCACTTCTAGGAATATATCCTAAGAAACCCAAAACACCAATTAGAAAGAATGTTTGCACCCCTATGTTCATAGCAGCGCTATTTACAATAGCTATAATCTGGAAACAGCCCAAGTGCCCATTAGTAGATGAGTGGATAAAAAAAAGCTGTGATACATTTACACCATGGAATACTCTGCAGTAGTAGAAAAGGAGGATCTCTTACCCTTTGAGACAATATGGAGGGACCTGGAGAGTATTATGCTAAGTGAAATAAGCCAGTCAGAGAAAGACGTGTCACATGATCTCACTCATATGTGGAATCTAATGAACAAAATAGATCCTGAGACAAGCACAGAACAGACTGTCGAATCTCAGAGTGAAGGCGGGGGACTGTGGGTGGGTGGGAAGAGATCAACCAAAGAACTTGTATACATATGTGCATAACCCATGGGCCCAGACAATAGTGTGAAGGCCTGGGGCAGGGTTTGGGGGCGTGCTAGAAATGGTGATGAAAAGGGGACATATGTAAAACTTTTAACAATAAAGATTTTTTTTTTAAAAAAAAACTGATAAAACTAACCTAAATTGTCTAAAAATGAAATTGCATATGATAATGAATAATATGTGACATAACTTTAAGAAAAGCAGTATAAAGCATGTGAATCATGGTCAGTTTTTTGTTTGTTTGCTTTTGTTTTGGGTTTTTTTGTTGTGAAGCTTCACATGAGGATTTTTTTTCCCATTGATTTTCAGAGAGAGTGAAAGGGAGGGAGTGGAGAGAGAGACATTCATCAATGTGAGACACATCAACTTGCTGCCTCCAGCACACACCCAAATGGGGTGTAGGTTGGGTCCCGGAACCTAGGTACCTGCCCCGATCAGGAATTGAACCCTCGATTCTTTGTGCATGGACCAAATGCTCCAACCACTGCCCACACCAATCAGGGCATAGTCAGTTTCTTAAGCTAATAGAATATGCAAAGATAGGGAAATACGTCTACTACATACACACTTTTCTGGGGTTTGTTATCAGCATCATATTACTACATGTTCTACATACACATTCACACGGCCCCTTAGATTTGTAAATTAAATTGTAATATTTACTTGTGTGATGACCTCATGGGATAGCACCTAATATTAGAATCTAGAGTTCTTTGTTATTGATAACATGTAATAGTGTATCAGTGAATAAAAATTATCCCAAACTGTAATACCAAAGCTTACAAACATGGTCATAGATGTTTCTAAAAACTATCTAATCATATTCACAATTAATGTTTTCGTTTATAATGCAAAATTAAAATATTGAAAATTTGCTAACATCAAATAGAATTTATTCCCACTAGGTTTGTAGTCCCAATTAAGCATTCAAACTACAGGAAAGGCACATAGAGAAAGTATTCATTTTAACTTGTCACGTGATTTTTCTTTTTCTTTTTTTTAAATATATTTTTATTGATTTCAGAGACAAAGGGAGAGAGATAGAAACATCAATGATGAGAGATCAACATTGATCAGTTGCCTTCTGCATGCCCCCTATTGGGGATCAAGTCTGCAACCCAGGCATGTGCCCTGACCAGGAATCCAACCGTGACCTCCTGGTAGATGCTCAACCACTAAGCCACGTCGGCTGGGCTGATTTTTCAGTGTACAAAAGGAACTTCATAGATATTTTGAGAGCAAAAGGGGAAGTTTGTAGTGCATGCACATGACTTATGTAAGAAATGAAAGGAGACCTTTTCCAGCATTTTTCTAGCTGTATAAAATGGCTGATCACAAAAGAAGCAATGTCATAGCTTTAGAATTATAGTGAGTAAGAGGTAAGTGAAGAAAATGGCTCAAAACCTGAAAGAATTTTAAATCTCTGTTATCCAATAGAAAATTATTGAAAGTAACATCACGTTAGAATGGATAGTCCTATTTGCTAGCCTTTTTAATTTGACTGCAGAGCTCTAAAGAGAACTTTTCAGGGTTCAAAAAGGTAGCTTTCTAAAACATGCAGGTGTATTTTTTTTAAATCAGTGAAAGCAAAAAGAGTCAGATTTTAATAACTGAACAAAATCACATTTGATAAGAATTTATGATGCAGATAACTAAGCTAAGTCAAAGATACTTGTAAGATTTTATATGTCAGTGTATGGACCTGAAGGGTAGTACACTAAGTGAAATAAATCAGGCAGATAAAGATAAATATCAGATGATTTCACTTATATTAATAATCTAAAAAACAAAACAAACAGATTCATAGATACAGGAAACAAATTAGTGGTTTCTATAGGGGTGAGTGGTTGAGGGGCAGTTGAAATGGGATTAAGAAGTAATGGGGATGTAAAATACAGCATAAAGAATATAGTTAAGCCCTGGCTGATGTGGCTCAGTGGTTATAGCATTAACCCAAGAACCTGAAGGTCTTTGGTTGGATTCCTGGTCAAGGACATGTGCCTGGGTTGCAGGTTCCATCCCGGCCCTGGTTTCATCCTGGCCCTGGTTGGGGTGTGTATGGGAGGTAACCAATTAATGGGTCTCTCTCATTGATGTTTTTCTCTTTCTTGCTTCCCCTCCCTCCCTTTCACTCTCTCTAAAAATCAATGGATAAAATATACTCAGTTGAGGCTTAACAAATAAAAAAAAAGAATATAGTCAATAGCCCTAACCAATTTGGCTCAGTGGATAGAGCGTCGGCCTGCGGACTGAAGGGTCCCAGGTTCGATTCCGGTCAAGGGCATGTACCTTGGTTGCGGGCACATCCCCAATGTGGGGTGTGCAGGAGGCAGCTGATCGATGTCTCTCTCTCATCGATGTTTCTAACTCTCTATCCCTCTCCCTTCCTCTCTGTAAAAAATCAATAAAACATATAT
>NW_005370366.1:758696-769818 GCF_000412655.1 Myotis brandtii
GGGGGTGCGGTGGGGGGTGACCGGGCTGGCAGTGGAGGAGGCAGTGGGGGGTGACCAGGCCGGCAGGGGGGACAGTAAGGGGTGACCAGGCCGGCAGGCAGGGCAGTTAGGAGTGACCAGGCTGGCAGGGGGAGCAGTTAGGGGCCATCAGGCCGGCATGCAGAGGCAGTGAGGGGCGATCAGGCGGCAGGGGAGGGCAGTTAGGGGTGATCAGGCTGGCACGCAGAGGCAATGAGGGGTGATCAGGCTAGTGGGGGGCAGTTAGGGGGTGACCAGGCAGGCAGGCAGGTGAGCAATTAGGAGCCAGAGGTCCAGGATTGTGAGAGGGATGTCTGACTGCCAGTTCAGGCCCAATCCCCAAGATCAGGGACATCCTAAACCATCAGTCGGACAGCCTAAACCATCAGTCGGACATCCCCCAAGGGGTCCCGGATTGGAGAGGGTGCAGGCTGGACTGAGGGGACCCCCCCCCCCCGCACGAATTTCGTGCACCGGGCCTCTAGTATTTTAATAACTGTATAGTGGCAGATGGTAACTAGACTTATTGTAGTGATCACTTTGTAATGTATATACTAGTAAGTATCAAATCACTGTGATGTACACCTGAAAATAATAGGATATTATCTGCTGATTATAATTCATGTTTTTGAGATGGGGTGAGTGAAATTGAAAACAGGTCTTACAAAGAACCTACAGTGTCTTTGTATTTAGATTTAGAATTCTCTGGCTCATAACTTTCATTTAAAGATTTTAGCTAAAATTGTCAACTCTTATTTTTTTAATAAATCGTTGATTTGTCTTTTAAATTATGTTTTTCTTTTTTTTCTTTTTTTTCTTTTTTTTATTGCTTAAAGTATTACAAAGAGTATTAAATTATGTTTTTCTTAATGGAAGTTGAGTTTTCCAAGGAATATTGCTACTAAGTAATGTTTCTTCTTTGCTATAGGTAAAACTTTAGTCAAGAGGCTGACAAAAAAGGTAAGCAGTGTGTGTAGGGAGGGGTTCTTTCTTATGATAGGAAATGAACTTTTATAAGTTAAATTAAAAGATTTTACTATGTGTATATTCAAAGGATATTGAGGATGTACTGGCAGCAATCCAAACAACTCATTGTGGATCAACCTTTTTTAGAGACCTTGGCGATAAAGGTAATTTTGATTTGTTGTTAACTTTCTGCTTATGTGTTTGTTTTAAAATGTTTTTATTGATTTCAGAGAGAAGAAGGGAGAGGGAGAGAGATAGAAATATCAATGATGAGAGAATCATTCATCTGCTGCTTCCTGCATACCCCCCACTGGGGACCGGCCTAAAACCTGCTCATGTGCCCTGACCTGTCATCAAACTGGGAATCAAACTGTGACCTCTTGGTTCATGGGTCAACGCTCAAGCACTGAGCCACACCAGCAGGCACTACTTATATATTTTTATTAACCAAAGCATTACTAAGGAATTATGGTTTGAGGTTTGTGGCTCTGTGTTAGAGAATATACAGTAGAGAACCTACAAAGAGAATGTTATAACACACACCATGTTATTTAACCAGTTAACTACCACATGTCCAAAACGGGAACCATCCCCGACACGCCACAATATTTTGAATATAATTTAAAAAATCAATTTGCAATGAATAGTATAAAAATAAATATACAATTTGAGTGTTCTTCAATATTTTCAGCTGAAAATTCTCATGAAAAATTATTTTAAAGTTGGTCAGGGCTGCCACTTAGGACAAACATTTTTTTTTATAGATGCGTGTGGTGTGTGGGGAAGGTCCGCCGCTTGTGTCTACAGACGCTTATGGCATACGGGTTAATTGGTGTTTATAAATTGTAATAAAATACTCATTAGGTAGTAAGTAACTTTATCATACTCTGAACAGTCAGAGATAAATTATTCAAGCGATTTTTAAAAATATATTTTTATTGATTTCAGAGAGGAAGGGAGAGGAAGAGAGAAACAGAAACATCAATGATGAGAGGGAATCATTGATCAGCTGCCTTCTGCAGCTGAGGACCGAGCCCACAACCTAGGCACGTGCCCTTGACCAGAACCGAACCCGGGACCCCTCAGTCCGCAGGCCGACGCTCCATCCACTAAGCCAAACCAGCCAGGGCCTCAAGCGATTTTTATTAAAGCCTACAAAGGGGGAGCAAGGCAGAATATCTAAAGCATGGGTGGGAACCTTTTTTCTGCCAAGGGCCATTTGGATATTTATAACATTCTCAGGCCATACAAAATTAATAGTTTAAAAATTAGCCTGTTATATTTGGTCAAACATTTAATTAACTCACCCCTAATGCCTTGGCAGGGCTAGACTAAATGATTCCTCGGGCTTTATACTGCCTGTGTGCAGATATTTCCTACCCCTGATCTAAAGTAACAAGAGAAGGCCGCAAAGAGAATCCATATAAAAGAACTATAAAAGTTTTCACTATCTTATAACTAGCAAAAGGTAGTATATTCTTGAAATAAAATAATTTTACCCACCATGCATTATAAAAAAGGAAATTGTAAGTCACAGTTATTATGTATTTTTTAAACCTAAGCAGAATTCTCAATATAATACCATTCTCAAAGATATACTGAATATAAATTATATCACATAGTGTAAGATAGATATAAATATATTCTTATGATGTGGTAATTTCTCTTTGGGGAACAGGATTCTCAAAATTGCATTCAGTGGCAATCCATATTTTATAATGATTCCAATTTTTAAATATTTCCAGAGAAGCATAGTAACAAAATTTAATCATCTCTTCTAGTTGCCTCTAAGGATTTTTTAACAATTTTTAAAATATAAATTATTTTAAATACTTCCCTACTTCACATGCAGTTTTAAAATATTGCCATTTAACAGAATTTATTTTGCAATTAGATGTGGCAAATATGTATTAAATTGTTTCTCCTATTAATATTCTGAAGTGTCCATAAATTTTAAAAAGTGTTTTCAGGGGGCAAATGCCTAGAATGCTATTGTTACAAATATCTTTGTCTATAATCTATCTTGAGAGGGTAGGGTGCTATTTCTACACTGTTGCAACTCTTCATTCAAGCTTTTTATTTACGTCAGCATTTCAAAGAAAAACTGGAATTTTCTTTTTCAAACAGCTCCCCTGTGGAAAAGACATGGACTTATGTCTAGAGAAAAGAAACATGAGGTCTCCTTTTGGCACCAAGCCCACCAGTGCAGTCTAGCAGTTTGGCCATTTCTTCACATTGCCATATTCCTTTGAAATTTAGAAAAAAAAACTATTCACTTTTTTTGTGTGAGGCTGCCACGGGATGAAATACTTCAACTAAGAATGCCTTCATATGAACACTGAATATTTTTTTTTCATAATATATTTTATTGATTTTTTTACAGAGAGGAAGAGAGAGATAGAGAGTTAGAAACATCTATGAAAGAGAAACATCGATCAGCTGCCTCCTGCACATCTCCCACTGGGGATGTGCCCGCAACCCAGGTACATGCCCTTGACCGGAATCGAACCTGGGACCCTTCAGTCCGCAGGCTGACGCTCTATCCACTGAGCCAAACCGGTTCGGCGAACACTGAATATTTTAAAGAAAAAAATATCTGGCCCTAGCCAGTTTGGCTGAGTGGATAAAGCATTGGCCTGTGGACCAAAGGATCCCAGGTTCCATTCTGGTCAAGGGCACATACCTTGGTTGCAGGCTTCTCCCCAGCCTGGGTCCTGGTAAGGGCTCCCTTAGGAGGTAACCAGTCAATGTTTCTCTCTGTCTATCCCTCTCTCTTCCACTCTCCCTAAAATTCAATGGAAAAATATCCTCGGGTGAGGATTAACAACAAAGAAAAAATATATGAAGACTTACTGTATAGGCTTTTTTGTTCAAGAGAAGTACACCTGCTTCAAAATAAAAACAACAGAAAAGTCAGCGGTATAAAGTAATAATGTAAGTCATTAAAAACATTTAAAATACATACCTGAAGTTACTTACAATCAAAACACTGAATTATAGTACCTGGATGCAAAATCTTTACCTGCCTTGCTCTGAACAACTGGCCCCACATTGCTGCATTGCATTTCTGCATTACATGTAATGCAGAGCCATTATAATGTGATCTTCCTCCTCTGCCATCCCCTCTTCAAGCCTGTATTCCTCATTTCTGTGCTACCATGGTAGCTTTACTTCCCATTGCTGCTTCTACATAAGCATTTCAGACCTGTCTTATATAGCTTTCCCATTTATATCACAACTGTTTAATTAAAATTTTCACCCATCCTTCAAAGACCATTTTTAGAATTGCACTTCTGATCACCCAAACTCAGGAAATGATTTCACAGTTTTCTAAAGTCCTATAAATCTTACTCTCAGTATCTCTTAATGGTATTTAGCATTTTCTATAAACATTTGCATTTCAGCCTCCTGATGTATACAACACCATCTATTAAGAATTCTTGCTAGAAATCAAACTTGCATCTAAACACAGCTCTGGATCTAACCAGCTACCAGTTTGTAGAAATTGTAGAAGGTAGAGGAACATGAAATGACGAAGATGCAGTCATAAAAATTTTCTAAACTGTAATAAACTTTACAGGACAAAGGAACCAGGCTTCTTCAACAAATTAGTTGAGAAGGGGGGAAAACGACAAGGGAGAACCTATAGATTAAAAGATATTTAAGACATAAGGAACAAAGAAAAATTAAAAACTTTTGTGAATCAAAGTATACTATCTCCTGGGCCAGTGTGGCTTCATTGTTAGAGCATCAGTCCACACACTGACAGGTAGGTCGTGGGTTCAATTTCCACACAAGGGCATGTTACCTGGGTTGCAGGTTTGATCCCCAGGCACGATCAGGAGGCAACCAATCGATATGTCTTTCTCACAGCCATGTCTCTCTCTCTCTCTCTCTCTCTCTCTCTCTCTCTCTCTCTCTCTCCCAAACAACAACAACCACATGGGTGAGGGATAATAATAATAGCACCTCCTCATGGGTCCCTTCCTCCTTTCCTCCCTACCTCCTTTCCACTCTAAAAATCAATGGAAAAAATATCCTCAGTTGTGGATTAACAACAAAAAAAAGGTACACTATCAAGAGAGTAAAAAGGCAACTGACTGGATGGAAGAAAATATTTACAAATTATATATAGGGGGCTAATATTCAGGATATGTAAAGAACTCCTATAACCCAGCCGGTGTGGCTTAGTTGGTTGAGGAGGTCCCCGGTTGGATTCCTGGTCAGGGCACATGCCCGTTTGCAGGCTCGATCCCCAGTACCCCAGTAGGGGGCATGCAGGAGGCAACTGATTGACATTTCTCTCACATGGATGTTTCTATGTCTGTCTTCCTCTCCCTTATTTTTCTGAAATCAATAAAAACATACTTAAAATTTTTTTTAGAAAAGAACTACAACTCAACAATAAAAATAAAAAAATAAAAACAATTTAGCCCAGGATGGTGTGCTCAGTGGTTAGAGTGAAAGCCTGTACACTGAAGTTCAATTCCCAGTCAAGGGCACATACCTGGCTTGCAGGTTCAATCCCTAACCCCCGTCAGGGCATGTGTGGGAACTAACCAGTCAATTTTCTCTTTCACATCAATGTTTCTCTCTTCCTCCCTCCCTCCCTTCCACTCTCTGTGAAAAAAAAAAAAAAATCAATGGAAAAAATATCCTCAAGTGAGGATTAACAAAAAAAACAATTTAGAAGTGGGCAAAGTGAAATAGATATTTCTCGTAAGAAGATATACAAATGGTTAATTCGCACATGAAAGTATGCTCTGCATGACTAATCACTAGGGAAATGCAAATAAACCACAATGAGATGCCACTTCACACCCATTATTATCAAGAAAAAAATGAAAATAAATGTTGGCCAGGATGTGGAGAAATTATAATCCATGCACATTGCTGGTGGGGATGTAAAATGCAGCCACTGTGTAAACAGTATAGAGGTTCCTCAAAAAATTAAACATGAAATGACCATTTGATCCAGAAATTCCACTTCTGGGAAAATACCAAAAGAATTAAAACTGGCTGCCCTGACCGGTTTGGCTCGGTGGATAGAGCGTCGGTCTGCAGACTGAAGGGTCCCAGGTTCGATTCCAGTCAAGGGCATGTACCTTGGTTGCGGGCACATCCCCAGTGGGGGGTGTGCAGGAGGCAGCTGATCGATGTTTCTCTCTCATCGATGTTTCTAACTCTCTATCCCTCTCCCTTCCTCTCTGTAAAAAATCAATAAAATATATTTTTTTTAAAAAGAATTAAAACCGGAGACTCAAACAGATATTAGTACACCAGTGTTTGTAGTCACAGTAGCTAAAAGGTGGAAACAGATGATGGCTAAACAAACTGGTGCATCCATACAGTGGAATATTATTGCACCTTAAAAAGGAATGTAATTGTTGCCCCTGGTCAGGTAGCTCAGTTGGTTAGAGTGGTCCCCCGTACACCAAGGTTTTGCATTTGTTTACTCTCGGTGACTGGTGAGTGCACACATTTACTAGACCTACTCAGTATAAATTTAAAATTATAGTAATACATATAGAAAACTTGTCTGTGAAATTAAACTTTTCACACATACTTAATTTTAATTACACAAACATTTCTACATAAGTAAAAACAGGTAAACTAACTTGTCTTTTTAACATACACATTTGGAAAACCTACTTTATTATATAACGGACTTTCGGCTTTAACAGACACCCTCTCGCCCAAATTAGTCTGTTATATCGAGGTTTTACTGTATTTTACAAAAAAAGTAAGTGACTTGAGATCTGTCCATCAACTGCAATGCAAGAACTTCCTTTGAATCCTGATTTGAGCACACTTAAAAAAAATTTCTGAAGCAGGGATGTTTGTAACACTGATTTTAATTTGATGATATTAAGGAATTATTGATAATTTTTTAGGTATGGTAAATATATTTGGGAGGGGGAACAGTTTTTTAGAGATATAGTCTGAATTTTCTACTATGGAATAATATGCTATATGGGTTTTGTTTCAAATTAATCCAGTAGACAGTGAGGGAAAGGGATTGAGAGGTATAGATAAAACACCTGCCATGAGCTAATATTACTGAAGCTGATACATATAATTATTTATCATATTCTCCCTACTGTTGTATATGACTGAAGTTTCCCATGATAAAGTTTTTTGTTATGCCAAGCTCATGATCCAGAGGGAAATTCTTTTTATCTTATTAAAAAGCTATGGTTTATAAGATATTGCTTCTATATTTATTGTAATTCTTTTCCTGGCAAGCACATAAAACCTGACACCATTGCCCTAGCCAGTTTTACTCAGTGGTTAGAGCCTCGGCCCTCTTACTGAAGGGTCTCAAATTCGATTGCTGGTCAAGGGTACGTACCTTGGTTGCAGACTCAATCCCTGGCCTGGGTCAGGCGCGTGCGGGAGGCAACCAATCGATGTGTCTCTCACATGATGTTTATCTCTCTCTCCCCCTCCTTTCTCCCTTCCACTCTCTCTAAAAATAAATAGAAAACTATTCTTGGGTGAGGATTAAAAAAAAAAAAGCCAACACCATTTACTCAAGCCGAAAAGAAAGTTTATTTTGTCACCTGGTTTAATCCAGTGCTCAGGCATCACCAGTGTTCATATCCTTCAGGCCTGCCAGTTACAGACTGGCTCCATTCTCAGCACTAAACACTGATATATGGCTCTCTCCATGACCTCACATCCTATGTGAAACAAATTTCACATCATCAAAATCTAGGGGGAAAGATGAAGTGAATGATCCAGCCTTCTCTGCAGAAATCCCTCTCTGCTTGGCCCAGTGCAGGTCACAGCTCATCCCTGAGTGAACTGCAGCCAGACAAATGCATCCTGCTTATGAGCTTGGGTCAGCTCTATGCCATCCCAGCGCCAGCTCTACAAAGTACTGTGACCGCCTAGACCAGTCAGCCTCTGCCTCCAAAGGAGAAATCATGGGCCATCCCACTCCAACTGCATGTTGGAGAGTGGGGAAGGAGTGGCTGCCCAGAGGAAAATCAATATGCCGCAGGGATTTCACTGTTTCATTTTAAATAATACAGTTTACCCCTTGTATATCCAAATCTCTGTTATTCTACTGAATTTGTAAATTTGCTTACTTGAGATGTTATGAACAGTTAAAGATGAGCAGAAACTAAATAGAGTGCCATGCAAATAAAACCTCTAATAGTCTGGCTGGGTGTGACTCAGTGGTTGAGCATCGACCTATGAACCAGGAGGTCACAGTTAGATCTCCGGGGCTGGGGGGGTGAGGGGGACATGCAGGAGGCCACCGATCAATGATTCTCTTGTCATCATTGATATTTCTCTCTCTCCCTCTCCCTTCCTCTCTGAAGTCAATAAAAAATATTTTTTAAAAAAACAACCTCTAATTGATACCTGTATTTCCCAGCCAGCATTCATTCCACCTCCTTACTAGTAAGAGTAATCTGATAAACCTAGTATCTTTTTAAGTATTAGTAATGTACTTAACTCTATTATAAAAGTTTTCCACTGTACCAAAGAGGTAATTTAAAGTGAAAATGTGTTTTTAATTAGGGGAAGTTTCCATGTAGTATATATATGATTACTTTTAAACCATCTAAAACTTATTTTCTGACGTTTTTATTTTAATCTCTTTCAGGGTTAATTTCATATACTGAGTATCTTTTCTTGCTTACAATCCTCACTAGTAAGTATCACATTTTTTTCCTCAACAATCATGTGGACTTCTCTATTATTTATGAACAGAGTTTTGGAAGTTTAGTGTTTATGTGTTTTTTTTTAATTTTTATTTATTGGGGGAGAGAGAGAGAGAGAGAGAAACATCAGTTTGTTGTTCCACTTATTTATACATTAATTGGTGGATACTTGTATATGCCTTGACCGGAGATCGAACTTACAGCCTTAGCCTATTGGAATGACGTTCTAACTAACTGAGCTACCTGGCCAGAGCAGTATTTATATTTTATTATTAAAAATACTAGTGGCCTGGCATAGATTTATTCACATTGAAAGGAAATTAATTAGAAGGTGGCCAGCGGGGCAGGACTGGGCAAGATGGCCCAGACACGCCTTGGAGCCAACCTCCCACGGTTCCCCCCGCTGCAGCTCAAAGGGTGTCTGCAGAGTGAGAGGGGTCGCTCTGGCAGGTGGGGTCCCTCGGCCTGGCCTGCAAAGATCAGGCCGAAGCCGGCTCTCCGACATCCCCCAAGGGGTCCAGGAGTATGAGAGGGCACTAGCAAAGTTGCTGTCATACAGGGTGTAGAACGCAAATGCAAGTGTGCAGTAAACCAGATTCGGGGCCGACAGTGCCCCAGCAACAACATAACCCACAGCCAAAGGTGAAATCGCGTGGCCCCACGAGGAATCGGGCTCCCTCCTCTCTGGTTCTGGGGTGCGTCACCTGAGAACCGCAGCTGCAAAGTCACCACAGCTCGATAGCTCCTGTGTTGAGTGTCTGCCCCCTGGTGGTCAGTGCACATCATACCTACAGGACAGTCAGATGGTCACTTAGCCTTTTATAAATATAGATTATTGGGCCTGGCCAGTATGGCTCAGTGGTTGAGCGTCATCCTATGAACAAGGAGGTCAGGGTTTGATTTCCTGTCAGGGCATATGCCCAGGTTGTGGGCTTAATCCCCAGTAGGGGGTGTGCAGGAGGCAGCTGATCGGTGATTCTCTCTCATCATTGATGTTTCTCTCTCTCCCTCTCTCTTCCTCTCTGGAATCAATTAAATATATATATAGTATTGAGCCCTGGCCAGTGTATCTCAGTGGTTAGAGCATTCACCCATGCACCAAAGGGTCGAGGGTTTGAGTCCCAGTGAAGGGCACATACACGGTTTTCAGTTTTGATCCCCAGCCCTGGCCGGGGTGTGTGCAGGAGGCAACCAATTGATTTGTCTATCTCACATCGATGTTTCTTTCTCTCTGTCTCTCCCCATCCCTTCCACTCTCTAAAAAAAAATCAGTGGAAAAATATCCTCAGTTGAGGATTAGCAACAACAACAAAAAATGCTATACCGTATTAATTTCTTAGTTTTCATAAAGGTACTGTGGTTATATAAGATGTTGACATGAGAGGAAGTTGGATGAAGGGTATACTAGGTGTACCAGTTAATAATGTGGAGTTTTTTCAATAAATGGAGTTACACATATGTTGATATATATGCGATTTGATATGTATGCTATTTTTTGTTGTATTGACAGCAAGCTTCAAAACTTCATATGTCAAATTTGCTGAAGGTGTTAACATCATAGATATTTTTACGCTTAGAAATGTCGAATTTCGTGCTAAAAAAAAGAGCATTTGCGGGAAATTTTAATTCATTTATTTTGAAGAAAAGTGCTGCTGAAAGTTATCCTATACTTCGGGAAGCTTATGGTGAACATGCTCCATCTCAAGACACTTGTGAACGCTGGTTTAAATGCTTTAAAAGTGATGATTTCGATGTGAAAGACAAACAACGTCCAGAGCAACCGAAAAAGTTTGAAGACCAACAGTTACAAGCATTATTGGATGAAGATGCGTGTCAAACTCAAAAACAACTTGCAAAAAGATTAAACGTTGCTCAGCAAACCATTTCCGATCGTTTATAAGCAGTGGGAAAGATTTAAAAGGAAGGAAAATGAGTCCCACATCAACTGAACGAAAGGCAAATGGAAAACCGAAAAGTCATCAGTAAAATGTTGCTTCAGCGGCACAAAAGAAAGTCTTTTTTGCATCGAATTGTGACTGGCGATGAAAAGTGGATTTATTTTGAGAATCCCAAACGTACAAAATCATGGGTTGATCCCAGGTCAACCATCAACATCGACTGCAAGGCCAAATCGCTTTGGAAAGAAGACAATGACAATGCTCTGCATTTGGTGGGATCAGGAAGGTGTGGTGTATTATGAGCTTCTAAAACCAGGTGAACCTGTTAATACTGATCACTACTGACAACAAATAATCAATTTGAACCACGCTTTGATAGTGAAATGGCCAGAATGGGCCAGAAGACACGGCAAAGTAATTTTGCTTCATGATGATGCATCATCACACACTTCAAAACCAGTTAAAGACACGTTAAAAGATCTTGCTTGGGAAGTATTAACCCACCTGCTGTATTCACCAGACCTTGCTCCTTCAGATTACCACTTGTTCTGATCGATGGCACAC
>NW_005370366.1:769976-803573 GCF_000412655.1 Myotis brandtii
TTTTGATGTTTCTCTTGAAATTATCGTGTTTTCTTTGATTACAAAATCCGCATTATTAACTGGTACACCTGGTATTGGGAACTCACCATGCCATCTTTACATTGCTGTAAGTCTAAAATTATTTCAGAATAGTTTTTTAAAAACCCTACTCTGAGAAAGGAAAATAAAAGGTAAAAATCAATATGAAAATAGCCATGGTCCTATAAGAGTATAGGAAAGCTAAAGATACAAAGTTCTCAAATTATTTTTTTCTTTGAAGGCAGCACACTTAATAGCAGAACAGCACGCCCATGGACATGTATCAGCCTTTGAAAATCATTATCATAAGAAGAGATCACTTTTTTCTCTGTTTAAGCCCTTACACATGTAGCTTCTGGTGGCTGATTTCAAATTCAAAGATCTGTTAGATTTGCACGTAATTTACAATTCATCAACGTTTAAATACTCATTTTTCTCTTGATTGCAGAACCCCATACCGGGTTTCATGTTGCTTTTAAAATGCTGGATGCAGATGGTAATGAGATGGTTGAGAAAAAGGAATTTTTTAAGGTAAGTAGATTCTAGTTATTTTTGGTGTATCATAAAGCACCTGGATAGTTGTGTGATAATAATTTTACCATTTTCATAAAAATTAAAATTATATTTGCTGCTTATATATCAGATGTCAGGAAATCATTTATGTATTAAAAATAGTAAATTTTCTGTATTACAACCTTAAGGAAATAGGCAAGGAACAAAGCATAAGATTCTAAAAAGAAATGAGCTGAAGCATCTATGTTTTTTAGATTTTATTTTTATGATTTCAGCAAATGATAATCTACACTAATAAAAGAGAAACATGGTAATTGGCGTACGACCGCTACCCTTTTCATTGGCTAATCAGTGAGTATATGCAAATTAACTGTCAGCCAAGATGGCAGCCGGCAGCCAGGCACTGAAGCGAGCACGAGGCTTGCTTGCTGCAGACTCCAACGTTCCCCGCCTCACTTGCCAGCCTCTCAGTTGCAACTCTAAGCAACTATATACTATGTTGCAAATAAGAAGGTAAACAAAACCCCAGAAAACAGCCGGACTGAAACCCAGCCGGACCGAAACATTGTATCCATCTTTTCAGCAGCGAGGCCTCAGAGCTAAAGCTGGCCCAAAAAAAAAAAAAAAAAAAGAAAACAAGGAGCGGTTGGAAGCTTTAGTCACTCGCCAGCCGGAAAACAGCCCTCAGCCCCTCACCCAGACTGGCCAGGCACCCCAGTGGGGACCCCCACCCTGATCCAGGACACCCTTCAGGGCAAACCAGCCAGCCCCTACCCATGCACCAGGCCTCTATCCTATATAGTAAAAGGGTAATAGGCCTCCCAGCACCGGGATCAGCGGAGCAGCGAGGCTCCCGGCACCGGGATCAGCATGACAGGGGGCAGCGCCCCAAATCCCCTGATGGGCCCTGCTCTGTGAGTGACAGGGGGCAGCACCCCAACCCCCTGATCGGCCCTGCTCTGTGGGTGATAGAGGGTGGCGCCCCAACCCCCCTCCACGGGCCTTGCTCTGTGTGTGACAGGGTAGAGCCATAACCTCCCCATTGGCCCTGCCCTGAGTGTGACAGGGTGCAGCGCCCCAACCCCCTGATCCGCCCTGCTCTGTGTGTGACAGGGGGCGGTGCCCCAACTCCCCTATCGGCCCTACTCTGTGAGTGACAGCGGGGAGCTCCTCAACCCCCTGATCGGCCCTGCTCTGTGGGTGATAGAGGGTGGCGCCCCAACCCCCCTCCACGGGCCTTGCTCTGTGTGTGACAGGGTAGAGCCATAACCTCCCCATTGGCCCTGCCCTGAGTGTGACAGGGTGCAGCGCCCCAACCCCCTGATCCGCCCTGCTCTGTGTGTGACAGGGGGCGGTGCCCCAACTCCCCTATCGGCCCTACTCTGTGAGTGACAGCGGGGAGCTCCTCAACCCCCTGATCGGCCCTGCTCTGTGGGTGATAGAGGGTGGCGCCCCAACCCCCCTCCACGGGCCTTGCTCTGTGTGTGACAGGGTAGAGCCATAACCTCCCCATTGGCCCTGCCCTGAGTGTGACAGGGTGCAGCGCCCCAACCCCCTGATCCGCCCTGCTCTGTGTGTGACAGGGGGCGGTGCCCCAACTCCCCTATCGGCCCTACTCTGTGAGTGACAGCGGGGAGCTCCTCAACCCCCTGATCGGCCCTGCTCTGTGGGTGATAGAGGGTGGCGCCCCAACCCCCCTCCACGGGCCTTGCTCTGTGTGTGACAGGGTAGAGCCATAACCTCCCCATTGGCCCTGCCCTGAGTGTGACAGGGTGCAGCGCCCCAACCCCCTGATCCGCCCTGCTCTGTGTGTGACAGGGGGCGGTGCCCCAACTCCCCTATCGGCCCTACTCTGTGAGTGACAGCGGGGAGCTCCTCAACCCCCTGATCGGCCCTGCTCTGTGGGTGATAGAGGGTGGCACCCCAAACCCCCTCCACGGGCCTTGCTCTGTGTGTGACAGGGTAGAGCCATAACCTCCCCATTGGCCCTGCCCTGAGTGTGACAGGGTGCAGCGCCCCAACCCCCTGATCCGCCCTGCTCTGTGTGTGACAGGGGGCGGTGCCCCAACTCCCCTATCGGCCCTACTCTAATATGCCTATTGTCCCCTCTGGACTGGAAGTTTGACCAGGGAGCAGGGCCAACGGCCTGCTGCCCCTCCCCCTGGCAGGCCCCATTGCCCTGATCCTGGTGAGCTGGTCAGACCCCACCTGTGCACAAATTTGTGCACTGGGCCTCTAGTACAATATAAAGGGGTTTGTGGGTCTGTTAAAAATTATTCTTACACCTCCGCCCAAAGAAAGAGATATGAAAAACAAAAATTTAGGTCTTCATAAAAAATAGGGAGAAATGGGCCCGACCAGTGTGGGTCAGTGGTTGAGCATCGGCCTAAGAACCAGGAGGTCATGGTTTGATTCTTGGTCAGGGCACATGCCCGCGTTGCAGACTCGATCCCCAGTGTGAGGCATGCGGGAGGCAGCCGATCAGTGATTCTCTTTCATCATTGATGTTTCTATTTCTCCCTCTCCCTTCCTTTCTGAAATCAATAAAAGTATATTAAAAATAAAAAATAAACTCTCTTTTGTCTGGTATAAGTATTGCTACTCCATCTTTTTTTCCATTTTCATAAAATATCTTTGCTCATCTCTTCAGTGTCAGTCTGTGTGCGTCTTTTGATCTAAAATGAGTCTCTTGCACACAGCATATGTAAGGGTCTTGTGTGGTTATCCATTAGGCTACCATATGTCTTTTGATTAGAGCATTTAATTTATTTTGCAATTAAAGTAATTGTTGATAGATATGTGTTTATTGCCTTTTTATTCTTTTTTATCTTTTTTTTCTTCTTCTTAAAGAAGACCCTTTAACATTCCTTGTAATACTGGTTTGGTGGTGCTGAACTCCTTTAGCTTTTTCTCGTCTGGGAAGCATATCTGTTCTTAGATTCTAAACAATGGCCTTGCTGGATAGAATACTCCTGGTTCTATCTTTCCATTGGGTCCTTTCCATTGGGTTCTATCTTTCCATTGGGATATTTCATGCCAATCCCTTCGGGCTGCAAAATTTATTTATTTTATTTTATTTTTTTATTCTTTTTAAAAAAATATTATAATAAGTATTACAAAGGGTATTACATATGTGTCCTTCCCCCCCCCGCCCTTGACAATCCCCTGCCCTCCCTTACCCCCCAGTGTCTTCCTTGACAATCCCCTGGCCTCCCCTACCCCCCAGTGTCTTATGTCCATTGGTTATGCTTATATGCATGCATACAAGTCCTTCGGTTGATCTCTTACCCCCTTCCCTCCTGCCCCCCAACCCTCCCCAGCCTTCCCGCTGCAGTTTGACAATCTGTTTGAGGCAGCTCTGCCTCTGTATCTATTATTGTTCAAGAGTTTGTAATGGTCTCTATTATCCATGAATGTGTGAGATCATGTGGTATTTTTCCTTCATTGACTGGCTTATTTCACTTAGCATAATGCTCTCCAGTTCCATCCATGCTGTTGCAAATGGTAAGAGTTCCTTCTTTTTTACAGCAGCATAGTATTCCATCGTGTAGATGTACCACAGTTTTCTAATCCATTCATCTACTGATGGGCACTTAGGCTGTTTCCAGATCTTAGCTATGGTGAATTGTGGCCTGCAAAATTTATATTGATAAATCAACTGACAACTTATGGAAGCGCCCTTATAGGTAACTGCTTTATTCTTGATGCTAAGAATTTGTTTTTAACCTTTGGCATTTTAATTGTGATGTTTCTTGGTGTGGGCATCTTTGGGTTCATCTTGTTTAGGACTCTCTGTGCTTCCTGGACTGTTATGCCTATTTCCTTCACCAGGTTAGGGAAGTTTTCCATCATTTTATCTTTTTTTTTTTTTAATTTTGTTTTATTGCTTCAAGTATTACAAAGAGTATTACATATGTCTCCTTTCCACCCCACCCTCTTGACCTTCCCCCGGCCTCCTCTACCCCCCAGTGTCTCGTGTCCATTGGTTATGCTTATATGCGTGCATACAAGTCCTTTGGTTGATCTCTCACCCCCACCCCCAACCCTCCCCGGCCTTCCCGCTGTAGTTTGACAGTCTGTTCAATGCTGCTCTGCCTCTGTATCTATTTTTGTTCATCAGTTTATAATGGTCTTTATTATCCATAAATGAGTGAGATCATGTGGTATTTTTCCTTCATTGACTGGCTTATTTCACTTAGCATAATGCTCTCCAGTTCCATCCATGCTGTTGCAAATGGTAAGAGTTCCTTCTTTTTTACAGCAGCATAGTATTCCATCGTGTAGATGTACCACAGTTTTCTAATCCATTCATCTACTGATGGGCACTTAGGCTGTTTCCAAATCTTAGCTATGGTGAATTGTGCTGCTATGAACATAGGGGTGCATAGATCCTTTCTGATTGGTGTTTCTGGTTTCTTGGGATATATTCCTAGAAGTGGGATCACAGGGTCAAATGGGAGTTCCATGTTTTGTTTTTTGAGGAAACTCCATACTGTCTTCCATAGTGGCTGCACCAGTCTGCATTCCCACCAGCAGTGCACAAGTGTTCCTTTTTCTCCACATCCTCTCCAGCACTTGTCGTTTGTTGATTTGTTGATGATAGCCAGTCTGACAGGTGTGAGATGGTACCTCATTGTTGTTTTGATTTGCATCTCTCGGATGATTAGTGACTTTGAGCATGTTTTCATATGTCTCTTGGCTTTCTGAATGTCCTCTTTTGAAAGGTGTCTATTTAGATCCTTTGCCCATTTTTTGATTGGATTGTTTATCTTCCTTTTGTTAAGTTGTATGAGTTCCCTATAAATTTTGGAGATTAGGCCCTTATCAGATATAATGTTGGCAAATATGTTCTCCCATGTAGTGGGCTTTCTTGTTGTTTTGTTGATGGTTTCTTTTGCTGTGCAGAAACTTTTTATTTTGATGTAGTCCCATTTGTTTATTTTCTCTTTAGTTTCCAATGCCCTAGGATCTGTATCGGTGAAGAAATTGCTTCGGCATAGGTCTGAGATTTTGTTGCCTTTGGATTCTTCTAGTATTTTTATGGTTTCCGGTCGTATATTTAAGTCCTTTATCCATTTTGAGTTTATTTTTGTGTATGGTGTAAGTTGGTGGTCTAGTTTCATTTTCTTGCATGTATCTGTCCAATTTTCCCAGCACCATTTATTGAAGAGACTGTCTTGACTCCATTGTATGTTCTTGCCTCCTTTGTCAAATATTAATTGAGCGTATTGGTTGGGGCTGATTTCTGGGCTCTCTATTCTATTCCATTGATCTATATGTCTGTTCTTGTGCCAGTACCAGGCAGTTTTGAGAACAGTGGCTTTGTAATACAGCTTGATATCTGGTATTGAGATCCCACCTACTTTCTTCTTTCTCAGGATCGCTGCAGCTATTCGGGGTCGTTTTTTGTTCCAGATGAATTTTTGGAGAGTTCGTTCTAGGTCTGTGAAATATGCCGTTGGTATTTTAATGGGAAGTGCGTTGAATTTATAGATTGCTTTGGGCAGTATGGACATTTTAATGATGTTGATTCTACCAATCCAAGAACATGGTATGTTCTTCCATCTCTTTATGTCTTCCTCTATCTCTTTTTTCAACGTCCTGTAGTTTTCTGAGTAGAGGTCTTTTACCTCTTTAGTTAAGTTTATTCCTAGGTAGCTTAATTTTTTTGGTGAGATGGTAAATGGGATTGCTTTTTTAGTCTCTCTTTCTGCAAGTTCACTATTGGTGTATAGAAATGCCATAGATTTCTTGGCGTTAATTCTGTATCCTGCTACATTGCCGAATTCTTTTATTAAGTCTAATAGTTTTTTGATGGAGTCTTTAGGGTTTTTTAAGTATAATATCATGTCATCTGCAAATAAGGACAGTTTTACTTCCTCTTTTCCAATTTGGATGCCTTTTATTTCTTCTTCTTGTCTAATTGCAATGGCTAATACTTCCAGTACTATGTCGAACAGGAGTGGTGAGAGTGGGCATCCCTGTCTTGTTCCTGTTTTTAGGGGAAATGGTGTTAGTTTTTGTCCATTGAGTATGATGTTGGCTGTGGGTTTGTCATATATGGCTTTTATTATGTTGAGGTATGATCCTTCTATTCCCACCTTGCTGAGAGTTTTTATCAAAAATGGGTGTTGAATTTTGTCAAATGCTTTTTCTGCATCAATTGATATGACTATGTGGTTTTTTTCCTTCAATTTGTTTATGTGATGTATCACGTTGATTGATTTGCGGATATTGTACCATCCTTGCATCCCTGGGATAAATCCTACTTGGTCATGGTGTATGATCTTTCTGATGTACTGCTGGATCCGATTTGCTAAGATTTTGTTGAGGATTTTGGCATCTATGTTCATGAGGGATATTGGCCTGTAATTCTCTTTCATTGTGTTGTCTTTACCTGGTTTTGGTATTAGGGTGATGCTGGCTTCATAGAATGAGCTTGGAAGTGTTCCTTCCTCTTGGATTTTTTGTAGTAGTCTGAGGAGGATAGGTTTTAGTTCTTCCTTGAATGTTTGGTAAAACTCCCCTGTGAAGCCGTCTGGTCCTGGGCTTTTGTTTGCTGGAAGCTTTCTGATGACTGCTTCAATTTCTTCCATAGTTATTGGCCTGTTGAGATTTTTAGATTCTTCCTGATTAAGTTTTGGAATGTTGTATTTTTCTAGAAATATGTCCATTTCCTCCAGGTTGTCTAGTTTGTTGGAGTAGAGTTGTTCATAGTATTTTTTAACAATCATTTGTATTTCTGTGGGGTCTGTTGTTATTTCGCCTCTATCATTTCTGATTTGGTTTATTTGGGTCCTCTCTCTTTGCTTTTTGGTGAGCCTGGCTAGAGGTTTGTCGGAAATATGCCGTTGGTATTTTATTGGGGAGTGTGTTGAATTTATATATTGCTTTGGGTAGTATGGACATTTTAATGATGTTGATTCTACCAATCCATGAACATGGTATGTTCTTCCATCTGTTTATGTCTTCCTCTATCTCTTTTTTCAATGTCCTGTAGTTTTCTGAGTAGAGGTCCTTTACCTCTTTAGTTAAGTTTATTCCTAGGTAGCTTAATTTTTTTGGTGAGATGGTAAATGGGATTGCTTTTTTAGTCTCTCTTTCTGCAAGTTCACTATTGGTGTATAGAAATGCCATAGATTTCTTGGCGTTAATTCTGTATCCTGCTACATTGCCGAATTCTTTTATTAAGTCTAATAGTTTTTTGATGGAGTCTTTAGGGTTTTTTAAGTATAATATCATGTCATCTGCAAATAAGGACAGTTTTACTTCTTCTTTTCCAATTTGGATGCCTTTTATTTCTTCTTCTTGTCTAATTGCAATGGCTAATACTTCCGTCATTTTTTCAAATAAATTTTCAGCCCTTGCTGGTTTTGCTCAGTGGTTAGAGCATCAGCCCACGAACCAAAGGGTCACATGTTCGGTACCCGGTCAAGGGCACGTACCTAGATTGCAGGCTCAATCCCCAGTCCTGGTCAGGATGTGTGCCGGAGGCAACCAATCAATATGTTTCTCTCACATCAGTGTTTCTCTCTCTTTTTCTCTCTCTCTCTCTCTATCTCTCTCTTCCTGTCCTTCAGCTCCTCCCCCTCCTCCCTTCCTTCCACTCTCTAAAAAAAATCAATGGAAAAAATATCCTTAGTGAGGGTAAAAGTATATATATATATTTGCAATTGCTTGCTCTCTTATCCTTCCCACACCCCTATGATGTGAATGTTGGTACACTTGAGGTTGAACCAAAGGCTACTTACAATCTCCTCAGTTTTTGGATTCTTTTTTCTTTTTGCTGTTCTAATTGGATGTTTTTTGATTTTATATCTCCCAAATATCTAATTTGATCCTCTGCTTCATCTACTCTACTGTTGATTCCCTTTAATGTATTCTTCATTTCAGTTCTTGTATTCTTCATTTCTGACTGGTTCTTTTTTATGCTTTCTATCTTCATTTTCATGTTTCCTAGCTCTTTGTTGATGTTCTCACTAAGTTCATCTACTGTTACCCTAAGTTCATTGAGCATCCTTTTAACCATTGTTTTGAACTCTGCATCTGGTAGATTGCTTGTCTCATTTTATTTAGTTCTTTCTCTGGAATTTTGTTCTGTTTTCATTTGGGGCCTTTTTTTTTATCTCATTATTTTGGCTGCCTCCCTGTGTTTGTTTCTATATATTAGGAAGAGCTGCTATATCTTCTGGTCTTGGTAAGATGGCCGTATACAATAGGTGTTCTGTAATGCCCAGTGGCATAGCCTTCTGGGTTACCAGAGCTGAGCACTCAGGTGAGCCCCTATCTAGGCTCACCCTCCTGTTGTAGTTGAGCCTCGATTGCTGTTGGCACATATGAGAGGGATTTATCCCCTGGCCCATCGTTTGTGAGGACTGGCTGCAACCATTGTGGAGGATATGCTATGCACGGGCCAAGCCCACAGAGCAGGACTGGGTTCAACAGGACTCTGCTGAGTCCAAGCCTTGAATGTGTAGCTCTTGGATATGGTTGCATGGTACTTCAGCATGGTCCAAAACTGCCCACCAGGTGCACTAGCTCTAGGACCTTCTGGGAAGTTCAAGCCAAGGTCAGCCGCCACCTGTACCCTCCCCACGCCTCCCATCTTGAGTTACAGAGTGTTCTGCAGATGGCTGCTATTTGTGCTGCGTTGGAGGTGTCTGTGAGAGGTCAAGCTGTGAACCAAGACCAGCTGCCACTAGTGCCAGGCCTGGGGCCGCTTAGCAGGAGGTACAGGACATGCCGAAGCCAGAATGCTGCTTGTTTGAGAGATTTTAGGAAAGTCCACAATATAAGCCAGGACAGGCTGGTTGTATGGAAAAACCACTGGAACTGGCTTGGCCCACAATTTGGGTACAGTGCAGTCTCAGGGAATTACCATGGTAGTGAACGATTTTTAGCCAGGTGCTGGAGACTCAAATATGGCTCCTGCCTGTGGGCTCTGTGTGGAGAGGGTTCAACAAAGGAACAATGGCTAGCACTTCTGTCCAGGAGAAAGTTGCCCCTCCAGCCAAAAAATTCGGTTCCTCCCTGTATGTCCCTGTATGGTACCTTTTTTCAAGAATTTTCTAGAAACCGCCGATAAATTTAGTGAGACCATCAAGAAATCTAGTGAGACCCTCGAGGTTATGAAAAAGGACCAACTAGAAATTAAGCATACACTGACTGAAATAAAGGATATTATGCAGAGTTCCAACAGCAGGCTAGAGGATCGCAAGAATCAAGTCAAAGATTTGAAATACGAAGAAGCAAATAACACCCAACCAGAAAAACAAAAAGAAAAAAGAATCCAAAAATATGAAGATAGTGTAAGGAACCTCTGGGAGAACTTCAAGAGTACCAACCTCCGAATTATGGGGGAGCCAGAAGAAAAAAGAGAGCAAGATATTGAAAACCTATTTGAAGAAATAATGACAGAAAACTTCCCCTACCTGGTGAAAGAAATAGACTTACAAGTCCAGGAAGCGCAGAGAATCCCAAACAAAAGGAATCCAAAGAGGACCACACCAAGACACATCATAATTAAAATGCCAAGAGCAAAAGACAAAGAGAGAATCTTAAAAGCAGCAAGAGAAAGATAGTCAGTTACCTACAAGGGAGTACCCATACGACTGTCAGCTGATTTCTCAACAGAAACTATGCAGGCCAGAAGGGAGTGGCAAGAAATATTCAAAGTGATGAATAGCAAGGACCTACAACCTAGATTACTTTACCCAGCAAAGCTATCATTCAGAATTGAAGGTCAGATAAAGAGCTTCACAGATAAAGAAAAGCTAAAGGGGTTCATCACCACCAAACCAGTATTATATGAAATGCTGAAAGGTATCCTTTAAGAAGAGGAAGAAGAAGAAAAAGGTAAAGATACAAATTATGAACAACAAATACACATCTATCAACAAGTGAATCTAAAAATCAAGTGAATAAATAATCTGATGAACAGAATAAACCGGTGAATATAATAGAATCAGGGGCATAGAAATGGAGTGGACTGACTATTCTGAGGGGGGAAAGGGGTGTGGGGGGTGTGGGAAGAGACTGGACAAAAATTGTACATCTATGGATGAAAACAGTGGGTGGCGGGGGTAAGGGCAGAGGGTGGGGTGGGAACCGGGTGGAGGGGAGCTATGGGGGGAAAAAGGAGGAACAACTCTAATAATCTGAACAATAAAGATTTAATTCTTTAAAAAAAGAAAAAAAGATAAGGGCGGGGGGAAGCACATGACAAAATCCAACACACATTTTTGATAAAAACTCTAAGCAAAGTGGGAATAGAGAGGTCATATCTCAACATAATAAAGGTCATATATGACAAACCTACAACCAACATCATACTCAATGGGCAAAACTAAACCAATTTCCCTAAGAAGAAGAACAAGACAAGGATGTCTGCTTTCACCACTCTTACTCAACATAGTACGGAAAGGCCTAGCCACAGCAATCAGACAAGAAGAAGAAATAAAAGGCAGCCAAATTGGAAAGGAGGAAGTAAAACTCTCATTCATAGATGACATGATATTGTACATAGAAAACTCTATAAAGACTCCACCAAAAAACTACTAGATTTAATAAATGAATTTGGCAATGTAGCAGGATACAAAATTAACACCCAGGAATCTATGGCTTTTTATTTATATTTTTATTGATTTCAGAGAGGAAGGAAGGGGGAGAGAGAGAGAAACATAAATGATGAGAGAGAACCATTGTTTGGCTGCCTCCTTCACACCCCCCCTGGGGATCAAGCCCTCATCATAGGCATATACCCTAACCGGGAATCCTACTGTAACCTCCTGGTTCTTAGGAGGCTGATGCTCAACCACTGAACCACACCAGCTGCTCTTGATGGCATTTTTATACACCAATAATGAATTTTCAAAAAGATAAATTAAAAAAACAATCCATTTACCATTGCAACAAAAAAATTAAGTTATTTAGGAATAAGCTTAACCAAGGAGGTAAAAAGACTTGTACTCAGAAAACTGCAGGACGTTGAAAAAATAGAGAGAGGAAGATATAAACAAGTGGAATAATATACTGTGTTCATGGATTGGTAGAATCAACATCATTAAAATGTCCATACTGCCAAAAACAATCTACATATTCAATGCAATTTCTATTAAAACAGATCTAAAACAAATATTCCAAAAAGTTATATGGAACCAAAAAAAAAGACCCACAATAGCCACAGCAATCCTAAGAAGAACAAAGTTGGAGGGATCACAATACCAGATATAATGTTATACTACAAAGCCACCATAATCAAAACTGCCTGGTACTGTTACAAGAGCAGACATATAGACCAATGGAACAGAACAGAGAACCCAGAAATCGACCCAAGCCATTACACTCAATATTTGACAAAGGAGGCAAGAACATACAGTGGAATCAAGACAGTCTCTTCAGTAAGTGGTGTTGGGAAAATTGGACAGATACATGCAAAAAAAATGAAACTAGACCACCAACTTACACCATGAACAAGAATAAACTCAAAATGGATAAAAGACTTTCATGTAAGTTGGGATACCATAAAAATCCTAGAAGAAACCATAGGCAGCAAAATCTCGGACATCTCTCATGACAATATGTTTACGGATACATCTCCTAGGGCAGAGGAAACTAAGGAGAAAATAAACAAATGGGACTACATCAAAATAAAAAGCTCCTGCACAGCTAAAGAAACCATTAACAAAATGAAAAAGGAGCCCACTGTATGGGAGAACATACTGGTATTTGGCAATGATAAATCTAATAAAGGGTTAATATCTAAAATATATAAGAAACTCATACAACTTAACAAAAGGAAGACAACCAATCCAATTTAAAAATGGGCAAAGGACCTAAATAGACACTTCTCCAAAGCGGAAATACAGACAGCCAAGAGACATATGAAAAAATGCTCAAAGTCACTGATCATCAGAGAGATGCAAATTAAAATGACAATGAGTTATCACCTCACACTTGTCAGAATGGCTACCATCAACAAATCAACAAAACAAATGACAAGTGCTAGTGAGGATGTGGAGAGAAGGAAACCCTAGTACACAGATGGTGGGAATGCAGACTGGTGCAGCCATTATGGAAGACAGTATGGAGTTTCCTAAAGAATTTAAAAATGGAATTGCAAGTTGACCCAATGATTCTGCTTCTGGGAATATATCCTAAGAAACCATAAACACCAAACAGAAAGAATGTTTGCACCCCTGTGTTCATAGCAGCACTATTTACAATAGCTAAGATCTGGAAACAGCCCAAGTGCCCATCAGCAGATGAGTGGATAAAAAAAAAAGCTGTGGTACATTTACCCCATGGAATACTACAGTAAAAAGAACATCTCTTATCCTTTGAGACAGCATGGAAGGACCTGGAAAGTATTATGCTAAGCAAAATAAGCCAGTCAACGAAAGACAAGTATGATATGATCTCACTCATATATACAATCTAATGAACAAAATACGCTGATGGACAAAATAGATCCAGAGATACAGAAGCATAAAACAGCCTGTGGAATCTCAGAGGGAAGGTGGGGGAAGGTGGGTGGGTGGGAAGATATCAGCCAAAGAGCTTGTATGCATATATGCATAACCCATGGACAATAGGGTGGTGAAGGCCTGGGATGGGGGGCAGGGGCAGGCTAGAAGAGGTCAATGGGGAGAAAAATGGGACATACATAATACTTTCAACAATAAAGATTTAGTTTTTTAAAAAATAGCCTAGAAAGAAATGGGTGAAGGTTCATTTCTTAATTGATTTAAATTCATAGTTTGAGAATTTATCTACATTTAATTTTTTTTTAACTTCAACTTTTCTTTTTATTTGCTTTCCACATGAGGATTGGTACAAATGACTCTGAAAGGTAGGTTTTTTAATGTGCTCAGTCTCAGTACTATTACCAATTTATAATTGGTAGAAATGTAGGTCTTTAAATAATTTTAATGCTTTAAAATGTATAAAGAGAAAAGGGACAACATATATATATTGTAAGTAGCTTTTTAAGAGTTAACGTACTTGAAAATGTTGCCATAAACTATCAATAATACAGAAAGTTATGAATAAAAATTTAAATGAAGAATGAGGGTAGTCAAAATATGTATATATTAAGTAAGCTGGCATCCTTTGGGAGAAAAAAAATGATCCAAATTGTAATAATAATGTTAATTCTTGCATATCTGATTCATACAAGAGTCTTACATGATCTGAGGAAAAACATAACATTAGGAGTTAATAAAATAAAAAGAATTTCAGTTACTATTTAACAAATACCTAGTATATATTTTATAACAAAAACATGGCATCTGTTTTTTAGGTTGTTTTGAAAAATCCAGTAGACACACATCTAAATTCATATTTGCCATCTTTTTAGCTTCAGAAGATCATAAGTAAAGAGGATGACTTGAAGACAATACCTAATGAAACAAAATGCCAGGTATGTACAGATAATGTAAACATTTCCAAACAGATTGGCATTATATTAGTTTCTCTATTCTGTTTGTTCAAATAAGTATTCCCAAATACTTGGAAAAATTATTAGTAATTTATTTTTTCTAAATATTTAAGTAGATGTGCTACATTCATATGGTGTAGATTTGATAAGGTTCACAAGAGTATGTATATAGGGTAGACTTTTTCTCCCTGTCACCACTTCTCCCTGAGCAATGTATTCTGTCATTTTACCATGTATTCTTCCAGGGGTATTTTATGCATATAAATAATTAAATATATCTATATATCTTTTTTCCATTTTTATATAAGCAGTAGCATCCTATATAATAAAAAGGTAATATGCAAATTGACCACCATGCCCTCACACAAGATGGCTGCCCCCATGTGGTCAAAGATGGCCGGCAAGGGAGGGCAGTTGTGGGCAATCAGACCAGCAGGGGAGGGCAGTTAGGGGCGACCAGGCCAGCAGGGGAGGGCAGTTGGGGGGGACCAGGCCTGCAGGGGAGGGCAGTTGGGAGTGACCAGACCTGCAGGGGAGGGCAGTTGGGGGCGACCAGGCCGACAGGGGAGGGCAATTGGGGGCGACCAGGCCGACAGGGGAGGGCAGTTGGGGGCAATTGGGCCAGCAGGGGAGGGCAGTTGGGGGCAATCAGGCCGACAGGGGAGCAGTTAGGCATCGATCAGGCTGACGGGGAGTGGTTAGGGGGTGATCAGGCTGGCAGGCAGGCGAGCGGTTGCAAGCCAGCAGTCCCGGATTGTGAGAGGGATGTCCGACTGCCAGTTTAGGCAGTCAGACATCCCCCGAGGGGTGCCAGATTGGAGAGGATGCAGGCTGGGCTGAGGGATCACCCCCCCCCTCCAGTGCACACTAGGCTCAACTCTGATGGGAAAAGGAGAAGAAGAATAAGGGATGGAAAGCAGTTTCAGCAGCAAAGAACCCGTCATCTCTGATATCGATTTAGATAGAAAAAGAACAGAAACAATTCATGACCAAAAAGAAGCTGAAGTCTGCAAGGCTCAGGGGAGCCAAGTTTCCTAAGGGCAGAGAGAACCCCTTGGCTTGGCTCCCTAGGAAAGTGATGGTGAACCTTTTGAGCTCGGCGTGTCAGCATTTTGAAAAACCCTAACTTAACTCTGGTGCCGTGTCACATATAGAAATTTTTTGATATTTGCAACCATAGTAAAACAAAGATTTATATTTTTGATATTTATTTTATATATTTAAATGCCATTTAACAAAGAAAAATCAACCAAAAAAATGAGTTCGTGTGTCACCTCTGACACGCGTGTCATAGGTTCACCATCACTGCTCTAGTACTATATACATTGTTTCCCACTCTCCCGTTTTTTTCTTAATATAGCTGAACACTGAGGGGCGGGGGGGAGTGAAACAGGACGTATTTAATACTTTCAACAATAAAGATTTAATATTTTTTAAAAATAGCTGAGTATCTCATAGTACTTTGATGTACCAATTTATGTAATCATTTCCCTTTTGAAAGATGTTTAAATATATCCAGTCTTTTGATATTACAAATAACGCTACAGTTAATAAGTCTGTAATTATATCATTTTATACGTATGTGAATATATCTTAGGGACAACTTCTCAGAAACTCAATTGCTGGGTCAAAAGGTATGAACATTTCTAAAATGTCGTTTACTGCTGAAGTCCACCTTAAGTATTTTGCGTATTGTAGGCCATGTTTTTCTTTCCTGAGCAAAGATGATTATAGATTATTATTATTATTATACAAAGTAACAGACAAAATGGCCTTTCTCTTTTCCACCTTTGTTGTTGTTGGTACAAGAGTCTTTTGTGGATATTGTGCTGAGAGTTCCAGGCTATAGGATCTATTTTGGTTATAATATTTGAAATTACTCTAACATTTTTATAGGAACCAGAAGTGAAAGAACCTGAAATTAACACAACCCTTCAGATACGTTTCTTTGGAAAAAGAGGAGAAAGAAAACTTCATTATAGAGAATTTCGAAGGTAAATGCAAATATTTATATTCATTTAGGGAAATTTTATAGATAAGTGAAGAAACAACTGAGTATGGTTGACCCTTAAAAAATGCAGGTTTGAACTGCGTGGGTCCACTTACACATGATTTTTAAAAATTCATATACTTATATTTTTAAAAATCCAAGTGTAAGTGATCTCACATTATTCCAGGATCAACTGTACCTTCTTTTAGTCTTGAAAAAATTTATGTGGTGATACTTGTCCTCTCCTGCCTACTTTACAGAGTTGTGAGTAAATGTAAAAATAAACTATAGCCCTATCCAGTTTTTCTCAGTGGATGGAGCGTCAGCCTGTGGACTGAAGGGTCCCAGGTTTGATTCCAGTCAAGGGCACATACCTCAGTTGCAGGTTTGATCACCTCCCTCCCCTCATCTGGGCACATGCAGGAGACAAACAATCAATGTGTCTCTCACATTGATGTTTCTTTCTCTCTCCCTCCCTTTCACTCTTTCTAAAAATCCTTGGAAAAAATATCCTCAGGTGAGGATTAAAAAAAAGAAAGTAAACTATCCTATATAATAAAAAGCTAATATACAAATAGACCGACGGTGGATGCACATTGACCACCAGGGGCAGATGCTCAATGCAGGAGCTGCCCCCTGGCGGTCAGTGCGCTCCCACAAGGGGAGCATCGCTCAGCCAGAAGCACTGAGCCGGGCTCATGGCTGACAAGCGCAGTGGCGGTGGCGGTAGCCTCTCCCGCCTCTGTGGCAGCACTAAGGATGTCCGACTGCTGGCTGGAGCAGGCCTAAGCCATCAGTCAGACATCCCTCGAGGGCTCCCAGACTGCGAGAGGGTGCAGGTGGGCACAGACCAGGCTGAGGGACCCCCCCCCCTTTGTGCACGAATTTCGTGCACCGGGCCCCTCGTAAATTCTAATAATTTTATAATAATCTAATAACAGAAAAGAGGCAATCTCTAATTCACGCAAATATTTTCCTTCCTAATCTTCAATTCTTTCCCCTTTCATTCACATTAGTATTCTTTCCCTACATGAAGTCTGAGGTGGATCTGATAATTACATGAAGCAGTGTATCTGAAGTACACAGAACATAAAACACAGTTGGCACTCAGAATATGTGCTGAACTCCTGTCAATTCAAATGATTTTCTTTCTTTTTATATATATATTCTAGAGGCCCGGTGCACGAAAATCGTGCATGGGTGGGGTCCTTAGGCCTGGCCAGCAATCAGGGCCAGGCCGATTGGGGCCTGCCGGCCGGGGGGAGAGACAGAACACAGGCGGTTGGCCGCCAGCCCCAAGGAGGGAGCTGGCCCTCGGCCCCTCTGTGAAAGGGGCCACGTCCACCACCACCCACCCCAGCAGGGTCAGGAGAGGAGGTGATGGTCACCGGGCCAGGCACAGGAGGAATGGACACCGGCGCCCCGTCACCACGTGGTTCCCTGCCTCCCCCCTCCTCCTTCGCTCACTGTTGCACCACCACCGCAGGCGGGTGGCAGGCCGATTGGGGCCTGCCGGCCAGGGGGAGAAACAGGGCATGGGAGTTTGGCCGCAGACCCCAAGTGGGGAGCCGGCCCTTGGCCCCCCTGGGAAAGGGGCCGCGTCCGCCGCCACCCACCCCCGATTCCTCGTCCCAGCCCAGGGCCCAACCCCAATCAGACTATCAGGGCCTGCCGGCCGGAGGGGAAAAACAGCGGGAGGTTGGCTGTGGGAGTACACTGACCACCAGAGGGCAGCTCCTGCATTGAGCATCTGCCCCTGGTGGTCAATGTGCATCCACCGTCGGTCTATTTGTATATTAGCTTTTTATTATATAGGATAGTTTACTTTCTTTTTTTTAATCCTCACCTGAGGATATTTTTTCCAAGGATTTTTAGAAAGAGTGAAAGGGAGGGAGAGAGAAAGAAACATCAATGTGAGAGACACATAATCGAGACCGCAACCAAGGCACATCCTCTTGACCAGAATCAAACCCAGGACCCTTCAGTCTGTGGAGCAACGCTCCATCCGCTGAGGCAAACCAGTCAGGGCTCAAATGATTTTCAAAGGCTAGTCTAGCAGCTTATTGCCCAGCTGCCAGATATCTCCTGAGGGCTTCTTCTCAGCTGTCCCTGGCTTCTTTCTGTTTGCATTTCCTCAGCTCTCTCTTTCTCACATATTTTCTTCAACATGGAGTATCCTCCATCTCTTTCCCAAAAGGTGTCTCAATTCAGCATGTAAAAAAAAAAATCAAAACTAAAATAAAAGTGTTATTTTCTCAGTGTCTTTTCCCCCAGGGATTGACTGCTTAAATTTCAAAGGGAAGAGCTGTTACTGTTTTAAGTTAGAAAACTGGACACAACTTTTGTTTTTCATCATAGATGGCTAATATTTTTTAAATTTTGTTATTTTTTTATTTGGAAATTCAATAGGTTTATTAGTTATTTAAGACAAAATAATGAGAATGTGTATGAATTTTATGCAGGACCCCTAATCCTTATAAAACCTTCTGGAAGTAGGCTAGTGTTGTAATTAAACTTGTCAAGAAACCCAAGGTTATAGAGCAATAAATAGTATATAGAGCAAAAGATACTAATGTTGCCCAGCCAGTGTGGTTCAGTGATTGTCAGCCTGTGAACCAAGAGGTCACAGTTCGATTCCAGGTCAGGGCATATGCCCAGGTTTTGGGCTTAATCCCCAGTAGGGGGCTTGCAAGAGGCATCCAATCAATGATTCTCTCTCATCATTGATGCTTCTATCTCTCTCCCTTTCCCTCCCTCTCTGAAATCAATAAAAACATATACTTTTAAAAAAGATACTAATGTCAAGTTTAACCAAACAGTATTCCAGAAATAAAGGCATAGACTGTGAATTTATGTTGGTACCATTATGTGCAGCTATTGTATAGTTTTCTTCAAGCTACACTTGAAGAAGGCTGGCAAATCTCAAGGGAGCAGAGGATGTGGGCAAGAGAGTGGCTGAAGCAATAAAGAGTTGAGTGTCTAAGTGTCTTACATGTATTGTTTCACCTATCCTTAAACTTGGGACAAGTAGTCTTCGCTTTCATAACTGAGACTCAATGAGATAAAGGGACTTGGTTTGGGTTCATGTACCTTAGAAACTGAAGAGGAGATATTCACACCCAGGTTGGTCTTAAAAGGGAGAATAGCCTTGATTGGTAACACTTAAAGGTAATAGTGTGAATACTCCAGCAAGCCCATCTCAAGCTGCCAGATGTGAAGTGTGATGGCTTTGTTAGCAAGAACTGCTCTGTAGGGCTCCTGTGTTTGCTACTGTGTTAGCAAGGACTGGCTGCTATGTTTGCAATGACTGTCCTGTGTGTAAATGGCTGCTTGGTCTGCAATAAAGTCTCTCCTATATGCCTGCAGCTACTCATGTCTTCCAGTTCCCGGCGTCCACGGAGGTCCAGTCCCTAGCATGGGGCTTGGACCCAATTGGCATGGACAACACCTGCACAGTACACTCGCAGCTGCAGCAAGCCAGCTCCAGCACACCAGGGCCTAAGCACTCAGCTAAGGAAAAGCAGAATTTTCCCAGTTTCCAATTAGTTCACTGATTGATAAACTATTTAAATGTTTTCAGAGTGCATCTGGTGGCCTTATGTATTATAAATTCTTCAATTCATATATTTATGTATAGTGTTGCAGATTTTATGTCATAACAAAATACATAATTTTAGACTTAGAAAGAGTATTACCATAAAACATTTTTACATTTGCCCTGGCCAGGGTGGCTCAGTTGATTGAACGTTGTCCTGTGCACTGAAAGGTCACTGTTCGATTCCTGGTCAGGGCACATGCCCAGGTTGCGGGTTTGGTCCCCGGTAGGGGTGCATGCGGGAGGCAACCAATCAGTGTTTCTCTCTCACATCGATGTTCCTTTTTCCCTCTCCCTTCCTCTCTCTCTCAAATTAATAAAAACTTTTTTTAAAAAATTATGTTCTTCAAAAGTAGCATAATTAAATAAAATGAAGTAGCTTAAACCAGAACAATATACAGTTTAACAGCAATTAAGTTTATAATATTTCAGCCTCAGTTAAAGCCTGAAGAAAAAAAGGAAAGGAACTAGTTATTCAAGTTCTTATACCATATTTTCTACTTTCTAATTCATTGTACAGTTATTTGCAAGTAAAGCATTCTTTTAACAATCCTGATAAGAAAAACATTGAATGTTATCAGAGTATACAATATAGTAAAACAAAGGATGAAGCATATCAGTAGATTTTGTTGATCCATCAGTCCAAACCTGAAATGCTTCAAGTTTTGGATAAAATTCTACTTTGACCCAAAAAGAAACATAGCACTAATAAATATGTGTATCAAATACATTTAAACTTTCACTTGTCACAGATAAAAGCATAAAATCAAACTCCTCCTCATGCTTCTAAGGTTTGGGGGATAAGTAGCAGCTTTCTTTCCTCTGTACTGGACTGTGTCTCTTTCACCCCGTGTATTCCCATTCTTTCAGTTTGTACATTTCTTAGGAAGCTGTTGATGACAGTTTGATCAAAGTGTCATCTATTTTTTTAAAAAAATATATTTTATTGATTTTTTACAGAGAGGATGGGAGAGGGATAGAGAGTTAGAAACATCGATGAGAAACATCAATCAGCTGCCTCCTGCACACCTCCTATTGGGGATGTGCCCGCAACCAAGGTACATGCCCTTGATCGGAATCGAACCCGGGACCCTTCAGTCCGCAGGCTGAGGTTCTATCCACTGAGCCAAACCGGTTAGGGCAAAGTGTCATCTATTTTTATAAAAATTTTTAAAAAAGAATGTTGAGTCACATAAACATATGTTCTTGTCCAAAGGTTATAAATATTTTTTGGTAAATCTAAGCTTTGATGCAAAGCCATTCATTGATTACATTGATCAAATTTGGTATCTGAAAACTATGAGGAACCATTAATTATTATTATGATTCTAAAAACAGTATCCCAACTGAATTTTAAGTCTCTCTGATTATTGGTAATTTTTCTATATTGGAAAAATACTGTTTTCTACTTTTTTAAGTCTTTAAGTTTGTCAGAATGTAGGTTGCCAAGTAGAATGTGTGCAAACAAACCAACTATGGGGAGTCATATTGAAGCAGGTGTTGGACTTACCTAGCTGATCCACCGCCACAGTCCTTGACTGTGCTTCATGCAACTCATGAAGGTGCTGCATTCCCGCTAATGGTGTTACAGTTGAAAGCACTGGCCACTTTTGTCAGTTCTGTACTTTAACATTTAGGTTTATGGAGAATCTACAGACGGAGGTCCAAGAAATGGAATTCCTGCAGTTCTCTAAAGGTTTGAGTTTCATGAGGAAAGAAGACTTTGCAGAGTGGCTCCTTTTTTTCACTAACACTGAAAATAAAGACATTTATTGGAAAAATGTGAGAGAGAAGTTGTCAGCAGGAGAGGTTGGTATGCTTTTTTGTTATGCTTGAGATGAATATAAAATAATAAGTTAGACATTTATATAATTAATTAAAGTGACTTCCAAATTAACCAAGACTGAGCTGCTCTCTAGTATTTAAGTATAAAGTCAAGTTGAGAATGTTCTCCACATACTATTTTCTTATTAAGGAACTATTGACTAAGTATCAGTGTAGCAGCCATGAGTTTGGCATTTTCAGTAAAGTCAGGAATAAGACAGGAATGTCCACTATCACTGCTGTCACTTTCTCTTGTTCTGGAAATTGTGGCCAGTACAAATTAACAAGATAAAAGAGTAATTATTGTGTTATTTTCCATTCAAACAACTGTAAACCTACTTTTCCCCACCCTGTATATCAGAAGTAGCTGTCCTTTGTAAAAATACCAGGTCAGAAAATGTAGTAGATATGGATGTGTATGTGAAATGCATGAAATGATGATTGCCAAACTATTAATAATGATTAATGTACAGTGAGATTTCAAGGGATTTTTATTTTATGTATTGTTTTTACTATATTGTTCTGAAAAATTATTTTGAAAAGGACATGTATTTATATATAATTTTAAAGCTAATTTTATAGTGAGGAAAAAGATAATAAAATATCATCAAGATTCCCTTTATAATTGCAATGGAAATATATAACAATTATAATTTAGCTACTGAAGACCAACCTTCCTCTCTCATCACCCCTAAAAGATTTCAGGGATGGAAGTCTCTAAGGGGAGAATGAGAGGCTAGTGAGCCAGGACGAGTGGAATAGGGAAACTGATACAGATAGTCAAACAGCCCAAGAACCAAAAGGTTGCTGGTTCAATTCCCAGTCAGGGCATATGTCTGGGCTGGGAGCTCAATCTCCAGTTGGGGGCTTACAGGAGATAGCCACTCTGACATCGACGTTTCTCTCCCCCCGCCCTCCCTTCCTCTTTCTCTAAAAATCAAATTATTAAAAAAAATTTTAGCCTGGCCAGTGTTGCTCAGTGGTTGAGCATGGACCCATGAACCAGGAGGTCATGGCTCAATTCCTGGTCAGGACACATACCCGGGTTTCAGGCTCAATCCCCAGTATAGGACGTGCAGGAGGCAGCCAATCAATAATTTTCTCTCATCATTGATGTTTCTTTCTCTCCACATTTAAATATATATTAAAAATATTTTTTTAAAGAGCAAATGGGTTACACTTCTCCCCAATCAGAGGGCAAATAGCTTAAATCACTGTGCTCAGAGATAGAAAGGAGAAATCCAATTAGTGCCATTTGCCAGCCACACCCAAGGACAGATGAAGTTAGGGGATAAGTCTACTTTTGGTGCATCAGCAAAAAGCTGATGAAAATTATATTGAGATCCTCCCCCAAGACATCCCCTAAAGTCCCAGCCTTTAAAAACCCTTAAAACCTGATGCCCCAGCACCCACTCACCCTCCTGGGAGCACACCTGTGCCTTTCCCTTCCCTCTTTTCTTCCCCCACAGGCATGCATCTCCTAAACTCTAAGGGACCCCAGGAGACTTGCAACCTGGGGAGCAGTGGGCAGTGGCAGCTCCTCCCAGGCTAACCCCCTAAACCTGTCCTCAGAGTCCCTTTTTCTCTGGCTCTCCAGTGAGCTAAAGCAACCCCGCCTAGGCTCTCTCTGTTGCTTCTTCTATCCTAAGCCCTTCCGTGTTTCACTCACTCCAGCTTTAATAAACATACTCTCAAAATGGAAAAAATTAATTAACTAGAAATATGTGAAAACTTTAAAGTTTTGATGGATGTGAAAGAAAATTTAACCTAATTATAGAGACATTCCCTGTGATTGCATAGAAAGTCGTGGCATTATAAATGCAGTTCTCCCTTAAATTAGTCTATAAGTGGGATGGTCATACCAGTCAGAACAACCTGTTTGCTACAGTTACAAACTAACCCTGAAATCTCCTTGGCTGACACAAGAAAGGTTTATTTTCCGACTATACCACATTTCCATCATGAGAGGTGGGAGGTCACCCACAAGGTGCTCAGGAACCCAGACTTTTCGAGGCTCTGTCATCTTGGTGTTCCACCATGTGGAAAAAAAAAAAAAAAAAAAAAAACTTCTCATAGGCTGGAGTGAAAAAAGAAAGAAGTGAGTCCTTTTCTGATAATTAAATGTTTTGTCCTGGAAACATGATGACCCTTGGCTGCTAGCCAGACTGGTCACACATGACCTGATCTAACTGCAAGAAGGCACAGAAGTGTGATCCTTCTCATGTGCAGGAATTACAAGAGAACCAGCCACTGCTGAACACTATGGGTTTCAATAAAAATGCCATAATAGAGTTTATATGAAAAGAATGCTGAAGAGGCCAGGGGGGATAAAGGAAGTCTCTGTACCTTCCCCTCAATTTTGCTGTCAACCTAAACCCACTTTTAAAAAATAGTCTTTTTTTTTAATAATGCCAAGATATTAAAATATATCATCAACCATTGGTAACTAAAACAGTTACAATGAATTTGACAGACATATCAGTTGAACAGAATATAAAGTCCAGAGTTATAGATAGACCCAAATACACATGGAAATTTAGTACATGTAAACTTATATTACAAATTACTTGAGTAAAAGAATTATTAATAAATGACATTAGGACATCCACTGGCCATCTGAGAGAGAATTAAAGGTAAGTCTCTATCTCACTCATTACTCTGAAATAAATTCCAGATGGATCAAAGAATTAAATGTTAAAGAGTAAAAGGAAACTGAGTAAAAATAGAAGAAAATTTGAAAACAGTCATCTTAAAGTGGGGTATACCTATCTTTCCAGAAGCTTTTAAGGTGGGAGGAGGTTTTTATGGCAGGTGCCAGGACTAATGATCACTTAGCTGCCCAGGTACCAAAAAATCATGCTTCTGAAATCTCTTGATGTCAATTCCCCACATAGAGCAATCAAGCTGCCCTACATGTGCCACTAACAACAGAAGCTTTTTTTTTTAAAGGAAAAATTATTAAATTATTACCTAAAAATTAAAAATCTGCTGACTCCCCTCATTTCCCCCCACAAAAGTTATAATGAAAATAAAAATAAAAATTAACAAAATGAGCAATATTGGCATCACAATAATAGACCAATGTCTTTAATTTATAATGGAGTCTTTAAAAAATCAAGAACTTTGAATGATCTGACATTTCACCCTATTTAATATATAATGCCATAATAAATGGCAGATCAGAAATTTTGACATAGGTCCATCTACTCCAAAACCCAGTGCTATGTCCACTGACAAAACTAAGCAGAAAATTTATGAGGTGGGCCACTTAACAGGATGTATTAGTCTCCTCGGGCTGCCATAACAGAATACCACAGACTGGGTGGCTTAAAGCACAAACTTATTTTCTCACAAGTTTGGAGCCTGTAAGTCCAAGATCAAGGTTGCCAGCAGGGTTGGTGTCTGGTGAGGTCTTCCTCCTCCCCACACGCAGAATGAGAGCACTCTGGTATCTCTTCTCATCGGGACATTAATAAGCATATCAGATTAGGGCCCCAGTCTATGACTTCCCCTCTCCAAGTATAGTCACATTGGGGATTATTCAACACAGGAATATTTAAGAGACAGACTCAGTCCATAACACAGGAACCCCCCACCCCCTCAAGTCTTACACTGCACAACTTCAAGCAGCCCATTCACAACAGCGTATAGTCTGCACAATCATACCCAGTTTCCTGCCAATCTTTTGGGGTTCCTCCTCATCTCTAAAATCTATAATTTTGTTATTCTGCGTCTCAAACTTTTTAATAGACTTGCTTAGGAAGATAGAAGTTCAAAAGCTTTATGATAGAAAAGAGGACTCACACTTTGTTCAGTTTTATAATGCAATTATAAAATTGTAATAAAAACTCCCTTTTGTTTTATTAGAGCATTAGTTTGGATGAGTTCAAGTCATTTTGTCATTTTACAACCCACTTGGAAGACTTCTCTATTGCCATGCAGATGTTTAATTTAGCTCATCGCCCTGTCAGACTAGGTAAGTTATATGAATCATTTAATTTTTATCATTTTTTCAACAAGTTATCAACCAAGGAGTCAGTTACAATAAAAGCAATTGATTGGCCTTTTACTTAATTCATTGTGGTTATTCTGAATTTAATACTCTATTTTCTTTTACTTTCTTATTTTTTCCCTGAGAAGGGGAAATGTTTAAATTACTTGTGTTTGAAAATATTGGTTAAATTAAAACAGCCACTTATCTTACAGTTACTTTCATGGCACTTCTCAGCCAAATTTATTATTTGAATAAATAATAAATAATTGAATAAATTCTTGATGTCTATTTTTTGTTTTTTGTTTTTGTTTTTTTAAACATATTTTTATTGATTTCAGAGAGGAAGTGAAAGGGGGGAGAGAGAGAAATATCAATGATGAGAAAGAATCATTGATCGGCTGTCTCCTGCACGCACCCTACTACACAGGTCAATCCCGAAACCCGGGCATGTGCCCTGACTGGGAATCTAACTGTAACCTCCTGGTTCATATGTCGATGCTCAGCCACAGAGCCACATCAGCAGGGCTATTTTTGTTTTTTATTTACTTCCCATATAGCAAATATTTAGATTATTTTTACTTCTCAAATTATGAAAAATTAGTCCTAGCTGGTTTGGCTCAATGGATAGAGTGTCGGCCTGTGGACTGAAGGTTTGATTGTGGTCGAGGGCACATGCCCAGGTTGTGGGCTCAATCCCCAGTAGGGGACGTGCAGGAGGCAGCCGATCAATGATTCTCTCTCATCATTGATGTTTCTCTCTCTCTCCCTTTCCCTTCCTCCCTGAAATCAATAAAAATACTTTTTTAATATGAAAAGTTAGATTAATTTTACTTACACTGTTTCACATGGTAAATGAGTTGTTTTATGTTTGTTTTTTTTAGCAGAGTTTAAGAGAGCTGTGAAAGTAGCTACAGGACAGGAGCTCTCAAACAACATTTTGGACACTGTCTTCAAGATCTTTGATTTGGATGGTGATGAATGTCTTAGTCATGGAGAGTTTCTTGGAGTGTTAAAAAATAGGATGCACCGAGGTTTATGGGTAACAGATTTTGAGTTTTTAAATGGATGGTGTTAAACGTAGAATTTGAGGAAATGTATAATCTCCAGTAGAGTTTTCATCATTTATAAAGAGATAACTTCTCCAGACGGGACCTAATGTTTTTTATTTTTTGCCTTTTTTAAAAATCTGAATCTAATCAGAAACCACTATTCAGAAATCATAGCCTAGAATTTACTTCAGGCTTTGCAGTTAGACACACCTAGATTCAAATCTCATCTCTATCACCTGTTAACTGCCAAATCTTACAAAACCACTTAATTTTTCTGAGCCTTAAATTCCTCATTTGTACAATGAGGAAACTAATAGAATCTACCAGAAAGAATTACTATAAGAATTAAGTGTAAAATACTTAGTATAGTGGCTGAGACACTTGCAGTAGATGTTAGCTAATTATATCATTATTCACTCAAATTCACATATTGGTCTATAACTGGGACAGATCAAACCCAAAATTTAATATACATAAGAATCTGCTAAAACCCCTTAGGAAGGCAGCGTGCAGGTTGGAAACCCAGATCCAAAGAGGACCACATGGTAAGTAGGCAGTTAGGCCAGAAGAGAGGATGAGAGAGAAAGAAAATATGTTGGGTTCACAAAAAACAACCTATTGACCCAGTGATCCCACTTCTAGGAATATATCCCAAGAAACCAGAAACACCAATCAGAAAGGATATATGCATCCCTATGTTCATAGCAGCACAATTTACAATAGCTAAGATTTGGAATCAGCCTAAGTGTCCATCAGCAGATGAATGGATTAAAAAACTTTGGCACATCTACACAATGGAATACTATGCTGCTGTAAAAAGGAAGGAACTCCTACCATTTGCAAAAGCATGGATGGAGCTAGAGAGCATTATGCTAAGTGAAATAAGTCAGTCAGAGAAAGATAAATATCACATGCTCTCACTCATTTGTGGATTATAATGAACAACGTAAACCGATGAAAAAAAACAGATGTAGAGACAGAAAAGCATCAATCAGATGTGCAAAACTCAGAGGGAAAGCAGGGGAGGGTGGGGGTGAGGGGGAAAGATCAACCAAAGGACTTGTATGCATGCATATAAGCATAAGTGATGGATGTGGACAACAGGGGGTGAGGGTGAGGGCAGGATTGGGGGGATGAGGGGACATTGGGGGGATAAGGACACATTTGTAATATCTTATTCAATAAAGTGGGGGAAAAAGAAAAAAAACCTATTTACAATTTAGAAAATCACGTTCATTTCCTGCCACAAATATTACTTATGGAAAATTAACAAATAGGATTTCAGTTAGCAAACATGTCTTACAAGCTTTGTAGTCATCCAGTATCTCATAGTTAATAATCATATTCCTGGAGATTAAACCAACCTTTTCAGTTAACAATTTAATATATCCAGGAGTCTCTATCATTTCTCAAAAAACATTGAAGAGAAGAGCTGTAAGCCTGGCCAGCATGGCTCAGTGGTTGAGCATTGACCTATGAACCAGGAGGTTACAGTTCGATTCCCAGTCAGGGCACATGCCCAGGTTACCGGCTCGATCCCCAGTAGGGGGTGTGCAGGAGGCAGCCAGTCAATGATTCTCTCTCATCATTGATGTTTCTATCTTTTTCTCCCTCTCCCTTCCTCTCTAAAATCAATTAAAATATTTTTTTAAAAGAGAAGAGCTGTAAATCAATGATAGGAAAAAAAACATGCATAACCTAAAGTAGACTTTTGCTTCCATTTGGCGGATTTCCAGTAGTGCTATGCTCCTGTGTTCCCAGTGTTGTCCAACTTTCACTTTCTTGTTTAGTTGAGAGGAAATAATAACCACATAGTACTTTTTTTTTTTATCCTCACCTAAGGATATATTTTTTCCATTGATTTCTAGAGAGTGAAAGGAAGGGAGGAAGGGAGAGAGAGAGAGAGAGAGAGAGAAACATCAACGTAAAAGAGGCACATCAATTGGTCATCTCCCCCACGGGCCCCTACTGGGCCTGGGGAACCTGCAACTGAGGTATATGTTCTTGACCAGGAATCAAACCCGTGACCCTTTGGTCCGTGGGCCGATGCTCTAACCACTACCAGCCACAGCAACCACACAGTACTTTTAATTCACAAAACACTTAAGATGAATTATATTATTTCTTCTTAAGGCTTCTCATCAAATATATTGTGACCTATAGTTTCTTTTTAATTTTAGCCAAGGTTAAATCAAAATTTTAGGCTTACTTTATTCCACATAGCTAAATAAAATACACCAGGAGAGGGGAAATGTTATAAAAGAAAAACATTAAATAATTACATTTTTAAACCAATATATTAAAAATTAAAAAATCAAAGTTTTCCCTTTCTTATGAGGGAGAAATCTCTCCATTCCTTGGTTATCCTGTGGACATTCTTTTTTTTTCCTTTTTTTTCTTCTTTTGTTAATCCTCACTGGAGGATATTTTTCCCATTGATTTTAGATAGAATGGAAGGAAGAGAAAGAGACAGAAACATCAATGTGAGAGAGACATATCAATTGGTTGCCTCCTGCACATGCCCCAACCAGGGCCAGGGATCGAGCCTGCAACCAAGATACATGCCCTTGACCAGAATTAAACCCAAGACCCTTCAGTCCTCAGGCCGACACTCTAACCATTGAGCAACTGGCTAGGGCTCCTGTGGATATTCTTGCAACACATTCACTTTTATTTTTACACTTATTGTAAGGCCAGTATCAATTCTACAGTTCTGTTGCAATCACTTTTTATAACATAATCCACTTCAAATTGATTTCGAAGGAGTATGGGAGATAAATAGTAACAGTACATACCTGAAATCATGTTTAACCTTAAAGAGAATGACCCCTTAATTTTTACTTTTGGTTAACAGGTACCACAACAACTAAGTGTTCAGGAATACTGGAAATGTGTGAAAAAAGAAAGCATTAAAGGAGTAAAAGAAGTTTGGAAACAAGCTGGAAAAGGTCTTTTTTAGGAAAAGATCATGTGGGAATTTTGCTGTGAATGTCAGAATTTGGATTTTTTTTTAAATACCAGATGTTTATCTTTTTAAGTCTTCATTGATTTCCTTTGTAATATAAAGACACCTTTTTTTGCTTCTGATTCAGTAATTTCTTAAGATCTCATTAACAAACTTTGTAAAAAGATAGCATACTTTTAAGAAAACAGATATAGGACTCAGTAAGAAAGGCCTAGGATTGAAGTAATGCTTTGTACTTTGATAAAATGGAAAGCCTAGTTATTCACTGATTTCTTAGACACAGTAGCACATGCCCTCTGGAAGGGTCAACAAGAATTTACAGAAACAAGTAATTGATATACAAGGCCAGTATCAATTCTGCAAGCCCTGATGTTCCTAGTAGAGCAAATTAAGTTAACAAATCAGGTTTTCTTCATGTGTATCTTATATCACATAAACTTCTTGTACATTTTACTTCAGTTAGCTATATATTAGTTGACTTTAAAATAACCTGTGAATTTCAATATTGGACCTGGAAACAGAATAAAGTATTTACAAAGATATAAAAATTACTAAGATGTGTTTCATTTTACATGTGTTGTTCGAAAACCACCTAGTTTATATTCTTAAAAACTAGAGTAGCCGAAACCGGTTTGGCTCAGTGGATGGAGCGTCGGCCTGCGGACTGAGGGGTCCCGGGTTCGATTCCGGTCAAGGGCATGTGCCTGGGTTGCGGGCACATCCCCAGTGGGAGGTGTGCAGGAGGCAGCTGATCGATGTTTCTCTCTCATCGATGTTTCTAACTCTCTATCTCTCTCCCTTCCTCTCTGTGAAAAATCAATAAAATATATTTAAAAAAAAAAAACTAGAGTAATTGGGAGAATCTTTTTTTATATATATTTTTATTTATTTCAGAGAGGAAGGAAGGAAGAGGGATAGAGAGTTAGAAACATCGATGAGAGAGAAACATCGATCAGCTGCCTCCTGCAGGCTGCCTTCTGCATGCCCCACACTGGGGATTGAGCCTGTAACCCAGGCATGTGCCCTGAGCGGAATCAAACTGTGACCTCCTGGTTCATAGGTCGATGCTCAACCACTGAGCCACACCGGCCGGACTAATTGGGAGAATCTTGATCACAAGATCAGGGTCTCTTGGGATTTATTGAGTTGTAAGTAAATGTTTAAAATGGCCCTAGAGCCCTAGCCCGTTTGGCTCAGTGGATAGAGCGTCGGCCTGCGAACTGGAAGGTCCCAGGTTCGATTCCGGTCAAGGGCACATGCCCGGGTTGTGGGCTCGATCCCCAGTGGGGGACTTAAAGGAGGCAGCTGATCTAATTCTCTCTTATTATGGATGTTTCTATCTCTTTCTCCCTCTTCCTTCCTCTCTGAAATCAATAAAAAATATATTTTTAAAAATAATAAAAAATAAAATGGCCCTAGAAATTAATTGGCATTAAATATAAAATTACATAAATATAAAATGACATCTTTTAAACATGATAAATAAAAATTATTTTTAAAACATATGCTTCTCAAATAAGAATATTTCAAATACTGAAAACATGTTTGACTCCTTGGGTAAATTGCTGATTACAAGCCTGGGGCAAGGAAAGCTCAAGAGGAGCCTGGAGCACCATATGCATAGAAGTAAGGAAGTACTCAAAAAATAATGAGAACATGTCAAAGGACGAGCCAACCTGAAGGGGTGCCCCCCTTCAAGTCTGATACAATTTGAGCATCAAAATCATTAATGTTACTAATGAATTATAAACTATAGAATAAAATAAGAAATATGATCTTATACTGAATATTGATTGATTAATGGGGCAAGGGAAACCTCTCCCTAATGATTTTTGAAGGGAAAGGCCTTGAGATATTTTAAATCTGATAACTTGGAAACTCTCCTAATTTAATGCTTGAGATTGACAAGTGGTAAAAGCTTCTGTTCATCAACAGACGAATGGAAAAGCAAAATGTGGTACATATATACAATGGAATATTAGCCATAAGCAGAAATGAAGTTCTGACACAGCCTACCACATGGATGAATCTTAACATTATGCTAAGTAAAATAATCCAAATACAGAAGGACTAATGTACGATTCCCCTTATGTAGGTACCTAGATTAGGCAACTTCCTAGAGATAGAAAGTGAATTCAAAGTTACCAGGGGGATGGGGGGAGGAAGAATGGCAAATTACTGCTTTACAGAATTTTGGTTTGGGGTGATGAAAAATTTTGGAAATATATAATGGTGATGATTATATAATATTGTGGATGTCAATGCCACTGAATATACATTTTAATATGGTTTAAATGACTCTCGCCAGTTTGGCTCAGTGGATAGAGCATTGGCCCACCAACTGAAAGGTTGAGGGTTTAATTCGTGGGCAGGGGCACATGTGGGAGGCAACCAATCAATGTATCTCTCTCACATCAAGTTTTCTCTCTGTCTCTTCCACTCTATCTAAAAATCAATGGAAAAATGTCCTCAGGTGAGAATTAACAAAAAAATAAAATGGTAAATGGCAAATGCAAATTTTGTATATATATTTTACACAATTTTTAAAATTAGTAATATACCAATAAATGCTAGATTGTACCCTTTTAATGGGTTAAATATATGGTATGGGAATTATATCTTAATGAAGCTATTTTTTAAAATCTATTTTTATTGATTTCAGAGAGGAAGTGAGAGGGAGAGATAGAAACGTCAATGATGAGAGAGACTCATTGATTGGCTGCCTCCTGCATGCCCCACACTGGGGATGGAGCCTGCATTCCAGGCATGTGCCCTGATCGGGAACTGAACCATGACCTCCTGGTTCATAGGTCAATACTCAACCACTGAGTCAAGCCAGCCGAGATTAATGAAGCTATTTTTTTCACACAAAAACAACAACATTGTATAATATAGACAAGGTTAACCAATGGGTAATAGGTTGAGAAAAAGTATTTAGAAATGTCAAAAGCCAACCAAGTGAGACACAATATCCTTCCCTCCACCACCAGCCATTTTTTAAAATACATTTTATGGTGCCCTTTTTTTCTCCTGAAATGAAATTCGCAGTTTTACACATATTTTTAAATTTATTTTTATTTTTGAAAGTATTATAGATGTTCCCTTTTTCTCCCCATTGATGCCCACCACCCCACTTCCACCCCCTCCCCAGGCCTTCACTACATTATTGTCTGTGTCCATGGGTAATGCATATATGCATATAAGTTATTTAGCTAATCTTCCTGCCCACTCCCCCCACCCCCTTTCCTCTGAGATTCTTCAGTCTCTTGCATGTTTCCATGTATCTGGATCTATTTTGTTCATCAGTTTATTTTGTTGGGAATGCAGACTGGTGCAACCACGATGGAAAACAGTATGGAGTTTCCTCAAAAAAATTAAAAATGGGCCCAGCCAGCGTGGCTTCATGGTTCAGCGTCAACCTATGAACCAGGAGATCGTGGTTCAATTCCCAGTCAGGGCACATGCCCAGTTGCAGGCTTCATCCCCAGTGTGGGACTTGAAGGAGGCAGCCAATCAATGATTCTCTCTCATCATTGATGTTTCTATCTCTCCCTCTCCCTTCCTTTCTGAAATCAATAAAGATATTTTTTTTAAAAAAATTAAAAATGGAATTGCCATTTGGCCCAGTGATCCCACTTCTAGGAATATATCCTAAGAATCCTGAAACACCCATTAGAATATATGCACCCCTATGTTTATAATAGTGCTATTTACAATAGCTAAGATCTGGAAACAGCCCAAGTGCCTATCAGTAGATTAGTGGATAAAAAAGCTGTGGTACATTTACACAATAGAATACTATGCAACTATAAAAAAGAAGGATCTCTTACCCTTTGAGACAGCATGGAGGGACCTGGAGAGTATTACGCTAAGTGAAATAAGTCAGTCAGAGAAAGATAAGTATCACATGATCACTCATGTGGAATCTAATGAACAAAATAAACTATACATATTTTTTAAAATAACATAAAGCAGCCCTGGCTGGTGTGGCTCGGTTGGAAGTTTGTTCCATACACCAAAAGGTTGTGAGTCCAATTCCTGGTCAGGGCACATACCTAGGTTACAGGTTCGATCCCTGATTAGGGCGCATATGGGAGGCAACCAATCGATATTTCTCACATTGATGTTTCCCTCTCCCTCTCTAAAAAAAATCTAAACATTTTAGTAATAATAAAGCATTAACATAAATTAAGAATTTACAATAAAGTAGC
>NW_005370366.1:803606-806467 GCF_000412655.1 Myotis brandtii
TATATATATATATATATACATATATATATACATACACACACTATACTAGAAAATCCAACAAAAAGTCCCTACATATTTCTACAATACCCCCTAAAGTCAGTACCATCTAGGATATACATAACAAAAATAAAATAAATGTACTCAATAAAAAGCAGTTAATATAGATTTTTGTAATTCACCAAGGAAAGGTGAAGTAGTGAGCAGGAGATGGCTCTAAGTGGCTATGGAAAAACATTTACTCACTAATAACCAGAGAAATGCAATTAAAACAAGATACCAATTTATGTGGATCAGATTGGCAAATAATATAAATCTATTAATACCAAATGTTCAAGTGGACATAGAAAGATGGGATCCCACATGCACTGCTGGTTACCAAACAATCTGGCCTTCTTTAGTGAAATTAAGTCTATGTTCACTCTGTGACTCAGAAATCTTACTCTGGGATATATGCCCCCAGAGAAACAAGCACAAATCTGCATGAGGGCATGTACAAAGATGTTCGTCCCAGTATTGATTATTATAAATGTATATTGCAAATTCCAGGCCAACCACTACAAAAATTAATAAATTTAGTTTACTTGCAAAGACTTCCCATAACTATCAAATATGAACCCTTTCTATGGTCTCAAGGTCTGCAACTGCCCCTGACTTCCCAACCTCATTTCCTGTCCTTCTCCTTCTTGCTCAGCCACCATGGCTGTCTTGTTTTTTCTGGACTCACGCCTCCCCCCCCACACACACACAAGCTAAAGATGTTTGCCCTTGCCATTCGCTTGGCCTTTAATGTTGTGACCATGGGTCTTCCATAAGACTCACTCTTCCATGTAATCCGGCTCTGCTCAGTTCCCTTTATTAAAGAGACTATCACAAACTAATCCCATCCTCTTGTGATCAGTCACTCCCTCCTCTTACTCTATTTTATTATTCTTCATAGAACTTTATCATCCCCTAACAGTATAAATATAAATATATATAAGCTTTATTAAAGAATTTTAAAGATCAAAATAAGTAGAGCAAAACACCATTTTGTCAATTCTCTCCAAATTAGACATTGAGGATGTGAGGGCGATCTGGCTGCGACATCTGTCACCCCATTGATCGCCAGGGTTGATTCGGCTGATCTGGCTGGCTAGGCCGGTGTCCCCCTCCTCCCTCACCGATCCATGACCGGTCTTCGGTCAAGGGTATACGAGTAGCTGCGCTCCCCTGCTAGAACCTCCAAACAAGCCCCTGCCAAATTAGACATTGACTATTCAATATTCCCAATAAAAAATTCTAGCAAGATTTTATTGGGGAATGTGGAAACCAATTCTAAAAAAATATATTGCAGATCAACAACTCACAATTAACTGAGACAATTTGGGGGAGGGGGGGCGGAGAACCCAAACTATTAAGATATTTATAAAGGTTTCCCTTAAGAACAGGAACAAGCTCTGGCGGGTGTTCCTCAGTGGTTAGAGTGTGGGCCCAAGAACTGAAGGGTCTTGGGTTCGATTCCCAGTCAATGGCATGTACCTGGGTTGCAGATTCAATCTTGCTTTGGTTGGGGCACATGCAGGAGGCAACCAATCGATGTGTCTCTCTCACATCAATTTTTCTCCCTCTGTCTCACTTCTCTCCACTCTCCAAAAATCAATGGAAAAAAATATCCTCGGGTGAGGATTAACAAAAAAAAAAAAAGAGGAAGAAGACGACCCTGAAGAACACCTAAGAGATTATTTTGAAAAGTATGGGAAAGTTACTCCCTGGCAATGGGCAAGGAGACACCTGATTGGTGATGTTGCACTTATATCAATCAGGGGCAAAGCAGACTACAGTTCTTAGTTCATCTTGAACTAAGCTTGATGCCTGTGTCGGTGGCCAGAGCAGTTTCATGCCTAAGGCACATAAAAGGAAGGAAGGAAGGAAGGAAGGAAGGAAGGAAGGAAGGAAGGAAGGAAGGGAGGGAGGGAGGGAGGGAGGGAAGGAAAGAAAGAAAGGGGACGTATAAGGAAAATGGCGGCTGGCAGGGTGGAGGTGAGGGATAGGAAGTGAGTGAGGGGATGAATGAAGAGTGTGTGGATGTGTGTGGTGTGTGAGTGAGTGAGTGAGGGACAGTTAAATCCGGCAGGAGCAGCAGAGGCTGACAGACCAGGCTCTCTGGGACACGAGAGACTACCACCGCTGTGGCACTCCCCAGACCGGGACTCGGACACAGCCCCCACACCATCTTAAAGGGGAGAGGGCCTCTTCTAAGAACTCAGCAGCACCACCACCCAGACAGGCCTTGGACACTGCCCATGACCCGGCAGCCACTCCGGCAAAAATCCTGCAGCCACACCCGCAGACTCTGGGACTCTGCGCCAAAGGAGCTGTAAGTGCAGTCTCCCCCTCCCCAGCGGCAGACCTCCGACATTGCCTGCGTGCACACAGGTCTCCGAGGCACCCCACTCCATAGACTCCTCTTTGGAGTCACTGGGAGACTAAGCTGGGTGTGATTTTGTACAGACACAGGCTCACTGCCACCCAGTAGAAATTCTGAATTCCCTCTGCCTGAATAACTGCCCCCACACACCCAGCTGCGCAACTTAAGCGCCAGGGCCCCACAGTGCCAGGGCCCCACAGAGTGTGTCAGAGATCAGCACCGGGGAACTGCGCCAGCGAACTGCACTGCCACAGTTGCTCACTCCCCCTGAGCCCATCTATCCACAGGCCACTTTGGGGAAGCTGTGGTGAGCCTCTGCTGGGTCCGATCTTGGACTAATAGGGACGCACTCCCCTGGGCAGTAGAAATTCTGAATTCACCCATCCTGGATACCTGCCCAAAGCGTGCCAGGGCCCTTCAGAGTGCTTCAGTGCGCCTGCGCTAGCAAACTCAC
>NW_005370366.1:811337-813311 GCF_000412655.1 Myotis brandtii
CAGCCACTGTGGAGAACAGTATGGAGTTTCCTCAAAAAACTAAAAATGGAACTTCCATTTGACCCAGTGATCCCACTTCTAGGAATATATCCCAAGAAACCAGAAACACCAATCAGAAAGGATATATGCATCCCTATGTTCATAGCAGCACAATTTACAATAGCTACGATTTGGGATCAGCCTAAGTGCCCATCAGCAGATGAATGGATTAGAAAACTGTGGTACATCTACACAATGGAATACTATGCTGCTGTAAAAAGGAAGGAACTCCTACCATTTGCAACAGCATGGATGGAGTTGGAGAGCATTATGCTAAGTGAAATAAGTCAGTCAGAGAAAGATAAATATCACATGCTCTCACTCATTTGTGGATTATAACGAACAACATAAACCGATGAACAAAAACAGATGTAGAGACTGAGAAGCATCAATCAGATGCTCAAAACTTGGAGGGAAAGCAGGGGAGGGTGGGGGTGAGAGGGAAAGGTCAACCGAAGGACTTGTATGCATGCATATAAGCATAAGTGATGGATGTGGACAACAGGGGGTGAGGGTGAGGGCAGGATTGGGGGGATGAGGGGACATTGGGGGGATAAGGACACATTTGTAATATCTTATTCAATAAAGGGAAAAAGAGAAAGAAGAAAGGAAGAAAGAAAATATGGGAAAGTTGAAGTGATTGAAATCATGACTGACCAAGGCAGTGGCAGGGAAAGGCTTTGCTTTTGTAGCCTTTGATGACTCAGTAGACAAGATTATCATTCAAAAATATCATACTGTGAATGGCCACAACTGTGGAGTAAGGAAAGCCCTGTCTAAGCAAGAGATGGCTAGTGCTTCATCCAGCCAAAGAGGTTGAAGTGGTTCTGGAAACTTCAGAGGTGGTCACGGAGGTGGTTTTGGTGGAAATGACAACTTTGGTCATGTAGAAAACTTCAGTGGTGGAGGTGGCTTTGGTGACAGCCATGGTGGTGGTGAATATGGTGGCAGTGGGATGGCTATAATGGATTTAGTAATGATGGAAGCAATTTTGGAGGTGGCCAAAACTACAATGATTTTGGCAATTATAATAATCAATCTTTAAATTTTGGACCCATGAAAGGAAGAAACTTTGGAGGCAGAAGCTCTGGCTCCTATGGTGGTGGAGACCAATACTTTGCCAAACCACAAAAGGTGGCTACAGCAATTCCAGCAGCAGCAATAGCTAAGGCAGTGGCAGGAAGTTTTAATTACTACCAAGAAACAAAGCTTAGCAGGAGAGGAGAGTCAGAGAACTGACAGGGAAGCTACTGGTTACAACAGATTTGTGAACTTAGCCAAGCACAGTGGTGACAGAGCCTCACTGCTACAAAAGAAGATAAGTTTTAGACAATACTCATATGAATGGACAAAAAACTTGAGGACTATATTTGTGACTAGTTGTATAACAGGTTATTTTAGTTTCTGTTGTAGAAAGTGTAAAGTATTCCAACAAAGGGTTTTTAGGTAGAGAAAAACCAAGATGGCGACATAGGTAAACACCGGAAATTGCTGCCTCGCACAACCACCTCAAAAAAACAACTAAAAGACAAAATGGATATCATCCAGAACCACAGGAAGGCTGGCCAAGTGGAAATTCTACAACTAGAAGGAAAGAGAAAAGCACACTGAGACTCAGAGGAGGTGCGGTGTGGAAGTAAAGTGCAGAGGTACGGAGGCGCACACGGAAAGGGCTGGCAACTGAGGACACTCATCCGGTTGTCTTTTTCAATTGGGAGGGAGACACACGCTCCTGCTCTGAACTCCACTTCCGGGTGAGTCTCTGAGGACCCAGACTCATACGGGAAAAAACTGAACTGTCTGGCATTGGGCAGAAATTGAGGGCGGCTTTCTCTCAGAGGTGCTTGTAGCACTTACCGTGGAACAGTGAGACCTGGGGCCTCTTAGGGCAGGACTGAGGATCAGCCATAGCTGTTTGCTCCACCCTGTTGATTC
>NW_005370366.1:815093-820211 GCF_000412655.1 Myotis brandtii
TCTTTTTCACCCATGATGTTGATTGATAAATTTAATAGTCTGATTATGACACTGAATCAATGTCTTTAGAAAACAAACAAACCACAGATTGATCCCTATTAAAAGTAGGATACATAAGGTTCCCATAGTCTGTTGCTATCAAACTCTCCAATCGTATAGTTAGTGGCCCTTGTTCTGATTTTCTGCTCACCAAGCAATCTTCTGATAATTTAGTTCCATATCGTCTCCTTATAGGGAAGTAATACTGTGTTCGGGCCTACCTTTCTTGACCATGCTGTGACCTTGACATGGGCCTTCCCATATGTATTTATTAGGACTCTTGGACACAAGCAATAGAAAGCCATTCTGAAGTAGGTTAGACAACAGAAGAATTTATTGGAAGGATATAAAAGTGTGTCACATATTTAAACCCTGGGAGGGTCAGAGGAGCAGCTGGGACTTAGGAAAACTCCAACCAAAAAGTTGAAAACCACCAAAACACTCACCACCTTTTTCTCTGCTTCTGTCTGTGCATCACTTTCATTCTCTTTTACTGCACATGCACCCAGGAAAGATCAACTCTGCTCTCACTGAAATTCAAAAGCTCCTGGGAAAGGTGCTGCTTGGTTGGCCATCTGGATCAGATTCCAATTAACTGTGGCCAGAAAGATGGGGTCATGGCAGTTTCCATGACCCCACATGGTTGGAGTATTGCAAAGAAGGAGCCTTTTCTAAAAGAGGAAGGTCACTACTCCCAGAAGAATGTGCAGGTACTGGGCAGACACACAGCGAAGTCATCCTCCCTTCATTTAAATACTATAGGCTAAGACCAGTTAAGGTATCTTTGGGGTCCATCATGCAGGGCAAGCTATTATTACTCAACAACAGAGGATCAGGGTGAAAGTGATAAGTAAGTTTCAGGAGAATTTTCAAGAAGTCGGCTGCCTGACCCCAAAAAGGATAGTGCTGAGCAAGTTGCTTCAATAATTCTATCTATGAAACTATTTTTCACCAATACATGTAATAAATTAACAACTATATAAAAGACTTTAACTTTATTTGTATGTTTATTTTTCCTCCTCTTCCTAGGGCATGTTTTAGACTTTTATTTGGGGCTAGAAGGCAAGATAGTGGGGGGATTGGGGCAAGCAGAGATTGTAACTGAGTCTAAGTTCATACTGTTTGTCCCATGACAGCCAAAAAATCAAGTGACAAGATGTTAGGGCAAGGAACTTTATAAGCCTACAAGCCTAGAAGATGGTAGACTAGCATTCTAAAGAACCATGTTACAAAGTACAGAATTCAGGCTTGATTTAAGAATCAAGGGAAGGGAGAAATGGGAGGGACAAGAGGTAACTGACTATCAAAGACATCTTGGTGCCATCAGGGGCTCAAGGAAGCTTTGCTTTTAGTCTGATGACTTTAGTTGATGTGAGTCTGATCAAGAGGTTACACAATACATACTTTCCTTATTTCCTCAGGATGGGAAATTTATGCTAAGGGGCTGTTTTTGTACAACTCAAGCTACAAGTAGAATTCCTCTAGTGCTGCATGCAAGACTAAGCAAAAGCTATTAGCCATGGGAACAAAGCAGGTTTAAAGAAAATGGAGTCAAAGATTCTGAACATTTACTCTGTTGCAAGAGGAGCCAGCTAGGCCCTCCACTGCCAGCCTTTTGAGGTCTAGATCTTGGCTTTCTAAGCCTCTATGTGCTTCATATTCCTGCCATTCCTCATCTCTGCCCACATGGGGATAATCAGGGAAGAAGACCTACTTTGAATACTACTCCCTGAATCCTTCTAATGATGTAAAATCTTTCTTCAGGTTCTAATCTCTCTGCCAATATCATACCAACAAAGAACAGAACCAATATCTTCAAGTGCACATGCTGAACAACTGAGCCCACTCCAAACAACTGGGGAGAGAAGTTTCCATGTTTATAAGGAAGCATGCCTGACCTTTATTCAATTCCACATTCTCTTCCCTCTCCTCTAAATTATAGCAGTTACATGGATTTTAAAAGAAATTTCTTGATATTCTCTGTGGAAGTACTGGAAAACTGCAAAATCAGAGTTTGGTGCAAATTATGAAAATTAGGGAACAAGTAGACAAAGGCAGCACAGGACAGATGATGCATTAAGTTATATTTGATGGAAATTTCATGTCTGCAAAAGCTGGTATGCAAATTGACACCAATACCACCCCCAATGCCATCGAGAAAATAACACAAAAAGATGAGATGCAAGCAGAAAAATTGAAAGAATCCTGAAAATCATTGGTGATAGTGAAACGGAAGTTTTGGATGGGAACACAAGGTGTTCCCCTGGGCAGAATGGCTCCCAGGCTCTTTGTCCGTTGGAGTCAAAGAATGAATCCATGGACGGAAGGTGGTATAGCAAAGGTGGAAATTTTATTGAAGAACAAGTATAAACTCCCACGTGGGGAAGAGGAAAGAATCTCACAGCAAAGACTCCCACATGGGGAGGGGGAAAGAGTCCCACCAACTTCCAGTTTCCAGGGTTTATAAAGGCTGCAAAGGCTGCAGTTCCTGTGTCCTGATATCCCCTCTGATTGGTCAATATTCCCTTTTGAATTGGTTACTATAGTAACTCCAGAGGCCCTCCTCCCTCATTGTTCTCTTATTCCTTCTGGGCTTTCTTCTTCCTTCTTTATTTTGTAAATATAGACCTTTTGGCTACTCCCAGTTCCCTTGTCTTATGTAAATATAACTGTTGCCATGCCCTTATGTTATGGAAATGTACCTTCTCCCAGTCTGTAGCCCTGTGTTTTTTCCATGGACCCAAATTCTAAAAATTCCCTAAACCTGCCTATATTCCCCTAAAAATCCAATTTCAATAGCACAACAGTTAATTTAAAATAAAAGAACTAGGAGAGCCCAACATGTGGCTGTGGGAGACATAGGGGGGCCTCCTGGGCCCCTTCTTCCTGCTGCTGCTGTTCCTGCTGGTGACACGCAGCCCCTACAATGCCTGCCTCTTCACCGGCATCCTCTACCTCTGCTGCACCTCTTCAGCTTGGAGCCTCTGCTGACACAAGGCCCTGCAGGTGCTCAGGACCATGACTGGGTTTCCGCCATCACCCACCGCATCAGCTGCCACGATGCCCCCAAGAACACACTGGCGGCCATTCGGCAGGCAGCTAAGAATGGAGCAACAGGCGTGGAGCTGGACATTGAGTTTACTTCTGATGGGATTCCCATCTTAACGCACGATAATACAGTAGATAGGACAACAGATGGCACTGGTCGAATATGTGATATGACATTTGAACAAATTAGGAAGCTTAATCTTGCAGCAAATCACAGATTAAGGAATGATTTCCCTAATGAAAAAATTTCTACCCTGAGAGGAGTTGTAGACTCCTCTTGTGAGGACCAAACCTCACAATCTTCTTTGATGTCAAGGGCCATGCAAATAAGGCTATTGATGCTCTAAAGAAAATATATATGGAATTTCCTCAACTATACAATACTAGTATGGTCTGCTCTTTCTTGCCAGAAGTTATCTCTAAGATGAGATAAACAGATCGGAATGTAGTAACAGCTTTAACTCACAGACCTTGGAGCCTTAGCCATTTGGGAGATGGGAAACCACATTATGATAACATCTGGAAACAGTCCACATTTGTGGTCTTAGACATTTTCCTCAACTGGAGCATTCAGAATATCTTGTGGTACCTGTGTGGAATTTCAGCTTTCCACATACAAAAGGATTTTATATCCCCGAACTACTTAAAGAAATGGTCAGCTAAAGGCATTCAGGTCATTGGTTGGACTGTTAATACTTTTGATGAAAAAAGTTACTATGAATCCTATCTTGGTTCCAGCTATATCACCGACAGCATTTTGGAAGACTGCCCACCTCACTATGAGACTTTTCTCCCAGGAGGAAACTATGGGTACACAGATTTCCTGCTGGCCTCATGCAGGGATACTGAGAAACCCTTTGTGCTACCCAAGCCATGGGGGGGATCAGGTGGCCCACAGAAGCAATAGTTGGTAATTGCATTTTTAGCTTAGACCAAAGCAAAACCTGGTGTTGCCACCGTGCTCCATGGAATGCCTGAGTTCAACACCGTTGCTCTTGAAAATCTGGGTCTGCAAAAAAAGGCACAATAGCTCCTGCCCAGACCTCGATGAGGCATACACTGACCCAGTGAGGATAAGCACAGATTGAGCTGTGCAATGTGGGGGTACAAATGCAAATGCATGGGATATGCATGATTACTAAAACTTGACATTTTAAAATTTGACACACATGTAACTTACTTATTTAAAATATTTGTATTTGGCTACATTATCAATGTACTGTAAGTCATCAAACTTGTGACCATACTAATAATAAAATCATTAAAAGGAAAAAATAAAAATTAAATGCTGCACCAATACTCCACAAGATGGCGCTCTTGCTTTTCTAAGACCCTTTATCTTCCTTGAGCACCACCCATGATCTTCAACAGAAAAAAAAAAAGCAAATATACAGAAAATTGCAGAACATTTAAAAAATGACTTCCTTGTTGAGGTGGGAGACTGGCCTGACGTCCTGAACTACTCATCAGGTCTTAGGAAAGTGAACACAGAGAGTTAGCACATTTACTATTAACCTGTGCAATTTGTGGTTGGCTACATTTGGTGAGAAAGGAAGTGAGTCTTTGCACTCTCCAGGCAGCACATTGTAATTGGGGTAGGTTATTACTTCAAGCAGCTTCACTATCAAACTTTATCAAAACACTAGAGGCCCTGTGCACGAAATTCGAGCACTTGAGCGGGGGGGTCCCTCAGCCTGGCCTGCACCCTCTCATGGTCCAGGAGCCCTTGGGGGATGTCCAACTGACAGCCAAGGGGAGTGGGCCTAAGCCGTCAGTCAGACACTCTTAGCGCTGCCACAGAGGTGGAAGAGGCTCCCACCACCACTGCTGCACTCACCAGCCCTGAGCCTGGCTTCTGGCTGAGAGGCCCTCCCCCTGTGGGAGTGCACTGACCACCAGGAGGCAGCTCCTGCATTGAGTGTCTGCCCCCTGGTGGTCAGTGTGTGTCATAGTGACCAGTCATTCCCAGTGGTTCTGCTGTTAGGGTCAATTTGCATATTACCCTTTTATTATATAGGATAGAGGCCTGGT
>NW_005370366.1:820664-830044 GCF_000412655.1 Myotis brandtii
GGGCAACCAAGCCTCCTGCTTGCTCCAGCTCTATGGCTGCTGGCTGCCATCTTGGTTGGGTTAATTTGCATATAGTCGCTCTGATTGGCTGGTGGGCATGGCTTGGGGCATAGCGAAGTTACGGTCAATTTGCATGTTTCTCTTTTATTAGATTAGATGTCTTATTCTGTGCACTCTGCTAGGTGCTTGTTTTCCTTCTCTGATAGTCTTCCTTCCAAGAGGATAAAACAGGAGGAAAGCCCTAGCTGGTTTGGCTCAGTGGATAGAGTATCTGCTGAAGGATCCCAGGTTCAATTCTATTCCAGGGCATGTACCTCAGTTGCAGGCTCTAGACTTGATCCCTGGCCCTGCTGAGGGGCACATGTGGGAGGGAACCAATCCATGTGTCTCTCTAATGTTCCTCTCTCTCCCTGTCTCTCCCCCTTCCTTCCACTCTCTCTAAAAATCAATGGGAAAATATCTTCGGGTGAGGATTAACAACAACAACAACAAAAGGAGAAAATATTTTACTATAAAATATATAACATTGGATTTTACATAATATTTAGACATTCAATGTTGGGGGGAAAAGTATTAATTAATAACTCCTTTATGGTATGCAGAATGTTATATAAGCTCTCCCCAACTACAAAATTCTACAATACAAAGAGAATTAAAGGAATGTCCATTGCAGCATCATTTCAAATAATAAAACTTTGGAACTAACTTGAATGTCCCATGGAAATGGATAAGTATATTATGCTATGGTTGTACAATGAAATGCTAGGCAGCTGTTAAAATTATGAATAAATCAAATCAAGTTCCATGATGTTTCGGGTTGCCAAGCTATTATCTCTCAGTTCCACTCCCTTCCATACATATCTGTTTTATGATACCAGGACATGACCTTACCCATTTCCCCTTTGCTGTCAGGCTCTGCTAGGGCAGAGGAGCAGAGGGCATGTGTCCTATGTCCCCAGAGCCTCACCCCCAGCAGTTGGTACCAGTCTCCACTTTTGTTGTTATTAATGTTTTGGCACTGCCAGAACCAACTCATTGTGTCTTCCTGCAAAACCAGCACCAGCCAGCAGGCACACACACACAAACACACACACCCGCCCCTGAGCAGGACAGGACCTTTCTTCTGAGCTTCTAGATTCTGATACCCACAACCTCTCCTTGTGTCACTGGCATCAGGTGTACCTCTTCCAGCAGGTACTTTATCTGCATTACCTTAGTGTCCCCTTTGCTCTTTTAGTTCTCTAATGCCTATTTAACCAATTTCTTATATTAAACTTTCTTTGGTAAATACTTAATGTAGACCCTGACTAATATAATGACCATATGCCAGGAACTATAGATACACAATATAGATGGAGAGATGATAGATAGACAATAAACATATAGAGAGATAGATAGATAGATAGATATACATTACAAGATTATACACATACACATGTATATATACGGTAGGTGCACATATACATATAAGTACATATATGCACATTTATACATATATGCCTATATATACAAACCTTGCATATAAAATTTCAGCTAATGCTCACAACAAATGCTATGTTACACAGAAGAAGACACTGAGTGTATGGGAGCTTAGACAATAAATTCCACAATATTACATAGCTGGTAAGTGATGAAGCTGAGATTTGAGTTCAAATATCACTGGACAACACATGTACCTTTTTTCAATTATGCCCGGTCAATTTATCCCTAATAGTGTTCTACATACAGTTCAATCCCTAGGTTAGCTTACAACTGTTTTTTACTTCATAATATAAGTAAACTGTAACACTATTCTAACTCTACTAGAAAATATAACCACCTTATACAATACTGCTTCTATGATTGAAGTTATGGGAAGTTTGAGAAAACTGTAGAGAAAGTGTTATTGGTGGAAGTGGGGTATCCCTTTCCCCACAGGTGTGAATTACAAGCAAGTATGTTCCCTAGGTCACCCAGACTTTACTGGGCATGTGTCTATTCTCCTTCTGTCCAGTTCCTTTACTCCTTTCCAGTTATTTATAACTAGGTTCATTACAATGATATCAAAAGCATGGGACAGTCCTAATTCCAGGTTACTTGTCATTCGTCTATTTCAACTAATACGGTTTAGTGCCTTTTATGTACCTGCCAATGTGCTGGGCTCACAATGTTCAGCAAAGCTATAGTCGAGGGGAAGAGACTATCTTTAATTAAATAATCATGTGGAGGAGAGGTACCTGAGTGTTCTATGCAGGGATTTTAGACAAGCTGCATGACTACAGGGCAGTTCCAAACACTGAACTTCCCTCTCCCCCACCCCAAAACACACATACACACCCAAGTTTAACATCTGCCCCTCTCCTGTCTGGAATGGCATGTCCACTCTGCTTTTGTTGGCCAGGAACTTGTTAGTTCTCAGTCCAAAGTGATCAGAGGGAGACATTACAGCAACAGAGCAGTTGTGTGATATTTCCTAAAAATCTGCTCTCCTCCAAAAATAAACAAACAGACAGACAAATAAATAAAAATAAATAAAAACCTGCTCACCTCTGGTCAGGAGTCAATCAGTGTTTCCACGGCAGCAGCCACACCCAGACTTTTCTGGTAGCCTAAATGCAATCAGTAACACATGCCTGGACTGACCCATGGACAAGTGGCCAGGAAGCTTTCTGGGAGACAGACTTCCAGATGTGCAAACACAAATCTAACCAAACCAGAAACTCTGCTATAATCAGGGTCAGGAATCTCTGTCACTCTACCACAACAGGTAAATATCTAAACTCCCTTTTTGGCTGCATTTTATTAGTCAAGAAATAGTTCATTAGTCAACTATGCAGCAAAGGAAAAGAGAAAGGCCTTGCAGTAGCCACAGCCATGGATGGGCATTAAAATTAGTGGGAGAAACTTTATAGAGACAGGATATTTGCATAGCCTCAGAGTACCTACCCCCAAATACTAATTACTGTAGTGGTTCAAACAGATGTCCACAATTCCTTATCAATCTGCCCTCCAATTTAATTTAACTCTTCTCCCTTTGTGTGTGACTGGATTTGACGACTGTTTTCTTTTTCTTTCTTTTTGTTTGAATCCTCACTTGAGGATAATTATTTTTTTTAATAGAGATTGAGTGGAAGGGAGGACATGGGAGAGAGAGAGAGAGAGAGAGAGAGAGAGAGAGAGAGAGAGAAACATTGATTTGAGAGAGACACATCGATTGGTTGCCTTCCACACACGCCTCAACCAGGGCAGGGATCAAAACTGCAACCCAGGTACATGCCCTTGACTGGGAATTGAACCCTCAACCCTTTAGTATGCAGGCCAACGCCCTAACCCCTGACCCATGCCAGCCATGGCTTGCCAACTGTTTTTCTAATGACTAATGTAGGGAAAGGGGGAAATGTGACTTCACAGTGGCAACAACCCTTTAATCAACTGATCAAGGCCAACACATCACCAGTAAGAAGGCGTGTTGTATCATGTCTACCCTGGCAGGACGTAAGATGGGGGGTCATCTCTGTGGTTTTCTTCTCCCAAATCTGTACCCCAGTCTACGTATAGGAAAACATCAGATAAATGCAAATTGAAGGACATTCCACAAAATACTTGGCCAGTACTTTTATAAAGTATTTTCCCATGCAAAGCAAGAAAAGACTGAAAAACAGCCAGAGATTAGAGAAGACTAAGAAGATGTAACAAGTAAATGCCATGTGATATCCTGGCTCAGAAAAGGACATTACTGGTAAAACCAGTAAATATCAGTCTGCACTTCAGTTAAAAGTATTGTACCAATGTTAATTTCTTTTTTTTAATTTTAATTTTAATTTTTTTTATTGTTTTATTGCTTAAAGTATTACAAAGGGTATTACATATGTGTCCTTTTTTTTCCCCTGCCCTTGACAATCCCCTGGCCTCCCCTACCCCCCAGTGTCTTATGTCCATTGGTTATGCTTAAATGCATGCATACAAGTTCTTCGGTTGATCTCTTACCCCCCTCCCTCCTGCCCCCCCAACCCTCCCTGGCCTTCCCGCTGCAGTTTGACAATCAGTTTGAGGCAGCTCTGCCTCTGTATCTATTATTGTTCATAAGTTTATAATGGTCTTTATTATCCATGAATGAGTGAGATCATGTGGCCAATGTTAATTTCTTAGTTTGGATCAACATACCATAGTTATGTAAGATGTTGACATTAGGGGAAGTTGGGTGAAAGCTACATAGGAGATATCTGCACTATCTTAATAACTCTTCTGCAAATTTAAAATTATTTCAAAATAAAAAGATTTTAAAAGAAAAGGAAAAAAAGCCACCACAAACTGGAATCCATCTTTACTCATGCATATAGCATTTGTGTTGTTAAGCGATAGGGAATGTTACTTTTACAAGTAACATGTGGAGGAGAGGTCAGACATGTAAGATTTGGGTCTAATTCCTTAGCAGTCAGAACACACAGGGTTCAGGGAAGGCTCCCCTGAGGCAGAGATGACCCAGGTCTGAAGGAGGGGTCAAAATAGCAGGGGGAGGGGACACTGTGGACAAACAAGCATGTCAAGCAGATTTGATTTCCCAAAATCTCACTCTGACCTTAGTGTGGAATTGAACAGAATACCAAAAAGAACAAAAGTGGCAACCTAATCAAGATTTTGTCTCTGTTGCCCCTGCTTAGAACAGAGCCTGGCACAAATCAGGTAATCAGTAAACGTTTGCTGGAGGAGTAACTAAGGAAGAAAGGGATTTGTAGGACTGGGAGGAAGAGCACTGTCAGTGTGGGGAGAGCAGGCAGGAGGGAAGGAGGCACAGGACAGGTTAATGAAGTGAGGCACATAGGCCTTCAGCCTTGGTGATGCCTCTGCTTCTCCAAGCAGCTCCCCACTCCCTTCTTTTCTTCACCCTGCCCCATACCTGCTCCCCCTCCTCTTTTCTCTGAGCCCATCATTAAAGAATGGAGACTTGCAACTTTCCCTGGCTCATTTGTTCCCAAAGCAAGACAAAACCCTCTGAAGTTCTTGAAGATTATTTTTATTGTCAGTAGAAATAAAAAAACAGGATTTTGTGTGTGTGGGGGGGGGGGAGGTTGTGGGCAGTATGTGGGCCAACGCTCTAACCCCTGACCCACACTCTGGCATATTCAAAAGGCTGAGATAAGATTCCTCCCCACTGCAACAGAAAGCCTGTCTCTGCACTTAAAAAAAAAAGTTTTATTTATTTATTTATTATTTATTTATTTTTTTAGAGAGAGAGGAAGGGAGAGGTAGTAGAGAGATAAAAACATCAATCTGCTGCTTCCTGCATGCCCCCTAATGGGGCATGTGCCCTGACCAGGAATCGAACCAGCAACCTCTTGGTGCATGGGTCGACGCTCAACCACTGAGCCACACCAATAGGACATGTCTCTGCACTTTTAATGATATTTGTTTTCAATAATTCTTTATTTTGGAAAGTATTACATATGTCTCCTTTTCTCCCCCATTGTTAATTATGATATTAACACTTGTTACTGTTTGCCAGACATTTTCCTCTTCTTAAAAATGATTATAAAAGTATCACCCTTTTGCAGAGCTATGGAAAATACGACAGCAACCTCTGCTGCTAACATGTTGCTTCCAATTCCCCCCCATGCACTTTATATGAAAATTAAACATAGCGTTCTTCTGTTTATATGTATTTACTGTAATTACTGATCTATCTAGTTGTAACATTCTCATCTCTTGTGTGTTTTCTGTTTCCAATCCTATTTTGTTGCTTTTCCCCTTTCATTTCCTATCTCCCATTGGACCAGAGAAGTTTTATTTTCTTGACTGCTACATGGTTTCCATAAAACCTGTTTAATGGTTTCATAGATGCCTCTAGTTGCCCTTATTTTACCTCAGCTCTCAGTTCAGAACTATAACTTAAAATGACATTTTGAAGTTTCTGGCTGGTGGTAACAGTGGGGACACCATAGATCTGGTCACTAGGCCAGAAGACAGGTCAGGGAACTTCTGTGTGTCTGCTAGTTTCTGTTAAAAGCCACAATTCTAGGAGGTGATCAATACAATTTTTTAAAAATATGTTTTTATTGATTTTAGAGAGAGAGGAAGGGGGAGGGATAGAGAGGTAGAAACATCAATGATGAGAGAGAATCAGTGATTGGCTGCCTGCTGCACACCCCCTCCTGGGGATCAAGCCTATAACCCGGGCATGTGCCCTGACCTGGAATCCACTTCTTAGTTCACAGGTCGAAGCTCAACCACTGAGCAACACCAGTTGGGTGGTCAATGCAATTTTTTTCTGTTTCATTTGTTGGGGGCTGGGTAGGATGGAGGTTTGAGCCTGAATCTGTCTGTTGGTTTTCTATTTTTTTTTTATTTACATTTACTACTGCTATATTTTTGGAGCAGAGTGGGTGCATCCAAGTTGACCTGAAGTCCTATAGCTTCCTTATCACCTTCTCCACTGCTACATTCCAGGTCAGGCCACCATCACAATAATTTGTTGTGATAAGCCATAGTTTGTGGCACTTTGTTATGGCAGCCCTAGGAAATAATAGACGTGCCACAAGCAAAATGGCATAACAGAAAGAAGTCATTGCCAGCTGATGTAATCAAGTAAGACTTCTAGCCCAGCCAGTGATGCTCAGTGGTTGAGTGTCAACCCATGAACCAGGAAGTCGAGGTTTAATTCCCAGTCAGAACACATGCCTGGGTTGTGGGCTCAATCCCCAGTAAGAGGTGTGCAGGAAACAGGCAATCAATCAATGATTCTTTCTCATCGCTGATGTTTCTATCCCTCTCTCCCTCTCCCTTCCTCTCTCTGAAACTAATAAAAACTTTTTTTTTTTTTTTTAAAGAAAGACCTCTAGAGGACATGGAATTTGTGCTGAGTTGTAGAGATGGCAGGAGGGGGAAAGGCTTTAAGTTATGGTCTTCTGTGTCAACAATCCAAATTTCATTTAAAAGCCTAACCTTCTTAAGCAGGATCTCTTGAAAACAAGCTGAATTTGATTCACTTTAATGCCTTGAAGCTACAGTCAACTTTGACAACATGACTTTCAAGGTATAAAATCTGGGAGAAAATACTTTACACACACGTTAGTATTTACAGCACTAGAAATATTATTTGCTTTTATAAATTTACTAGAGGCCTGGTGCATGAAATTCATGCACAGGTGTGGTCTCTAGGCCTGGCTGGCAATTGAAGCGTGAGCATCTGGCATGGAAAGGCAGGTCCAAGCTGACCTCTGGACCCTGAGCAGCACCTGGACCCCTGGGCCCCGCGCTCCCCCTTCCACCTGAGTCACAGCGCCTGAGTCCCCACGCGGAGATGCGGTGAGCGTGGCTGGATGCAACATGGGCCTCTGGGCCGCCCAGCAGCACCGCACAGAAGCCGGGTGGGTGGGCAGCACGCTCTCTCCTGGCTGGCCTCGCAGACCGGCTCCTGCATGAACTTACAGGGAGCTTGACTGACCCCTGCTGTCCCGGTGGCTGTGGCCTGGCTCACCCAGAAGAGGCCCTTGCAGGCACCCGGCACCTGAGTGCAGGGGCTTCCCTGGTGCACAAGCCCTGGAGTCCTGGGGGAGGTAGCAGGGGGAGTGAGAGCAAGCTCAGTGGACACCCCACATTCTCACTGCACCTCCGTCCCCATCACCCCCACCCCCACCCTCACCCTCATGTAGCAGGTGAGAGGTCGCAGCACGTCACTGATGCCCACCATGTTCCGCACCACCCCCTGGTGGTCAGCACATGTCATAGCAAATGATAGAACTCCCGGTCTCCTGGTCAAACGACTGCCTGAGGGGACAATTTGCATATTAGGCTTTTATTTATATAGGATATCACATGATAAAAAGGGAGAAGTATGCTTTATGAAGACCTTGTAACCCACCCTTGTATTCCTTTAATATTGTTTCTGTTAAAGTGTTTTTATTTTTTTAAGTGTTTTTATAGAAGATGAATTGTTAACTAATATATAACTGATGGATAAGCTGCACATTTGTGGAAGAGTTCCAGGAACTGCTGGGGAAGGAGGCTGATTCCAGCAACTAGATATTCTGGCTCCAGGGGGATTGCTGATTCTCAAGCATAAAAACCCGACCTTCGCTGCCCTGGCTGGGTGGCTCAGTTGGTTGGAGTGTAGTCCTATGCACTGAGAGGTTGCCGATTGGATTCCTGGTCAGGGCACATACCTAGGTTTTGGGGTCGATCCTCAGTCAGGATGCATATGAGAGGTGGCCGATTGGTGTTTCTCTCATACTGATGTTTCTCCTCCTCTCTCTCCTTTCCTCCCTCTCTAAAATCAATTTTTTTAAAAAAATCCTCAGGTGAGTATTAAAAAAAGAAAGCCCTAACTGGTATGGATAAGTTGGTTGAGCATCATCTTATGGTTTGATTCCCAGTCAGGGTACATGCCCAGGTTGCAGGTTTCATCCCCAGTCAGGGTGCATTCATGAGGCAACTGATTGGTGTTTCCCTCTTTCTCTCCCTCTCCCTTCTTCTCTCTCTAAAAGAAACAAAAACATTTTTTTAAAGTTAAAAAAAATAGACCAGACCTATGCTTGACCAATTTCAAGATAATCATTGGCATGGACTATGCTGTCTTACACATAGAGAACTTTCAAATACCCTCCTCCCCGGGTTCTTTGTTCTGCTTTCCCTCTCCCTCCTAATGAAACTCCCCGCTGGCGGTGAGATGTTAAGATGGGCTTTGGGTGCGAACCCCCCCACTTTCTGAGTTTGCTGGCATTGGAATAAACCACTTTCTTTCTTACCAGCACCTGCCTCATGAGTTTGGCTTTCCTTGTGGCAGGCAGCTGAGACCTGCCTTCAGTTACAGTTGTACTGAGCAGCGGCTAACTAAAATCTTAGTCTAACCAAAGTTGACTTGATAGTAGCAGGAAATGCAGTTTGGAATTACTTGTATTATGCTATCTTCACAGTGCTGCATTTATGTTCTATTATGATTACAAGCACTGCTTAACAGAATACTCCAGTTGTAAATAAATTCTCAAAATTTCAGTAGTCCCTTGGGGGTCAGGAAGAGAGGCTGTTGCTCCCCATCTCACAACTCAGCCTTCAGTTTGTGTTTCAAATCAAACTGAGAGCTTCTATAGGGCTCCCATCTTAAATCACGGGCATCTACTAAGTCCATCTTCAAAAAATGGAGGGGTTGGACCTGAAACGCAGCGCAGATGTTTTCAAAGTTCACGGTTCTTAATCACAGCTGCACATCGCCCTCCACGGAGGAGCCTGACGACAACTTACGTCCTCCCCTGCACCTGGCGGGCACGGTCTGCCCCCCTTGACAACGGGCTCCAGGAGAGTCGTTTGTAGACACAAAGGACATCCACTAGCTCAGCTCTCCGACAAGGTAGTGTTTTCTGCCGCAGGACTTCCCCAGGCAGCTTCCCCCTCCTTTCCTTCCAGAACCT
>NW_005370366.1:830547-862033 GCF_000412655.1 Myotis brandtii
GCGGCCGCTCCCAGCCTCCCGCGCTGCCGGCGCGTGGGAAGTTCATTATTTCACGTCAGAGTCAGGAACTCGCAGACAATACTGCTTTTAGACAAAGAATAAGTGAGGTGATGATCGTCCTCGCTGCTGTTTTCTAACGGAGGTTTCCTCAGATGTGGAGATCTCCTTTTATTGTCCTTAACTGTTTCCCTCGTTAGTTCTCACCCGAGTCCCTGGAAAAGGGAAGGAACATCCCGTTGCACTTCAGAGGTTTAGGACACTGGTTTGGTTAGGTTGTGCTTAAGATGGAAGGAAATTGGCTGTCAATCCAAACATTGTTCTGGCTGTTGCGCGGTTGGTCTGTCCTAAGGGATAGGCGTGGTGCGACCGCTCAGATTGACACTGGCCTGTGCCTGTCTGTCCGCCGGCAGTGTCCGCTCTTCGGGAAACGGGGCCACACCGTCTGCGGGGTTTGTCAGAGCAGCCCCTTGCTCTCCCTCGCCTTCGCGTCCACGCAGAGTCCACGCTATCAAAAAAAGGACCGCTGTTATATATACTTAAAGAAAGAGCCACATGAGATAGAAACGAGTTGTGAGAATGGAAAGCTGTGCCGCCCGCTCCGCTTGAAGGTTGGCACAACCAGGACTTCCGCAGTTATGGCTGCGGGTTTGTACAGCTCTCAAATAAGTACTTGGCAAAAACCGAGTTCTGCACGTGGAGGAGAAAGCTTTGCCTCAGAAGGCTTGAAGATAGGTTTTTAAATGAAACTATCCACCTTTAAGAAAATTATTTTGTACTCTGGAATATTTAATTCCAAGGAAAATAGAACCAGAATAAATTAGTTGTGGAATACATTTCCAAATAATAATCTGCTGAATATTATTTAGTCTCATCTTTTTGGAGACCAAAATGTTTACTATCAGTGATTTTCGAATCAATTAAGGTTGGCTAGAGTTAGGTATTTTTTTTTTTTTTGAGACTACTTCCGGTAGGTGATAGTGATCATAGGGTTCTCATCAGCTTATGGTAATACTTTATCTTATTTACTCTGAAGTGGGCATTCATTACAAAAGTTGTACCTGTCTTATTTAATTCTGTCAGAAGATTGTCCCCCACCCTATTTTAATCCCATAGTGGTTTTGAAGTAAAGCCTCTGACGGAACACTAAAAATGTGCATTTATGTTGAAATTGCACATTTAATCTATCGAAAGATGACATCAAACATAAAGAAAGGAAAATGAACATGAATTAAGAAGTGCTGTGTGCACTAATGGGGATGGAGGGGGTCATTTCATTCTTCCTTCAATATGCCACAGATGTAAGAAATGAGACTGAGCAAATAGGCTCTTTGGTTAGGTCACACAATTGTTGAGTGGGTATTAGAATGTACCACATCTCTCTATTATACATATAATTTTTAGTGAGCCATGAGGGTATTTTAAAATACTGATGGTGAAAGGTCTTACATAGTGCCTGTATTTAATACTTATAAGTTATCTGAGTTAGAGTAGGGAGAATTTGGGAGGTCTGCTGGACTTGAGCATAAAAACGTTCAGTCTCATATTCAAACTTTTCTTTAAATTATTCATGTATATTTGTTTTAATAAGCACAGACCCTCCCACTGAAATACATTAATATATAACTTTTTATATTTTTCTATTAATATATAACTTTAAATTGAGAGAAGTGTCTTAATGTGCTGTTTTCATAATTTTTATAAAATTTTCATAGCTTCTGGTATTCTTTATCAAACTATATGGGAAAGGATGATAATAATTATCTTTACATGTGTTAATTTATTTAATGCTCATAATAATCTCCATAAAGTAGGCCCTGGCCGGTAGCTCAGTTGGTTAGAGCATCCCTGATGCACCAAAGTTGTGGGTTCATTCTCCAGTCAGGGCACATACAAAAGTCAGCTAGTGAATGCATAAATAAGTGGAACAACAAATCTGTGTTCCCCCCTCTCTCTCTTTCTCTCTCCCTCTCTCTCTCTCTAAAATCAATAAAAATAAATTACTATGCAAGACAAGTCTACTTGTTTATCCAGACCTGGACACTCGGGCACATTTCAGTATTATTTATGATCCATTTGTAAAGGGTGTCCCAAAATTCATGCAAGATTTGAATTTTGCGTGAGCATTAACAACAACAAAAAATAAAAGCCTAATTTTACTTGGTTTATTGAATCAGATTCTAATATCTGTTGCCCTTTGATTTCAATCCCTTCAATTTGATAAGCATTACCAAGTACCAATTATGGCCCAGGAGCAGGAACAGTGAAGACCACGGCTTTGCGTATGTGCCAGCAAAGCCGTGGAGGCCATTTACCCGATGTGCTATTCCATACATAACCCTATACTGTATACTTTATGAATTAATAAAAAATTTACAATTTTTAATTATAAACCTGTGTTTTCTATCAAAATTACTTCTTGCGTGAATTTTGGGATACCCTTTATAAGGCAGCGATTTTCAACCCATGTGGCGAGGCACACTGGTGTGCTGCAAGAATTTTTAAAACATACAGTACCTGGCCCTAGCTGGTTTGGCTCAGTGGATAGAGCGTCGGCCTGGGGACTGAAGGGTCCCAGGTTGGATTCCGGTCAAGGGCACATGCCGGGGTTGTGGGCTTGGTCCCCAGTGGGGGGTGTGCAGGAGGCAACCCACCAATGATTCTCATCATTGATATTTCTCTCTCTCTCTCCCCCTCCCCCAATCCTGGTTGGGCATGTACAGGAGGCGGCTAATCAATGTTTCTCTTTCACAGCGATGTTTCTCTCCCCCTCTCTCTCTCCCTCCCCCTCCCCTCTTCCTCTCCCCCTTCCTCTCTGAAATCAATAAAAATCATACAGTACCTATTTAGTCAGGGCCACTGACCTCTTTTCCCTTAGATTGTCAAATAAAAAAAATGACAACAGCCAACACAATAATAGCCATCTGATGCCCTGGCCTATGTGGTTCAGTGGTTAGAGTGTCAGCCTTTGGACCGAAGGGTCGAGGATTCAGTTCCCAGTTAAGGGCACATACCTGGGTATGGGTTTGTTCCCCAACCCTGGTCAGGGCACATGCAGGAGGCAACCAGTGGATGTGTCTCCCTCACATCAATGTTTTTCTCTCTCTCTCCTGCTCCCTTCCATTCTCTCTAAAAATCAATGGAAAAATATCCTTGGGTAAAGATTAACAAAATTATAAATATATTTAGGATTGTTGTGTCCTCTTGATGAATTGACCTTTTATCATTGTGAAATGACCTTCCTACTCCTGGTGATATTGTTTACTTTGAAATATACTTTGGCAAATATTAACATGTCTACTAATCTTTCTTTGAATTAGTGTTAGCATGGTATGTCTTTCTCCTTCCTTTTACTTTAACCTGTTTATATTTGTATATTTAAAATGTATTTGTTTGCCTGGCCGGTGTGGCCCAGTGGTTGAGCGTCGACAGACCTGTGAACCAGGAGGTCACGGTTCAATTCTCTGTCAGGGCACATGCCTGGATTTCAGGCTCCCCCGTGGGGATGTGCAGGAGGCGGCCGATCAGTGATTCTCTTTCATCATTGATGTTTCTATCTTTCTCTCTTCCTTTCTGAAATCTATAAAAAATATATTTTAAAAAATGCATTTTTTGTAAACAGCATATAGTAGGTCTTGTCTTTTTTGTTTGTTTGTTTTGTTAATCCTCATCTGAGAATATCTTTTACATTGATATCTAGAAAGACTGGAAGGGAGAGAGAGAGAGAGAGAGACATTGATGTGAGAGAGACACATCGATTGGTTGCCTCCCACACATGTCCAGACATGGCCAGGAATTGAGCCAGCAACTGAAGTACGTGCCCTTGACCGGAATCAAACCCTCGACCCTTCAGTCCATGGACCAGTGCTCTAAACAGTGATCCAAACCGGCTAGGGCAGGTCTTGTTTTTTTTTTTAATCCAATCTGAAAATCTCTGCCTTTTAAAAAATTGACATGTAGCATCATATTAGTTTCAGGTCTACAGCATACTATTCATATGTATCTATATTGAAAAATGATCACCACAATAAATGTAGTTAACATTCATCCCAGAAATAGTTACAAGTTTTTTTCCTTGTGATGAGAACTTCTAAGATTTATTCTCTTAGCAAGTTTCAAATATACAATACAGTATCATTAACTATAGTCACCATGCTGTACAATCTCTGCCTTTTTAACTGAGGTGTTTTGACTATTTACATTTAATGTGATTATTGAAATGGTTAAGTTTAAGCCTTTTCATTTGTTGTTTTTTAATCTGTCCTATCCTTCCTTCCTTCTGCCTTCTTTTGAATTAATCAACTTTTAAATGATTTAAAATTTCTGAATTATTCTTATGATTTTCTCTTCTTTGTTGGCTTATTAGCTGTAACTCTGTTATTTTAGTGATTGCTTTAAGGTTTATAGCTTACATCTTTTAACTTATCATAACCTATCTTCAAGTGATACACAATTTCACATGCTTTTACCTTATAAAAGCATTCCTTCATTTCTTCCCTCCAAGCCTTTATGCTATTGTTGTCATACATTTTATGTTGTAAAACTCACACTATATTGCTATCATTTTGTTTAAACAAACAGCTTATTATTTTTTTAAAGATTTGAATAATAAGAAAACAAATGTTAGGTATTTACCCATGTAGTTACCATTTCTAGTGCTCTTCCTTCTTATTTATTTATTTGTTTTGTATTGATTTGAGAGAGAGAGAAGAAACATCAGTTTGTTATTCCAGTTATTTATGTATTCATTGGTTGATTTCTTGTCTGTGCCCTGACTGGAAATCGAACCCCCAGCCTTGGCATATTGGGACAACACTCTAACAAACTGAACTACCCAGCCAGGGCTTTTCTTTCTTTCTTTCTTTCTTTCTTTCTTTCTTTCTTTCCTTCTTTCCTTCTTTCCTTCTTTCCTTCTTTCCTTCTTTCCTTCTTTCCTTCTTTCCTTCTTTCCTTCTTTCCTTCTTTCCTTCTTTCCTTCTTTCCTTCTTTCCTTCTTTCCTTCTTTCCTTCTTTCCTTCTTTCCTTCTTTCCTTCTTTCCTTCTTTCCTTCTTTCCTTCTTTCCTTCTTTCCTTCTTTCCTTCTTTCCTTCTTTCCTTCTTTCCTTCTTTCCTTCTTTCCTTCTTTCCTTCTTTCCTTCTTTCCTTCTTTCCTTCTTTCCTTCTTTCCTTCTTTCCTTCTTTCCTTCTTTCCTTCTTTCCTTCTTTCCTTCTTTCCTTCTTTCCTTCTTTCCTTCTTTCCTTCTTTCCTCCCTCCCTTCCTCTCTCTCTCTCTCTCTCTCTCTCTCTCATCTCTCATCTCTCATCTCTCTCTTTAAAATCCTCACCTGAGGATATTTTCCCCCATTGGGTTTTAGAGAGGAAGGCAGGGAGGGAGGAAGAAAGGGAGAGAGAAACATTAATGTGACAGAGACACATCGATTGCCTCCTGCACTTGCCCCAACCAGGGCAGGGCTTGAACCTGCAACCTAAGTATGTGCCCTTGACTGGGATTCAAACCCAAGACCCTTCAGTGGGCAGGCCAGTGCTCTAACCATTGTACATACCAGCCAGGGCCAGCCTAGGACCTTTCTGATGGTGACATTGCTAAAGCACTGGTAGGAGTATAAAATGGTACAACCCCTAAAACAGGGATTTTGGGGAAAGGTGGACAGATTTACTTTTGGTCCGGTAATCCTACTATTAGGAATCCACTGAAAATAAACTTCCATAAATGACACATGCATAAAATTATTTATTGCCACATCATTTGTAGCAGCAGAAGATTAGAGACAACCCAGATGTCTATCAATAGAGGCCTAATCGTATTACTGGAACTCCCATACAATGGAGTACTGTGCAGTGCTTTACAAACAAGCCATGATTGTGTCCATGTACTCATGTATAATGATGGAAAAAAAGGTGTGGAATGGTTTATAAATGGAGAAATGGGAAATATAGGGTGGATAAAAGTAGGTTTACAATTGTGAGTATAGGAAACACAGAGCTTATACTTGTATTATTATTTATTAATGTATTATTTTCCATATAAACAACTGTGTAAACCTACTTTTACCTCACCCTGTATGTACTTACTTGCTTATTTTGCTAAAAGAAATATTAGAAGGATAAAACAGACATTAATAAAAATGATTACTTGGGATGAGGAATAAAAGCCAGGCCTTTCTGAGTACCTCTTTATAGAGTTTTGACTTTTAAACCACTGATACTTTATTCAAATTGAAAAAAATAAAAGAGGGGAATAAAAGCAAACAGTTCAGTTTGAAATCATGAAATAAATGAACTTAATTTTTAAATTATTTTTTCTTTTTAAAAATGAACTTGATTTTATATAAAGTTGATACTATAACTACACACAGGAAAGAATTATTTCAAATGACTTTTGAACATAGTACTCCTTAGTGGGATATAGTTTAAAGCCAAGCCAAATAAATTTAAAAGTTGCAAAGAAATCTTAAACTAGATTTGGGTACTAGGTGCCTTACAAAATAACAACTTACTAATAGTGCAAAGAAGAATATATTGAGCCCTAGCCGGTTTGGCTCAGTGGATAGAGCGATGGCCTGTGGACTGAAGGGTCCCGGGTTCGATTCCGGTCAAGGGCACATGCCCATGTTGTGGGCTCGATCCCCAATAGGGGGTGTGCAGGAAGCAGCCTATCAGTTTTAGCTAGGGTGGAGGAAGGAATTTTATTTTCTTTTGTTTGTGCATTTGTTAAAAATAGCACTGCAGTTTTTAAAGTATTTTATGTATATTTTAGGAAAAAACAAATAAGTAAATTAATTAGGAACTAAGATTTTCATTGTAAAAGCAAAGAGATACAAATATGATACCAAATAAATTATTTAAAAACCTCTATAGAGATACATCACAGACTAAATAACTCTGAGTGCCATAGAGGAGATTCCTGTTCATTCTTTAGGTAGCATTAAGGAAAGAGCTAAAGATACTTCAAACTATAAACATATGGATACACTTAAAATGAACAAAGGTCTGGGAAAAATGTGTAATGTGATTGCAGTGTTAATGATAAATAATTTGAATTTTAGCATTTTAGTGTTTTTAGGACTTTTTGTGCAATTCTAAAGTTGCATTAGTGTTTACGTTTTATAACTAAACTTTATTTTTATGAAAATGATATTAAGATGAATAGTCAACTGGCGATAAAATTTATGTACAAAATGTTTAAAGTATATTTATTCACTGTTTTTTCTTTTATTCTAGTTACTCTTTCTGGAAATGGAGAAAATGGTAAGACACTTTTAGTCTCAGTTTAAGTAGACTTCTTATGGTATCATAATTGCAACCTTCCTCCTTTTTATTTAGTGATGACTATTTGTGCTTTTATTTTTAGAAAGACAATATATATATTTTTAGCTTAAGTAACTAAAATGAGATGTAATACTGGGTTTATTTCTATACATTCAATATATTCTTTTTTTTTTTTAAATATATGTTTATTGATTTCAGAGAGGAAGAGAGAGGGAGAGAGAGATATAAACATCAATGATGAGAGAATCATTGATCGGCTGCTTCCTGCACACCCCCTATTGGGGATCGAGCCCACAACATGGGCATGTGCCCTTGACCGGAATCGAACCCGGGACCCTTCAGTCCACAGGCCATCGCTCTATCCACTGAGCCAAACCGGCTAGGGCTCAATATATTCTTCTTTGCACTATTAGTAAGTTGTTATTTTGTAAGGCACCTAGTACCCAAACTTCTTTGGTATACTTATATATTTCTGCCTTGTATAGACTTTAGAATTCTATAGTAATAGTTTAGATATTTAATATCAGTTTTAGCTAGGGTGGAGGAAGAAATTTTATTTTCTTTTGTTTGTGCATTTGTTAAAAATAGCACTGACAATTAGTTAAATAGGCAGACTGTAAAAATGAAGATTGCTAGTTCATTTTGAAAGGGAATTAAAGTTTTTATAATGACTAGTCAATGACAATATTTTGAGAAAAATATTTGCTCAAAATTCACTGAGATAAAATAAATTTTTCTATCTATTGATCAAATTTCAAAATAAAATTTGATTTGAGATATGGAAATCCAGAGGATTTCTACAACAGTTGAATAGTTAGAAATTAATATTTATCCTTATTACTGGAAATAATTAGGCATTCATTATGTAAATCTCAAGTTACCTTTGAATCTGGTTTCTCATTAACAGAAGAAACTCAATCTTGGTAGGCATGCTTTTCTTCCTTTAAATCAGTACTGTTTTCCATATGTTGAATACGCACATACAGAATGCAGAGAATTTCTGAAATTCTTACAACAGAATTTTAAACTTGTATCATTATTTCTCATTATTTCTTGGGGCTATTTTCCCCATGTCTTCCAAAGAGTGTTTTGATGATGTTTTTTGTTTGCTTATTAGTCTTTAATTCAGTTATAGGTGATATTTAAATCAGATATTTTGATTTATAGGTTCAGTTTTTCTTTCAGCTTTGATTTAATTTGCTTAGGTAACTTTTACTTTATATATTTCTTCCAGCATATATATGACCAGAAGTTTGTTATTAGCAATCAAATTGATTCAAACTTACTTAAAAGCAATATTTTTTATTCTTTACATCATATTTTTTTAAATATATTTTTATTGATTTCAGAGAGGAAGGGAGAGGGAGAGAGAGAAACATCAATGATGAGAGAGAATCATCTATCGACTGCCTCCTGCACTCCCCCTACTGGGGATCGAGCCCACACCCAGGTATGTGCCCTGACTGGGAACCGAATCATGACCTCCTGGATCAGGGGTCCTCAAACTTTTTAAACAGGGGGCCAGTTCACTGTCCCTCAGACCGTTGGAGGGCCGGACTATAGTTTAAAAAAAAACTATGAACAATTCTATGCACACTGCACATATCTTATTTTGAAGTAAAAAAACAAAACAGGAACAAATACAATATTTGTATTTGCATGTGGCCCGAGGGCTGTAGTTTGAGGACCCCTGTCCTGGATCATAGGTTGATGCTCAACCACTGAGCTACACTAGCCAGGCTGCATCATAATTTTGATGCTGGAGGGGCAAGTCCCTAGTGGCAACTCGAACCCAGAGCCAAGAGGTATTTGGGCTTGGAGCAGAAAAGAATTCAAGACTAGAGCCAGAGAAGAGGTTAAAGTGGAAAAGCAGGTTTTATTGAGCAGAGGGGACAAGCAAGAAAAGCCACTCTACTGGACTCTCCTCACCAAAGAAGGAAGATAGATCCCAACCATCTCTACAGGTTGACTTACATCTGTTTGTAGTTTCTATGGAAAATTGCTGGTATGGGGAAATAGAGAGTGGGAAAAGGTTGAGAATAACTCTGACCTTTACAAGGTATATTTTGTGGCATTGTGTTTTCCCTTTATGGCAGTGGTTCTCAACCTTCCTAATGCCGCGACCCTTTAATACAGTTCCTCATGTTGTGGTGACCCCCAATTTCATTGTTACAAATTGAACATAATTAAAGCATAGTGATTAATCACAAAAACAATATGTAATTATATATGTGTTTTCCGATGGTCTTAGGCGACCACTGTGAAAGGGTCGTTCGACCCCCAAAGGGGTCGCGACCCACAGGTTGAGAACCACTGCTTTATGGTATGGGTAAATGATAAGGTATGGGTGAGTAGCTGTTTATCAATCTTCTCAGGAATTTTCTTTGTCCAGAGGCTCTTCATGATCTGCTTGCATCTCCAGTCAGCTGAGTTTCATGTCAGACAGCACGTAGCAGGCCCCTGACTTAACTTTGACTTTAGTTAATTTATATAGCTCTCATGCCCCTTTCCTATATCAACTTGATAATAATAATGATCTGTTAAGTACTTACTATATTACCGGCATTATGCTGAGAGATATATTTTACCTGTTTTGTAACTGAGGGTTACAGTTTTTAAAAGCAAAAGCCATTTTGTTTTTGTTCTTATGGAGAGCTGAAATATTCTAAAAATATGTTAAATGTTTTTTAACATATTTCTGGAGTATATTGTTTTATATTTTGGCCGTAGTGTAAGTAACTAAATGACCAAGTTTAAAGTAATTCTAGGTTACCATTTATTTCAAAGCTATATGATATTATGTAGATGAGGATTAATAGACTTGATTGAATATCAGGCCAGGCAAAAGTATAAATCAGTGAAGTGAGTTAAGAAGTTGACAGTTGGTATAACAGTAGGAGACTGAGCTCCAGCATGCTTTTCCAAAGGAAAAAAACAAGTAAAGAAATTGTATTGAATCCACTGGGTAGAACACTGGAGGGAACAGAGATTATACAAAGTACCGATTTTGAGAATCCAGAATTTTCAATGAGGATTACAATCAGTTTTAATGGAAGTGAAAATAAGGCAAATTTGAACATAAGAGGAGGTAGTGGTATCTGTCCTGGCGCCCAGCACATTTGGTTGTGCCCCAGGGGGTCCAGAAAAAGGGAAGGTACAAGTTACCCAGACACTTCAAGAGTATGTTATCATAGATGCAAAAAGACAGATAGGCTCAGTTAAGGTAAAGTTTGACCTTGTCAGTGAAGATACAGGCCTAGGACATAACTGCCCACCATAACTGCTTTTAGTTAAAGTTTAATTTCAGACCATCTTTTGTGGTTACTTCAGGTCTCTGAGTTGACAATTTTTTATTTTATTTTAAAAGAAACTTTTAAAACCAAAAACATAAGGAAAAATAACCTCAGACCAAAGGAAGAACAGGATTTATTATGTGCCAGGCATTGTCGTGTTTTGCATTTATTATATTAGCTCATAAATATTAAGCAACTAACTTTAATGAATCTAGTGGTTTATTGAAGTCTGAGCAAATTATTTGGGGAGTAGGGTATGAAGGGGTAATGAATTCATAAGGTAATGGAGAAGGTTTTTGTGGAAGAAGTAGTATTTGATCTGAAATTTAAAATGGGTAGAACAAACTTTTTAAAAAATATATTTCTATTGATTTTAGTGAGAGAGGAAGGGAGAGGGATAGAGAGATAAAAACATCGATGAGAGAGAAACACCGATTGGCTGCCTCCTGCACATCCTCTACTGGGGATTGAACCCGAAACCCGGGCATGTGCCCTGACCGGGAATTGAACCAGTGATCACTTGGTTCATGGGTCAACGTTCAATGAGTGAGTCACACAGGTTGGGCATACTTGTGTTTTTTAGTGGGTTTGTGATGTTGAATTCTAAACTTAGAATTTAAGTACCTGGTAGATAGTTCTTGCTTCTTGTGGAAATCATTCTCACTTCTTCCAAATAGAAAACTACAGAACCCAACAGTGAGTTAATATTTGGAGATAAAGATGTTGTAGTCTTACACTAATTTATTTGGGAAAGAATTATGACAGAAATTCAAAGTGGCTGAAATTTTTGATTACCCTATGTTGAAAGGAGAATGAAATTTAGGATATCTTTCTGAACAATCCAAGAATTAAATTTTCTAATGTACTGATTATTTGCTGTGTTATGAACTTCCTTTATTTTCAGTTCATAGTAAATGTTCATAGTAATGGAACATTTATTTAATATTCATAGCAATGGATTTAATGTTCATATTAATGGAATCTGGTTTAAGTCATTGAAAATCTAACTTTTAGAAGAGCTTGAAATGCAACCAGTGAAAGAGGTGTTTCAACTTATATCTTCAGCAACTCAATAAAATCAAATCTCATCTCAGACTAATATTACAGAAACTATAAATCATGCTCTTAAATACAGAATGCTCCTTCATATCTGTAATATTACATCATGCAGATAAAGGACTTTATATATTTTATATCTTTAGTGTGTTATATTTATTTTTTATTAGGTTAAACCTCCTGACCCTAAATATTGTGTTTTAATGTAATGCTTTTTCCTGTTTTCACCAGGATTCAATGAAATATTATTTGTTTTTATTTACCAGGAAAGGCCGTTGTTTACCTTGTGGCTTTTCATCTGTTCTTTGTTATGTTTGTATGGTCCTATTGGATGACAATTTTCACCTCTCCCGCTTCCCCCTCCAAAGAGGTAAATTTAATGTTGGTAAATTGCCAAATGCTGTAACTATGGAAATATTTTCCCTGTGTTACCTTTGTTAAAGCTTTATTATATGGTGCATTTGTTCTGTTTCCATTCATGGATCCTGCTTGGTAATTCTGCATTGTGGATGACTCATAAGCCTATTCTCAGATACAACTCTACTGACATAGCATAGTTAAAGATTAATGATGTGTTAAAGTTTAGCTGTACTTATATTCTTCTGCCATGTTATATTTTCTTAAAGACATACTTATGTTACTGGAGTAAAAAAATCTTAAGGGACAGAATGAAGTTAGAAAAGTAGGTTTTATTTTTAGAAATCTTTTAACATATTTCTCGGGTCTGAATGAGTATGCTACAACTAAAGAGTTGATTTGATTGTGGGAATAAATTGTCTAGGGCAGTGGTTCTCAACCTTCCTAATGCCGCGACCCTTTAATACAGTTCCTCATGTTGTGGTGACCCCCAACCATAAAATTATTTTCGTTGCTACTTCATAACTGTAATTGTGCTACTGTTATGAATCGTAATGTAAATATCTGATATGCAGGATGTATTTTCATTGTTACAAATTGAACATAATTAAAGCATAGTGATTAATCACAAAAACAATATGTAATTATATATGTGTTTTCCGATGGTCTTAGGCGACCCCTGTGAAAGGGTCGTTCGACCGCCAAAGGGGTCGCAACCCATAGGTTGAGAACCGCTGGTCTAGGGTATTGCTTGTTACACCTTAATTTGGCTGGTGTTTCTTCTAGTTGAAGGTTCTATCTGGAAAATAATGTGAGTGAACGTTTACATAGAGTAAGTTTCAAGACCAGTGTCTCTCTCTTGCCTTGATATCGCCTGAATTCACCTTTACCTGTAATTTAATATAGCTAGATGTTTAATATATTCCCTAGAGTTAGGATCGTCTGAGTTTGGTTTTTCTGCTGTAACATATTACTTAATGAATCTGAGCCTTAGTTTCTCATTGGAAAATGAAGTTAATAATAATGCCTGTCTCTGTAGGATGTTTTTGTGAGAATTAAATGAGATTCACTCATGTAAAGCTTTTGATATAGTACCTGCCACATGATTAACACTCAGATATTAGCTGATGATGACAATGTAATTATTTCTCTTCATAATTCTTTAAATTTATAGACCAGATGTTTAAAATGATCAACTTCCACTTAACTTTTTATAGAATAATATATATGCAGAAAAATATACATACCATAAGTGTACACTTGATGAATTTTCACAAACTAAACACACTTGAGTGACCACCACCCAGGTAAGAAGCAGAACATTACCAGCTTCCCGTAGCTTCATGCTCCCTTTCACTAACCCACTTCATGGGAAGCCACTCCAGTAGCACTGATTAGTTTTGCCTAGTATTTCACATAGATGGGGTCATACAGGACATATACTTTGTGTGTGGCTTCTTTCATTAACATCCTATTTGTGAGATTTGTTCGTACTGTTGTATACAATTGTGGGAAATTCATTCTCATTATTTAGTATTTAGTTGTGGTCTATAACACAATTTATATACCTCGTCTGCTGTTGATGGGTACAGATGTTTGGGTAGCTTCCAGTTTAAGGTTACTACAAATAGTGCTGCTGTGAACATTCTAGTGCATGGACAAATGCATATACATACACACATACATATGTGCATACATATATAGTTCTTTTGGGTAGATGCATAGGAATAGAATTGCTGGATCATAAGTTATATATACATTCGTCATTAGTAGATAATGCCAATTTTTTTTGTCCATTTTCTTATTGTGTGCTTTTGTTTTAAGGGGTATTATAAAACATTAATAAAACAGTGTTTCTTCAAGTACATTCTTCAGACATTGGTAATAGTCGACCCTTAGATTTATGCCATCCATATCTAAATCTCTTAAGTTGAGAAAAGGGCCTGATTTTATTTAATCAATCACTTGTCGTGATGGCTGTTGAAACATAGCATGCATGAGAATTTAGTTCTCATTATGGAAAATAAAAATTAGAATAAGAAAAAGCAATTGGTAATACTTTTAAGAAGCAGTATAGTATAGAGGTTAAGAACTCAGACTAGCTCCAGACTGCCCAGGTTCAACTCTTATCTCTGCTACTGAGCAGTTGTGTGATGGCAGAGACTTTGCTTAGCTGTCTGTAGCTCAGACCTCTCCCCTGTAAAATGAGGATGACAGTACTACATACCTATGGGATTGTTTTAAGGGTTGAATCAAGTAATATATGTGATTAATAAATGTATAGTAATATATACTGAGTGGCCAGATTATTATGACCACCTGACGTTTGTAGGCAAATTAGCTATAATTTCGCGCTGAAGTTGCTAGAGGGCCAGACCATTATAAACGTCAGAAAAGCACAACATACCTAAGTATTGTTGCTGATCAAGTTCATCCTATCATGTTGATGGCGTATCCCAATGGAGATGGCTTCTTCCAACAGGACAATGCACCATGCCACGGTGCTCGTATTGTGCAGGAGTGCTTTCAAGAACATGAGGGAGACTTTACCTTGCTTGGATGGCCCCCATAATCACCAGATCTCAATCCAATTGAGCATTTGTGGGACGAAGTTAAAAGAGCCATCAGGCAGCTGGTTCCACAACCATCAAATCTCACAGAACTGGACAGTGCTATTCATCAGGCCTGGTGTCAGATTCCTCACATCACCTTTCAACATCTCGTGGAGTCAATGCCAAGAAGAATCGCTGCAGTATTTATTGAAGGCAAAAGGGTGGCCAACGAAATACTGCTGGGGTGGTCATAATAATCTGGCCGGTCATAATAATATGGCCACTCAGTGTATAATTAATACTATACTAGTAAAGTGCTTCAAAGAATGCCTAGGACACAATAAGTGTCATCTAAATGCCATTATCTTCTTTTCTATTGGTTGTTTTTGGCACCCATTTGGCCTTCTGGCCAGGGCTTAAGCTTTTATATCCACTGCTTCCCTATTTCCACAAGTTTAGCTGCCTGTCCAATTATGCATCCAGTGTCCCTGCTTCGCACATCCTGCCTTCCTTGTCATGACTCTATTATCTAGTATTGTAATTGGTGTTTTACTTGTTTGTATTACCCTATGGGTGCAATGTGCCAAAAACAACCAACAGAAACGAAGATAATGGCATTTAGTTGGCACTTAGTATGTCCTTAGCATTCTTGAAAGTACTTTATAGTATTAACTAGTAGCCCGGTGCACGAAATTCATGCACATTAAAAGGGAGTTAATTGCCCTAACTGGTTTGGCTCAGTGGATAGAGCATCAGCCTTCGGACTCAAGGGTCCCGGGTTCAATTCCGGTCAAGGGCATGTACCTTGGTTGTGGGCACATCCCCAGTGGGGAGTGTGCAGGAGGCAGCTGATCGATGTTTCTCTCTCATCGATGTTTCTAACTCTCTATCCCTCTTCCTTCCTCTCTGTAAAAAATCAATAAAATATATTTTTTAAAAAGCCAAAGAATTCTGGGTGTTAATTTTGTACCCTGCTGCATTACCAAATTTATTTATTAAGTCTAGTAGTTTTTTTGATGAAGTCTTTGGGGTTTTCTATATACAATATCATGTCATCTGCGAATATGACAGTTTTACGTCTTCTTTTCCAATGTGGATGCCTTTTATTTCTTCTTCTTGTCTGACTGCTTTGGCTAGCACTTCCAGTACTATGTCGAACATGAGTGGTGAGAGTGGGCATCCCTGTCTTGTTCCTGTTCTTAGGGGAAATGGATTTGGTTTTTGCCCATTGAGTATGATGTTGGCTGTAGGTTTGTCATATAAGGCTTTAAATATTTTGATTTATGATCCCTCTACTCCCACTTTGCTGAGAGTTTTTATCAAGAAAGGGTGTTGGATTTTGTGAAATGCTTTTCCGCATCAATTGATATGTGATTTTTATCTCTCAATTTGTTTATGTGATGTATCACATCTATTGATTTGTGGATATTGTACCATCCTTGCATCTCTGGAATAAATCCCACTTGGTCATGCTGTATGATCTTTCTAATGTAATGCTGGATCCAATTTCCTAGAATTTTGTTGAGGATTATAGCATCTATGTTCATCAAGGATATTTGCCTGTAGTTCTTTCTTTGTGGTGTCTTTATCTAGTTTTGAAATTAGGGTAATACTGGCTTCATTAGAAAGAGCTTGGAAGTGTGCCTTTCTCTTGAATTTTTTGGAATAGTCTGAGGAGGATAGGTTTTAATTCTTCTTTAAATGTTTGGTAAAAGTCCCCTGTGAAGCCTGTTCGGACCAGGGCTTTGTTTGCTGGAAGATTTTTGATTACCACTTCAATTTTTTCAGTAATTATTGCCCTATTCAGGGTTTTTTATTATTCCTGATTGAGTGTTGTAAGGTTGTATTTTTCTAAGAATATGTCCATTTTGTCTAGGTTGTCCAGTTTGTTGGAATTGCGTTGTTCATAGTATTATTTCATAATCCTTTGTATTTCTGTGGGGTCGGTTGTTACTTCACTTCTTTCATTTCTAATTTTGTTTATCTGGGTCCTCTCTCTTTGCTTCTTGGTGAGCCTGGAAAAAAATGTAAGCTTGAACCTATGGTCCGAACACGTGGGTGGCCCCATGTGCCTGAGTGATGTAGGCTTGATAGAGTTCAGGTGCATGTAGTTGAGTAGGATTGAAACCCAGGAGAATGTTGTAAACATCTTGGTCACGCCCTTACTTTGCCTCGTAGCATCTGCTATAAAATAAGGGCATGTCTCTCAGAGAAGCAGCGTCCCACGGAGACCCAGCTTTCATTCTCTTGTCTGTCTTTTCTAAGCCTTTCAACCGCCCCCACTTAGGTTCACCCTTGGCTGTGCCGGTGTGGCACACTTTAGAAAGATAATGCCTCCACGCTCCCAGGGCGGGTTCCTGCCTCAAATCCCACCCTTACAGGAAACAGCTCTGGGAAACAGCTTGGGAGAGGGCGCAGCTGTTGCCAAGACAACCCCTGCAGGACTGACTTCCTTCCACTTGGTCGAGGCGGTTCTGGACATGATGAACACCACCCAGGGTTTTTATAAAAGTAGGTTATATATTACTATACATTTATTAATCACATATATTAACTTTCAGCTTTTTGAGGATGGGGTCATTTCCCCACTTTTACCGCATAGTGGGTGTTCAGTAAGTACTGAATGATTGAATTATTAAATCATTAAGGGCCAGCTAAGCTGCCTTAACAACCAAAGACAGGAACTTAAGGTTCTCTTTCTAAATAAGAGTAGTGTGCTGACTGAGATACTTTATAAGTAATTACCAAGCTGTAAGACAGAGCTAATGTAACTGTGCTCAAAGGGCTCTTCAAGCTCAGAGGTTAGAGCAACAATTAGAGATCAAAATCTAGAGGAATTGATTGGGTCTAAAAAAATACATTTTTAGGAAAACTAAGTTATAACTATGGGTATTTTTTCAGTTTTTCAGTCAGCATGAACTTACTGAGTATTTACTGTTTGTAAGACTGGTAGGCAATGGGAATAAAAAAAGACAGATAGGGGCTTTACATTTAAAGGGAAAGACAGATGATAAGTAAACAAATAATGATAAATTGTGATAAATTTTAAAAAAGGAACATGATGTGGTAGAGCATAACAATAAAAGCTATTAGAAAAAAAGCTATTTTAGATAGTATGGTCAAAGAAGTCTTCTCTGAAGAAGTGCCATTTAAGCAGAGACCTTTATGAATATCTCTTTCACTAAAGTATAAGGTTCTTGAAGGAAGAATCTTTGTGTTTTTTTAAAAATATATTTTATTGACTTCAGAGAGGAAGGGAGAGGGAAGGAGAGATAGAAACATCAATGATGAGAGAGAATCATTGATCAGCTACCTCCTGCATGCCCCACACGGGATTGAGCCTGCAACCTGGGCATGTGCCCTGACCAGGAATCCAATCATGACCTCCTGGTTCATAGGACGATGATCAACTGCTGAGCCACGCCAGCCAGGCAAGAATCTTCATTGTTTATTGCTGTGTCCTCATTAGCTACAGTCAGACCTAGTGTATAATGGACAGATTGCTAAATACTAGAATGAATGAATGAATGAATGAATGAATGAATGAATGATGAATGGTGAGGAGGAGGCAGCATATGAAGAGCTGATAGGTGTCCTGCTGTGTATGGCTAAGTGGTTAGAGTGTCAGTCTGTGCACTGAAGGGTGGTAGGTTTGATTCCCATATCTGGGTTGCAGGTTCAATCCCTGGCCCTGGTCAGAGCGCATGCGGGAGGCAACCAATCAGTGTTTCTCCCACATTGATGTTTCCCTCCCTCCCTCCCTCCCCCTCTCTCTAAAAATCAATGGAAAAAATATCCTCAAGTGAGGATTAACAACAAAAAGAGCTGGTAGGCAACTTTGTTTCTGTTCATCTTTCTAAAAAGAAAATATCTTTCCATCACTTCTCTGGCAACACTTCAGAGTTTGTCAGCTACAAAATGAAGTTCCTGCTCATTTGCATGGTATACAAAATGCTTCATAAACTAAAATCTTACCAACTTCATCTCCATTGCTTCTTCCTGGAACTCTGTACTCAAGTAATATATTACCCTGAACACACTATTGTCACATCTTCGTACTTCTATACCTTGTTCTTTTTGCCAGGATTCTCTTTCTCTGTCTTCTGGAAAGATTCCTGTTAATCTTTCAAAACCCAGGTTAGATACCACTTCTTCCAGGAAACTTTCATTGACAGCTCCCACCCCCAAAGGAGCTTTTAGCTTACCTTGTAAAGTTAATGTTGTATTTGTTATGCTGATTTGTAATTTGCAGTTCTCTGTTTACATGGATAACATTTCTACTAGACTTGCCTTAGCTGGTTTGGCTCAGTGGATAGAGCGTTGGCCTGCAGACCAAAGGGTCCCAGATTCGATTCTGGTCAAGGGCACATACCTGGGTTATGGGCTCGATCGCCAGTAGGGGGCATGCAGGAGGCAAATCAATGATTCTTTCTCATCATTGATGTTTCTATCTCTCCCTCTCCCTCTCTGAAATCAATAAAAATATATATTTTTTTAAAAAATATTAGCTGGGGCGGAAGTGGGGAGGCGCTCGGAGGAGTGGGACCATCCCGTGCCAGGAAGGGCAGGGGTGAGAGCGCATAGCACCCCCCTCAGCAGTCCTTCGCCACCTATCGCTCGCACTCTGAGTGCCCAGCAGCCCACTTGCCAGGGGAAGGAGCACAGCACAGCAGGCGGGAGGCTTCCACTCACTCCTCTGGTGCCATGACTGGGCGGAGCTGCTGTGTTGCTCCGGAGAGGCGGAAGCCCGGAGGCGCCCAGAGAATGTGGGACCAGCCCTAAGCGAGTCAAGAGACTGAGGGCGGGGCTTGAAGCGGCCAGAGACGGCCAGAGGGTTTGGGGGCTGGGCCAGGCACGCTAGAGCTCTGCGTGGAGAAGTTCGGGTGTCAAGGCAGGGTGGCAAGGCAGGGTGGCGTCGTGCGATTTCAAATCGTGTGCTGGGCTCCTAGTTAAAGAAATAAAGGTTCTATGTGGTTACAATTTTCACTTCCCTAACAACTGTGCAAGCTTGAATCCCCATAATAAATCCCTCAATCCATTTCAAAAAAAAAAAAAAAAAAGAAACATTTTTACTAGACTTTATGAATGTACTTTTGAAGGCAAGGTGTATATTTTTAGTCTTTGGACCCCTAATAACTGGGACAGTGCCACACTCTTTCTTGGTATTTAATGTATATTTAAATTAAAACTGTCTGAACACCGAACCGAAAATGATATTTCATAGTTTGAATTATGTTCAGTAGTTTTTAATGGAAAATAGACTTCTAGTAATAATTTCAAAACACTAATTCATTTTAAATTTTGTTTTATTCCATTCCTCATCTAAAATTTGGGCATTTCTTGAGATTTTCATTTGGTGTTAGTTTTCATAATTTATAACCTTAATTCTTAAGGAAAAATAATTATGTTAAGGCCTGGAATACTATGATAGGCTACAGATAGGACAGCCCAGGGAAATTTGTTCAGATTTCACAAGGAAACTAAAATTTGGTTAGAACATCTCCTATCCAGATACGTATTTAAGGTCATGTTACCGGCATTGGAGTTTTTGGGTTCCCCAAGATAGAAATCAAGAAGAACCCCCAGAGAAACTTCCAGACAGGTTTTTAAAAAATAGCTTTTTATTTTTAGATTATAGTTGATGTACAATAGCATATTAGTTTAAGGCAAGCATGTCAAAGTCGCAGCCCATATGCCTCATTTATTTGGCCCGTGTTAGCCTTTGAGTTTGACATGCTTGGTTCAAGGTATGTAGCCCAGTGATTAGACATTTATATAACTAATAAATCTAGTTACTCACCTGGCACCATACATAGTTATTACAGTTTTATTTACTATACTAGAGGCCTGGTGCACAAAAATAGTGCATTGGTAGGGTCCCTAGGCCTGGCCGGCAATCAGGGCTGATCTGTGGGGCAGCTGGCGGGGCCATTGGTGTCCCCGCTTGCACCCACCTGGGCCTGATGCCACCCGCTCGCTGATCGCCCCCACTCACACCTGCCTTGGCCTGGCACTGCCCGCTCACCTGCTCCACCATCCCTCCACGGTCCAGCTCTCATCAGGGCCCATTGGGGCCAGCAGCGCCTCCACTGCTGCCCACTGCCAGCGCCGCGTTGCTGATGCCCGCCATGTTCCACGCCGCCCCCCGGTGGTCAGCGCATATCTAACTCCCCGTCCGTCAAACTCCTGCCCATGGGGACAACTTGCATATTAGCCTTTTATTATATAGGATTCCCTATGCTGTACTTTACATCCCTGTAACTATTCTGTAACTACCATTTTGTACATCTTAATCCTTTACCTTTTTTACCAATTTCCTCAACCCTCCTCCCAACTGGCAGTCATCAAAATATTCTCTGTATGTGTGACTTTGTTTCTGTTCTTCTTGTTCATTTAACTTGTTTTTTTAGATTCCATATATAAGGGAAATCATATGGCACTTGTCTTTCTCTGTCTGACTTATCTCACTCAGCACAATTTCCTCTAGGTCCATCCATGTTGTTGCAGATGACTGGATTTCATTCTTTATTATAGCTGAGTCATATTCCATTGTATGTATGCATCACTTCTTTATTCATTCATCTTTTTTTATGTTTTTATTGATTTAAGAGAGAGGAAGGAAGAGGGAGAGATAGAAATATTAATAATGAGAATCATCTATCAGCTATATCCTACATGCCCCCTACTGGGGATCGAGCCCCCAACTCAGGAATAGAATCATGTGCCGTGACCAGGAATAGAACCATGACTTCTTGATTTATGGGTCAACCCTCAACCACTGAGTCACACCGGCAGTGCTCCATTCATCTATTGATGGACACTTAGGTTGTTTCCATATCTTGGTTATTGTAAATAATGCTACAGTGAACATATGGATGTACAGTATATGTTGTTGTTATTAATCCTCACTGGAGGATATGCTTAAAGAGAGAAAGGGGGAGGGAGAGAGAGAAAGAGAGAAACATCTATCAGTTGTGTTCTGCATATACCCCAATCAGGGATTGAACTCACTATCCAGGTATGTGCCCTGACTGGGAATCAACCAACAACCTCTCGGTTCACAGGACAGCACTCAACCAACTGAGCCACTCCGGCAGGGCTATATACTGGGTGTACCAGTTAATCGGATTTTTTTCAATAGCTGGAGTTAACATATGTTGATATATATGCGATTTGATATGTATGCTATTTTGTTGTATTGACAACAAGCTCCAAAGCTTTATCTGTCAAATTTGCTGAAGGTGTTAACATCATAGATATTTTTACGCTTAAAAATGTCAAATTTTGTGCCCAAAAAAAAAGCATTTGCGGGAAGTTTTAATTCAATATTTTGAAGAAAAGTGCTGCTGAATACTTTGGGAAGCTTATGGTGAACATGCTCCATCTCAAGATACTTGTGAACGCTGGTTTAAACGCTTTAAAAGTGATGAGTTCGATGTGAAAGACAAAGAACATCCAGGTCAACCGAAAAAGTTTGAAGACCAACAATTATAAACATTATTGGATGAAGATGCATGTCAAACTCAAAAAAACAACTTGCAGAAAGATTAAACGTTGCTCAGCATACCATTTCCGATCGTTTATAAGCAATGGGAAAGATTTAAAAGGAAGGAAAATGGGTCCCACATCAACTGAACGAAAGACAAATGGAAAACTGAAAAGTCACCAGTAAAATGTTGCTTCAATGGCACAAAAGAAAGTCTTTTTTGCATCGAATTGTGACTGGCGATGAAAAGTGGATTTATTTTGAGAATCCTAAATGCACAAAATCCTGGGTTGATCCAGGTCAACCATCAACATCGACTGCAAGGCCAAATCGCTTCGGAAAGAAGACAATGCTCTGCGTTTGGTGGGATCAGGAAGGTGTGGTATATTATGAGCTTCTAAAACCAGGTGAACCCGTTAATACTGATCACTACTGACAACAAATAATCAATTTGAACCACGCTTTGATCGTGAAACGACCAGAATGGGCCAGAAGACATGGCAAAGTAATTTTGCTTCATGATAATGCACCATCACACACTTCAAAACCAGTTGAAAGACATATTAAAAGATCTTGCCTGGGAAGTATTAACCCACCCGCTGTATTCACCAGACCTTGCTCCTTCAGATTACCACTTGTTCTGATCAATGGCACACGCACTTTCTGAGCAGCACTTCAAAACGTGGAAAATTGGATCTCTGAATGGTTTGCCTCAAAACAAGAAAAGTTATATTGGGATGGTATCCACAAATTACCTGAAAGGTGGGGGAAATGTGTAACTAGTGATGAACATTACTTTGAATAAAGCACTTTTGATGTTTCTCTTGAAATTATTGTGTGTTTTTTATTACAAAATCCACCATTATTAACCAGTACACCTAGTATTTATTTTTTTAGTTTTTGGATAAATACCTAGAAGTGGAATTGCTGGGTCCTTTCTTGCTTCTAGTTACAGCCTTTGTTTTAAAGTCTGTTTTGTTGCCATGGATGGGTGGCTCAGTTAGTTGGAGTATCGTTCCATGCACCAAAAGGTTGCAGGTTCAGTTCCCAGTCAGGGCATATTTCCTAGGTATGCACATACCTAGGTTACGGGGAGTGTATAGAAGGCAATTAATGATCAATGTTTCTCTCTCACATCAATGTTTCTCTCTCCCCCCCCCCTCTTTAAAAATAATCAATAGAAACATATCCTTGGGTGAGGATCAAAAATAAATAAATTTTAAAAAATAAAAATAAAGTCTGTTTTGTCTGGTATAAGTATTGCTACCCCACCTTCCCCCCCCCCTTTCCATTTTCATAAAATATCTTTTTCCATCCCTTTACTTTCAGTCTGTGTGTGTCAAAATATCTTTTTCCATCCCTCTAAGTTTGTGTGTCTTTCAGTCTGAAACAAGTCTCTTGTAGACAACATGTAAGGATTTTGTTTTATTATCCATTCAGCCACCATATGTCTTTTGAATGGAACATTTACTCCATTTGCATCATAGATATGAGTTTTTGCCATGTTATTATTCCTATTTTCTATCTTTCTCCTTCTTCTTAAAGAAGACATTTCTTGTTATACTGGTTTGGTGGTGATGAACTCCTTTAGCTTTTTCTTGTCCCAGAAGCTCTTTATTTGTACTTCAATTCTAAATTATAGTATTGCTGGGTAGAGTAATCTTGGTTGTAGGTCCTTGCTTTTCATCACTTTAAATATTTCTTGCCACTTTCTAATGGCCTGTAAAGTTTCTGTTGAGAAATCAGCCAACAGTCTTATGGACACTCCCTTGTAGATAACTAACTGTCTTTGGCTGCTTTTTAGATTCTCTCTCTATCTTTAACCTTTGGTATTTTAATTATGATGTGTCTTGGTATGGGCCTCTTTGGGTTCATCTTGTTTGGAACTCTTACCGGATTAGGGAAGTTTTCTGATATTATTTTTTCAAGCAAGTCTTCAATTCCTTGCTCTCTTCTCCTTCTGGTATCCCCCTGATGCAAATGTCAGTACACTTAAAGCTGCCCCAGAGGCTCCGTACACTATGCTCTCTCTCTCTCTTTTTAATATATTTTTATTGATTTCAGAGAGGAAGAGGGAGGTAGACAGAGATAGAAATATCAATGATGACAGAGAATCATTGATTGGCTGCCTCTTGCACACCCCCTACTGGGGATCGAGCCTGCAACCCAGGCATATGCCCTTGACTGGAATCGAACCCGGCACCCTTCAATCCCTAGGCTGACGCTCTATTCACTGAGCCAAACCAGCTAGGGCTATGCTCTCTTTTTTTGGATTCTTTCTTTGTGCTGTTCTGATTGGGTATTTTTTGCTTCCTTATATTCCAAATCAGTGATTTGATTCTTGGCTTCATCTACTCTACTATTGATTGATTCCCTTTCAATTATTCTTCATTTTATTTTATTTTTTTATTTTATTTTTTTGACCAGCATTTGAAAAGAATACTTTATTTTTTTTTTGTTTTTTTTTTAAATCTTTATTGTTCAGATTACATTTGTTCCTCTTCCCCCCCCCCTCCCCATAACTCCTCTCCTCCCAGTTCCCGCCCCACCCTCCGCCCTCATTCCCCACCCACTGTCCTCACCCATAGGTGCATGATTTTTGTCCAGTCTCTTCCCGCATCTCCCATTCCCCTTTCCCCCCCAAGAATAGTCAGTCCATTCCCTTTCTATGTCCCTGATTCATTATAATCACCAGTTCATTCTGTACATCAGATTATTTATTCACTTGATTCTTAGATTCACTTGTTGATAGATGCATGTTTGTTGTTCACAATTTGTATCTTTACCTTTTTCTTCTTCCTCCTCTTAAAGGATACCTTTCAGCATTTCGTATAATACTGGTTTAGTGGTGATGAACTCCTTTAGCTTTTCCTTATCTGTGAAGCTCTTTATCTGACCTTCAATTCTGAATGATAGCTTTGCTGGATAAAGTAATCTTGGTTGTAGGTTCTTGCTATTCATCACTTTGAATATTTCTTGCCACTCCCTTCTGGCCTGCAAAGTTTCTGTTGAGAAATCAGCTGACAGTCGTATGGGTATTCCCTTGTAGGTAATTGAGTCTCTTTCTCTTGCTGCTTTTAAGATTCTCTCTTTGTCTTTTGCTCTTGGCATTTTAATTATGATGTGTCTTGGTGTGGTCCTCTTTGGATTCCTTTTGTTTGGGGTTCTCTGCGCTTCCTGGACTTGTAAGTCTATTTCTTTCACCAGGTAGGGGAAGTTTTCTGCCATTATTTCTTCAAATAGGTTTTCAATATCTTGCTCTCTCTCATCTTCTGGCACCCCTATTATTCTGATGTTGGTACGCTTGAAGCTGTCCCAGAGGCTCCTTACACTATCTTCGTATTTTCGGATTCTTTTTTCATTTTGCTTTTCCGGTTGGGTGTTTTTTGCTTCTTCGCATTTCAAATCTTTGACTTGATTCTTGCGCTCCTCTGGTCTGCTATTGGGTGTAATATTCTTTATTTCCGACCGTGTATGCTTAATTTCTAGTTGTTTCTTTATCATAGCATCGAGGGTCTCATTAGTTTTCGTGAGGCTCTCCAAAAGTTTATTGCAAGCCCTCAAAATTGCGTTTTTTAGCTCTATATCCTCCATTTCTGTCATGTTTTTTTGTCTCCGCATTTTTTATGCTTTCTTGGTGCACCCCCTAGTGGTCTTTGTGCGCAGTCTTGTTCTAGTTGAGCCTTGATTGTTGTAGTTAATACTAGAGGGATTTGACCACCAGGCCGACTGGCTGTGTGAATCAGCTGTGTCTGCCGCGGAAAACTTCTGTCCTCTGGGGAGGTGCTAATCTAGCCTTTGCCTGAGGCGATCTGGCAAATGGCTCTGCGCAGGGCTTGGGCGGGGCGGGATCAACAGGGCGGGTGGAGGGAGCAGTTATGGCCACTCTCAGTCCCGTTCCCAGAGGCTCTGCTTCTCAGAACCCCAGGAACTGCTGCAAACCTCGGAGAGAAAGCTGCCCTCACGTTCCAACCGATGCCAGACAATCCCGCGTATCTGGAGCTCAGAGTCTGAGACTCCCCCCTGACCGAAAACGACAACCGCGCTCTCAGCCACCAGCCCGCTTTGCGCGCGCACCTCCGCACCTGAGTTTTTTCCACACTGCGCCTCCTCTGAGCCTCGGTGTGCTGTTATTTTTCCTTCTAGTTGAAGAGTCTCTCCTCAGCCAGCCTTCTTGTGGTTCTGGGTGATGTCCGTTCCGTCTTTTAGTTGTATTTTTGAAGTGGTTGTTTGCGGCAGCAGTCTCCGGTGTTTACCTATGCCGCCATCTTGGTGGAGTCCTCAGTTATTCTTCATTTTAGTTAGTGTGTCTTTTTTTGTTGTTAATCTTCAGCTGAGAATACTTTTTCATTGATTTTTAGAGAGAGTAGAAAGGGCGAGGGGAGACAGAGAGAGCAGAGACACATCGATTGGTTGCCTTCCTTATTCACCCCGATCAGAACTGGGGATCGAACTTGCAAGCCAGGTACATGCCCTTGACCGGGAATCGAACCTGTAACCCTTCAGTGTGTGGGTCAACGCTCTAACCACTGAGAAACACTGGCCAGGACAGTGTGTCCTTCATTTCTGACTGATTCTTTTTATGCTGTTGAAGTTCTCACTAAGTTCATTGGACGTCCTTATAACTAGTGTTTTGAACTCTACGTCTAGTAGATTGCTTGTCTCCATTTTTTTTTTTTTTTTTTTTTAGTTTTTTTACTGGAGTTTTCTGTTCTTTCATTTGGGACATATTTCTTTGTCTCCTCATTTTGACAGTCTCCCTGTGTTTGTTTCTATGTATTAGGTAGAGCTGCTGTGTCTCCCAGGCTTGGTAGAATGGCCTAGTGTTATAAGTGTTCTATGGGATCCAATGGCACAGCCTCCTCAATCACCTAAGCTGGGTCCTCGAGGTGTACCCCCCAGGTGGGCCATGTACACCCTCCTCTTGTAGTTGAGCTTTGATTGCTGTTGGCATATCAATGGGAGGGATTTATTCCCAGGCTGATTGGCTTCCACAACTGGCTGTGACCATTGTGGATGACCTGCTATGCAGCAGTTCACCTCACGGTGAAAGACTCATTTCAGGGGGGCTTTGGTGCCCACTAAGTCTGCCCCTTGCATGTATCACTTGTGGAGGTTGTTGTATGGTGCTTTGGCATGGTCTGAAGCTGTCCAGTGGGTGCACTGGCTCTGTGGCATCTCAGGAAGTGTACTCAAATCTCAGCGGCCTATGTCCTGCACACATGTTTGTAGGTAGGACCTACAAACCTGTCTGAAGATGGATGCTACTTGTGCTGGGACTGGAGGTTCCTGGGAGAATCCAAGCTGAGAGAGGCCAGCTGCTGCTAGTGCCAGTCCTGGGGCCACAGCAAGAGGTATGGCATACGTAGAGGTCAGATGATGCTTGTTTGAGAGATAGTAGGGAAGTCCAAAGCATGAACCAAAATAGGCTGTTTGCATGGAAAAGCCACTGGAAACGGCATGGGTGGGCCCACAATTTAGGTGAGGTGGGGCCTCAGGAAATCAGCAAGGAGGGGCCAACACTGTTAGCCAGGTTGATGGAGACTCAGATATAGTGCCTGCCTGCTGGCTTTGTGGGGGGAGGGCTCACTTCTGTCTGGGAGAAAGCTGCCCCTCCAACCATCACCCTGACACCAGACAATTCAGTCCCTCCCTGTATCTCCTCGTACGACACCTTTCGAGCTGCTGCCCCAGCTTTGGAGTTCAGAGAGTGAGTTCATCAGCAAGTTTGTGTGTGGACTCTTTAAGAGGAACATCTGGCTGGGTAACCAGGAGTCCTCTCTCTCACTCAGCCACAATCCCTGCTGGTTTTCACAGCTGAAGTTATGGGCACCAGAACCCTGTTCTGGGGGGCATAGTGTGGGCCTGGGACCCTCATTCCTCAGGAGGGACCTCCACAGGCAAGATAACCTTTCTGATATTTAACAAACTGGGACCAGTCTGTTCCATGTCTTCACCTTTTTTACCAGTCTTGTAGTGGCATTTTCATCATATCCTTAGTTGTAGGACTTCTGTTCAGCTAGATTTCAGGCAGTTCTGAATGATGGTTGTTCCGTATTTTAGTTGTAATTTTGATGTGATTGCGGGAGGAAGCAAGTACAGAGTTTACCTACACTTCCATCTTGACGAGAAATCTCTCAGACAGATTTTATTAAGCTTTTGCTTGAGCACAAGGGAGGCAGCACAGAGGAAGATCCTTCAAACTGGCTCTGCTTGGCGGCTTTGATAAGCTGGGAACAGAGTGGGCATGTGTGAAAAAACAGGCTTTTTTGAGAAAGGTGGGCTTGTGGAATTTTCCATTTCAGGTTCTGTCTACTTCCTCCTTCTGTCAGGTTGCTTAACAACTATCTTTGTTCCTGGGCTGTGAGGGCCAAGATGTTGAACTGTTCATTACTGCCATCCTAGAAAGGTAGTATAGCGGTCAAACCTTGATCAACTGTGTATGTATTTTAAGCATCTGCACTTAGAAAGGATATAAAATCAGCTCGCTCTGCGTTTTTGAGTAGGGAGTGGAAGGGTGGTGAAATTTTTGCCTCCTGGATTTCCTCTGGCCATCTGGTGTCCTTGGAGCCCTTTGCTGTCTCAGCCATACCATAAGGTTTTTATTTTCTGCTTATGAATGTTTCAGAGACATTCCTTTCAGGGAAGAACTTTCTAACAAATTATAATTTTTTTTTTTAAAGAATGGGCCATCTTACAACGTAGGTAAATATTTCTGTACCTGAAAATTTCAAGAGGGGGTGGATCTTGGAAATGTGGTCTGAAGATTCCTCCCTGCCTGAGGTTAGATAAGTGACCTCAAATCTCAACTGTAAGATCACAGGAATCTTTCCTGACTTCTTTCTGTCCTCTTTATTTGTCCGTGTTGCTTCTTGTTTTTTATAAGTAGTTTGGAATTTCTTATGCCATCAAGATTGGATTGGGGGAGCCAGGCCAGGTAATCTGAATACATTCCTCCACTTCTTACACTGTGATGTTTTGGTCAGGTTAGAGTAATGGTCTTTAAAAAGCAAGAACATGTATTTTATATCAGTAGTACCAAGGGAAACATGCTAGAATAGAACTCAAAAGACTTGTATTTAATTATAGAAGAAACCATAGGCAGCACAATCTCAGACATCTCTCATAGCAATATGTTTATGGCTACATCTCCCAAGGAAACTAAGGAAAAAATAAACAAATGGGACTCATCAAAATAAAAAGCTTCTGCACAGCAAAAGAAACCATCAACAAAATGAAAACGGAGCCCACTATATGGGAGAACATATTTGCCAATGATGTATCTGATAAAGGGTTAATATCCAAGATATATAAAGAACTCATATAACTTAACAAAAGGAAGACAAACAATCCAATTAAAAAGTGGGCAAAGGACCTAAATAGTCACTTCTCCAAAGTGGACATACGGAAGGCCAAGAGACATATGAAACAAATGCTCAAAGGCACTAATCATTTGAGAGATTCAAATTAAAACGACAAAAGGACTTGCATGCATGCATATGAGCATAACCAATGGACACAGACAGTATGAGAGTGAGGGCATGTGCTGGGGGGTGGGAGTGGCCGGGGAGAGGTCAATGGGGGAAAAAGGAAACTCATGTAATACTTTAAACAATAAAGAATTTAAATTTTAAAAAAATTAAAACAATAATGAGGTATCACCTCATACCTGTCAGAAGGATCCCATCAACAAATCAACAAATGACAAGTGCTGGTGAGGATGTGGAGAAAAGGGAACCCTAGTACACTGCTGGTGGGAATGCAGACGGTGCAGCCATTATTGAAAACAATATGGAGTTTCCTCAAAAAATTAAATATGGAACTGCCATTTGAACCAGTAATCCCACTTCTAGGATAAGAATATATATCCTAAGAAACCCAAAACACCAATCAGAAAGAATGTATGCACCCCTATGTTCATAGCAGCACAGTTTACAATAGCTTAAGATCTGGAAATAGCCAAAGTGCCTATCAGTAGATGAATGGATAAAAAAGCTGTGGTACATTTATACCATGGAATACTATGCAGTAGTAAAAAAGAATCTCTCACCCTTTGATACAGCATGGAGGGACCTGGAGCGAATCATGCTAAGTGAAATAAGTCAGTCCGAGAAAGACAAGTACCACATGATTTCACTCATGTGAAATCTAAGTAACAAAATAAACTGATGAGCCCTAGCCAGTTTGGCTCAGTGGATAGAGCCTCGGCCTGTAGACCAAAGGGTCCTGGGTTCAATTCAGGTCAAGGGCATGTATCTTGGTTGCAGACTCCTCCCAGCCCAGGCCCTGGTCAGGGAGGCAACCAATCGTGTTTCTCTCACATCAATGTTTCTCTGTCTCTCTCTCCCACTCTCCCTAAAAATCAATGGAAAAATATTCTTGGGTGAGGATTAACTAACTAACTAACTAAATAAGTAAACTGATGAAGGGAGTGGATCCAGAGACGTGGAAGCATGAAACAGTGAGGAATCTCGGAGAGAAGGCGGGGGTGGGAGGAGGGTAAGTGGAAGGGAGGTAATCAACCAAAGACATTGTATGCATACATGCATAACTCATGGAAACAGACAATAGGGTGATGAAGGCCTGGGGTGAGGGGTGGGGGCAGGCTAGAGGGGGTTAATGGGGGATAAAAGGGGACATATGTAATACTTTCAACTAATTATTTTTAAAAATGAATTTAAAAAGACATATTTAATAGCAGCTCTGCCATTAATTGTATAGTCTCAGACAGTTCCCTGAGCCTCTTGGGATCAGTTTCCTCAACCGTAGCTCTTTCTTCTATGCCAAACTGTTGCCTTGTTTATAACAAAACTAAAGGCCCAGTGCACAAAAATTTGTGCACTTGGGGGCAGGGAGGGGTCTCTCAGCCCAGCCTGTGCCCTCCCTCAGTCTGGGACCCCTCAGGGGATGTCCACCTCCTGGCTTAGGCCCGCTCCCCGGGGGACCGGGCCTAAGCTGGCAGTCAGACATCCCTCTGGCAGCCCGGCAGCCCTTGGGGATGTCCACTTGCCAGCGGGGAGGGCGAGAGAGCCTGCCACCACCGCTGTGCTGGCAGCTGTCAGCCTGGCTTGTGGCTGAGCAGAACTCCCCTTGTGGAGCGCACTGACCACCACCGGGCAGGTCCTGCATTGAGCATCTGCCCCCTGGTGGTCAATGTGTGTCATAGTGACCAGGCATTCCCATTTGTTCTGCTGTTAGGGTAAATTTGCATATTACCCTTTTAATATATAGGATAGAGACCTGGTGCACGGGTGGGGGCCAGCTGGTTTGCCCTGAAGGGTGTCCTGGATCAGGGTGGGGGTCCCACTGGGGTGCCTGGCCAGCCTGGTTGAGGGGCTGAGGGCCGTTTTCAGGCTGGCCACACCCCCTTCAGGGTTGGGGTCCCCACTGGGGTGCCGGGCCAGCCTGGGTGAGGAGCTGATGGCTGTTTGCAGGCTGGTCAAGCCCCCCAGTGGGGACCCTCACCCCATGGGGGT